>NC_134403.1:228563755-229163755 GCF_038048845.1 Mixophyes fleayi
TTTATGGGAAAATGGGAGGAAAGATCGATCTACCAATCTGAGAAATATAATGTCAATATTAAGTTTTATAAGAGGTATATAGACGACATAATTATGGTTTGGGAAGGTAGTAGTGAATCTTTGCAAGAATTTCTAAGTGATCTTGATGGCAATGAGTTTAATCTAAGGTTTACAGCTAAGTTTCACCCTTTCCAGGTGGAATTTTTGGATCTTATCTTAATGCAGCAGGATAATAAGGTCATTACCAAAAACTTTTTTAAAGAAGTTGATGCCAATAGTTATCTACATTTTAAGAGTTGCCATTTAAGAAAATGTAAGACGAATATTCCGTTTTCGCAATATAACCGCATATAAGGAACATTAAGAATAAGATTGTTGGTCATTCTGTATCAAAACATTTTTTAGAGGTACATCAATCAGATCCAAAGCATTTAAAATTTTTGGCAATAGAACATGTGGTTCAAGGCCCAAGAGGTGGCGATTTAGGTAAAAAGCTCGCACAGCGAGAAATGTATTGGATCTATACGCTCAATACTTTATCACCTCTTGGACTCAATGAGGGATTTGAGGTTGCCCCCTTTTTGTGATTATCTTCCCTTTGTATTCAGTGCTATATTTAAATCTCATTATGGTGGAATATGACCATTGGGTCTACTGATAGAACTAATATATATTTTAATAGATTGCTATGGGTTTTATATAGTGAGTAATATTATATTTTATATTACTATAGGAGTTTATTTAGCCTAGACTCATGTTAATCTCCTTATTGGATTGACTATGTAAGATGTCTGGCACCTCTAGTAACTAGTCATCTGGTATAATTAGTGTTATCTTAATTAGTTTTTTTGTTGGATATTTGGAGTCCGAACTTAATGTATAGTGGATCTATACTGATACACTGCTTTAGTATGCAGTGATTACGTATATATGAAATACGTGATTTCTAACATTTTTAAACTTATCTGTCTAGTATTAACGGCACAACTGCCGCTATTGATATATATTGATAGATTTCCTGTGTAGTAGACATTTAGAAAATAATATCTTTAAGTCCGTCAGTGGACATCTGTTGTCTGAGCAATTAGCTGTCTTGGCGCATGCGCAACTGAGCACTAGCTGCAGTATGCAGTGATTGTGTATGTATGAGTTACGTGTTTTCTAACATTTTTACTAATATCTGCTTAGTGATAACGGCATACTTGCCGTTATTGATATATATTGATAAGTTCTCTGTGCATTTGACATTTAGAAAATAATATCTTAAAGTCCGCCGGTGGACATCTGTTTTCAGAACAATAGCCGTCTTGGCGCATGCGCAACTGAGCACTAGCTGTATGATGGACAGCTGCCGGTGCGCAAGCGCAGTCGGCGAACTTCTGGATTAGAGTGCGCACGCGCAAAATGGCGCGGCGCACTATTTCTATGAACGCCGTTAAGAGAGCTGATTACAATTCATTTTCTCCTGATGAAGTCTGCTATTGTAGACGAAACGCGTTGAGTACTTGCTGTGCTGTTGCTGTTCTTAACTTATTGAAAGGTGGTCCTGTCCAGAGAGGCTTAATATCTGCTACTAGACATGTAAATGGCTACCTTTTTTAATAAAGTGTATTTTTGAGATATTACACCGTTGGTCCTTTGTTTATCTTTGTCATTTGAGGACTTCTTTGCCTTATGATTTGGCAATAAAGAGAATGTGACCTGATCGTGCTGTCTATGGAACATCATTACAGATAAGCGAAAAAGTTTTTATTTCTGGTACGCATACACCCGTATACATGTGGATTGGGTGACCCTTAATTTATGCTGAGGGACTTGTTATTGAATATACTCTTGTCCTATGCTGTGAAATATCCATGTTTGATACATATACACCCCTATCATATCACGTGGGTGATATATATTTTTTGGTCTCTAGTTTCCTCATCACTGGTGCTAAAGTCCCACTGTGGATTCGTGTATGACTCCATTTATATTATTGTACTACACTATTGTGCGCCTCCTCCTCCATCTTTTTTCTACAGGTATTTCCATGCAACAACGCTTAGCGAAACGAGGATTGGCAGCCACCTGTACATGGGGAGTGTACTTTTAAGAAGAATATGGACTTTTTGTTGGACTAAAATTTGTGTACTGGTATATGCTTCAAGCGCCATATTTATATCTTGTATTGTGATATATATATATATATATATATATATATATATATATATATATATATATATATATATATATACCCACATATATATACCCCCACACACACATATTATATGTACAAATACATATACACACACACACACACACACACACACACACACACACACACACTCATTGGCCCATGGTGGGGTAGGACCCCCTCTTTGCCCCAGAGAATTCTGAATTTTTTGCGAGATGGATTGAACATGGTGCTGGATATTCTTGTTGACATGATAGCTTCATGCAGTTGCTGCAATTTTGTCATTCATGCTGTGCATCTTCTGTTCCGCTGCATCCCAAAGTTGTTCTATGGGATTAAGGTCTGGTGACTGTGGATGCCATTGGAGTAAACTGAACTCAGTCATGGAACCAGCTTGAGATGATGTGTGCTTTGTGTCATGGCACGTTATTCTGCTGGAATAGAAGATGGGAACACTGTGGTCCCAAAGGAATGTACATGGTGAGCAACAATACTTAGGGAGGCTGCGGTATGTAAACAATGTTCAATTGGTATTAAGGGGCCTAATGTGTGCCAAGAAAACATCCCTCCCACCTTTACACTATCACCAGAAGCATGCACCACTGGCACCAGGCAGGATGGATCCAAGGATTCATGCTGTTTACACCAAATTCTCTGCATGTACAAGCAGAAATCAAGATTCCTCAGACAATGCATCATTTTCCCCCCAATCTTCAACTGTCCAGTTTTGAGGAGCCTGTGCCCACTGTAGCCTCAGCAGCTTGTTTCCTTGACATACGGGTGGGGTCTTCTGCTGCTGTAGCCCATCCATGTCAAGGTTCAACATGCTGTGCGTTCAGAGATGCTCTTCTGCATACCGCTGCTGTAGCACATGGTTATTTGAGTTGTCATCTTCCTTTCAGCTTGACCCAGCCTGGTCATTCCTATCTGACCCCTCCCATGACAACTGGTTTTCACACAAAGAATTGCCGCTCACTTAATGTTTTGCGCACCATAATAGTTTGTAAAAATCCCAGGAGATCAGCAGCTTCTGAGGTACTCAAACCTGGGTATGGTACCAACAATTATTCCAGTGTCAGTCATTTAGATCTCATTTCTTCCTCATTCTTGGGTTTGGTCTGAATAAATTAACCTCTTGACCAGGTCTACATGATTTTTTGCATAAGTGAATGAAATTTGATAGTTTTACAGTCAAAGCAGTAGAGGTGGAGGTATGGCATACCACTGTATACCTGGCCACTTCGACCACTACATAATTAAATTCTATATAAAACACATATACAATAAAATGAATTATACAAAAACAGAGAACACTTGGCTGTCTAATGACAACAAATTCTACTTCAGTGATTTGGGCAATGTTAATGATGATAATTTTTTATAATTTATGTAATTAGGTGGAAGATCCCCAATTAAGAGTATCAGAGAGTATTAAAGATTAAAAAAACAAAAACAAATATTTACCTTGAAACTTTTTACCTTGCTTACATGTATTACAATTAATACTTTGACTTTGGCCATGTGTCTTTAGGTGACTAGTGATGTAGGCTGCACTAAGAAGTTTGCCACAGATATTACAAGACACCTTTCCCTCATGGCGCACCATGTGTGTCCTCAGCCTGTCTTTTGTGGCAAAGGCAGCAGTACATGTCTGGAAGAGAACACAAAAACACACATATCTCATTAAAGTGTCTGGAAACAGGCAGACATCTTGAACCATTAAAGAGCTCTTTAGGAATTATTAGAAGCCAAAGAAACTCAATCTCTCTAAAACATCCTGACCACCACCACTCCTGTATGAACTAAGCCATCCTTAATCGAACAGGCAATTAGGATATTCCCACAAATCCAAAGGATTTAAGGCAAGTTTCAGCTTGCTTAGAATTGTAATGATATTATAAAGAGATGAGGGCCTGGACAAAATACTGCTCGCAAGGTTGACAATTTTTTTTTTTTATCATCATCATCCTAGTGACAAACCTGGCAATTTGTTTTGACATACAAACATACCCTCCTTCATTTAACCAGCAGCCGGTAATAGCGGACCTTAGCTCTGGATACCTGGTGCAGACATAATATACTAGTGTGGACTAGCTTTTCTTAAATGCTGGAAGCAGCTATGGAGGTACAAAGCAGTGTTCATGTAACCTGAGGGCAGACAGTGCAGAACAATTTGGAGGCAATGGTGCTGATATTTTGTTTGGACACTGGCTGGTATGCAGAATCACTCGTGAAGGTATACTGCTTAATATTTGGCGCTGCTTGTGTCCTGTGGGGACACTGGTATTATCTACAGCACGTCTGTGTGTGGAGTTGCTGGTGCAGCTGTTATGTGGGGAACCATAACGGATTCAATGTGAGTACAGGCTGGTATGTGGAGTACTGTTGCTGGCATAGTGTGAGGAAAACATAGCTACCGTTTAATATTGGACAATACCCGAGCTGAATAATCAATTTTGCATTAACACCCCTAATATCTAGTATTGCTGTACTGTTTGCACCATAAATTTCGCCTTACAAAATTTATGCCACCTAACTTAAGAAATTTGTTCAGACCTAGGTATGTGTATTTTCCATGATTAATGCCATGCCATACAAATCAATGTTCAGCAAAGCCACAGAATATTAGGATCATTAAAATAAAGTTGAGTGTATATGAAATAACTGCTGCATAGTCATTGTAAAACTATCTTGAGGTCATACTTGCCAACATTTTTCTTTTGTCCCCTCAGGGAGCGACTGCGGGGGAATGTGAGGTGGCACAAATGGTGTTATTTTGGCCATGCCCCCACGGCGCAGTTTCACGATTGTCTCATTAGGTCAAGAGGATAGGGCTATGTCATGTAGGACCCAATCTTGCCCACTTCACTAGGAAGTGGGCTGGATGAGGGAGAATGGCCTGCTCTCCCAGGGTGTTACGGAGACCTACCCAGAAAACAGGAGTTTCCTGAACTTTCGGGGAGAGTGGGCAAGTATGCTTGAAGTATGATCACGAGTTTGCAAGAATGGTGTGTTTGTAAGATATGTTCTGTTCATGGATATTCTAAAAATAAAGTACAATATGAATGTAGTAAATTTTATCTTTTTTTGTGAAGCTGAAGTAAAATTGTTTTTATATTTGTCTGTACATTAGGAATACATGTCTTCCATCGCACTGTAGGGAGAAAAGGCTTGAATTCTGTGTCATTTAGTTAATCTGTTTTCACCTTCAAAAGAAAAAGAATAAATCCACCTTAAATTAGCTACATCATTTCTAATGAAAAATATTTTGGAATATAACTTCTTTAAATAAAGCCATTCAATAAATCATTCTAGAAAAGGAGGGGAAGCTTGATTGAAAGTTAACATATTGGATAATTGCTATACTTGGAAGAATTATTAAAACACATTTCTGTTAATTTTGTTCATACAACTATGAAAAAGTAGGAATTGCAAGAATTAAAGGGGGAGGATTGTATTTCTTGGCGATTTTTCAAATTTTCTGTAGCGCATGAGTAAAATAGTTTGATTGGATAGATTCCTGGTAAAATGGAATTCGTGCAAAACCATGAAAATAGGCGTGACCATAGAGGTGTAAACCATTACATTTGTACATGAGAAACATACATTACAAAATATTGTGTTCCAAGATAAAAAATTTAAAGTGCTAAAAACTTTTAATTCATAAATAGTTATCCAATCTACATAGAAGCAAGTTGTTTCAAAACGGGCATTTTCTATGATTTTGATTTGCAACCCCATTGTACAAAACATTGGTTTAGCAGTTATATATTTTAGGTTAACGTACTTGGCATTTGAAGGGTCTTTCGGTAGAGTGCACATGCTTCACGTGACAACTTAAATGATCAGGTCTGTTGGAAAAAAAAGAAAAACACAAAACATTTATATATTTAATGAAAGACATGTCTTAAATTCCATGTGGAAAAACCCCCAAAAAACAAGCAAAAAAAAAAACCAACAAAAAACACTTAGCAGGAAATGTAATTAATCACAAACTGCCGCTGGAGATTTGCACAATGTGCTCCTGTGCACACATACTGTACTGAAATCCATACTGGGGTGAGGAAAGATAAGAGAAGATCTGGCATATGGTAATTTGATATTAATTGAAGTTCCCCCTTGTGACAGGATGGACCGTCTATACCACCCTGTCTGTTGCTGCTGGGAACCGGCTGGACTTTACCACCGGTCCCGTTAACCCAAATGCACCCTCTTGCCGCAGTAAGAGAGGCTTACAAATGCGGTCACCACTGGACTCCTATACAGGCATCCAGAATCGGGTTTCTTTTGGGTAAGTGACGCTGCTAGCGTATCTCGTTGCTGGTGTACCTTGGCTGGTACTCCTGACCTCTTCCTATAGATCAGGGTTGCTGTGGATGGGTTCCCCCTGGCCTATCACACTGACCAGGGCTGCAGGGTAACAGGCAGAGCGGTGGTACCAGAAAAGCTGAGTCCAACCTCAGAAACAGCCTGAGAACGGATTAGATTAGATTCTAATATGCGGGTCACAGGAATATTGAAGATGTTTCCGAGCAGGTCTTTGAAGCAAGATGTTTATTTGCTCTCACACTGGTTGGAGGTACCAGTGATCAGGTTAGAAACAAGAAGAACAAGATTTCAATACAAGCCAGTGCCTTTCATACAGTTTAAACACAGGCTATTTTTAGAATCAGGATGTAACCTGTGTACCAAAATAGATCTACATGCATTGCAAAGCTAATAATATTTACACTTATCTGTGAAATTCTAGAACCGCTGTGATGTCCTGAATCACACTCTGTGGCCTTTTGTCAGTGTTCAAACCTTTCTGAACATTGTGAACAGAGTAACGACCCCCTGCTGGGTCTTTGGCCAGAGCATTTCCTGCTATCAGACTCCCTCCCCATATGCCTAATTGGAGGTTTCCACTAGCAACCTTACAAACCCCAAACAATGACACTTCCATCCAAAACACATCCCAATACACAAAAGACCTCCATCCACAAAGTCTTATTGTATCAGATATATACATCAGAAATTAGGCTAAAAACAGAAAAACAAATTTTCTACCCTGGTCTCAGAAATAACGATTTCCTATCTCAAAATATACACAATATCAAAAATAAGTGCATTGGCAATTACATAAATAAGCGCACTGCGCTAATTCCTTTAAATAAATTTATGCCAGGAGTTATTTATCAGTGATCCAGTCACACCCCTTAATTGGAAATATTTTATACTTTGTAGCGGACACATTGATAAGTGTGGTAACTAAAGTGAACAACAATTAACAATAACAACCTAAGTTGGCTAACCAATTTTACCCATGGTGTCACAGTATAGAAAATGCTTTCAAAATGTTTTTGTTTTTTTTTAACCAATTCCTATTTAACTTCTGTTTATTTATAACAATTTTATTTCATGGCCCCTTAGGCAAAATCTGAACTACACATAAAGATGGGAGAGCATGTTGTTTTATAGTGGGTAATGGGATATAAACTGCTCTTGAAAATATGAAAATATAGTACAGATTATGACATTTTACAAATTATTCAATAAAACTTTTTAAAGTGATATTGTAACCTTATGATAAACTTTCTTCCATAACTATTGTTACAGACATCTTGTTGTTTTATGCATTACTCTACACAGAATGCAGTAGTTTCAACAAAACAGTTATTTAAATGTAATACCTGAAAAGCAAACGGAACACAAGCAAACAGTGCATCTGCTTGCTTTTGAAGACAAAAAGGCCTTTGCGTTTAGCAGATTTGTGAACCTTTTTTTTTTTTTTTTTTTTAGCACATTCATTTCCAAACAAAAAAAAAGTAAAGAACAAAATGTTGTGCGACATATCCATAACTACTATGGCGGCAGCAATTCCCCTCTGATTTCTTGCCTATGCATTTTGTACAGGTGCTTGTGTAAATGAGCTCAAAAGGTATCAGGATTGGGTAATTTTTTTATTCTAATTTGAGAAGTTTTATACTTTCATAGTTTACAGCTAACTGTACAGAGATGACAAGAGCACAGGATTAATTGCAATACATAAAACTAAGCAATGGGCTTTTCTCAAATAAAAAGGTGTTTGGTGTATTTTGAAGAAAAAAAAACTAAGGGGCCATAATCATTTGTTCAGGATAATCTTTCAGGCATGTAAAAGTGGATACACATTAATTAAATGTTGAATGGCTTAATTGTGGTTAATTGTACACGTCTATATAGCTAACTCTTCAATGCAATAAAGCCATACAGTAAAAATTCATATATATCAGAAATCCAGCATGAGTGACACGTTATTGGAACTGTTTAAGATTCTTTTATCCACAACCAGCAAGAAACAGCACACTCAGGACTTGTAAATTAGGCGAGATTCTAAAGTGTACTTTATTTAACCATCAACGTTTCTGTCCTATGTAGGACCTTCAGTGTATACAAAGTAACTGTGACAGGATGGACCGCCTACGAAACCCTGTCTGTTGCTGCTGGGAAAGGGCTGGACTTACATTGCCACGGTTCCCTTTCATTATTCCAAGTGCACCCTCCTGCCGCAGTAGGAGGAGTTTACAATGCTGCCACCACTGGACTCCTTACCGGCATCGGGTTTCTTTCATGTAACTGACGCTGCGGGTGTATCCATTTACTGGTGTACCTGGGATGGTACTCCTGACCTCTTCCTATGGATCAGGGTTGCGCTGTAGATGGATCCCCCCTAGCCAAAGCTGTTGGGTAGCGGGCAGAGCGGTGGTACTGGATGCTGGGTCCAAATGTCAGAACACCCAGGAACAGATTAGAGTTGGGTGTAATCTGTTGGTCACAGGAATCAGCATAGAGAAGTTTCCAAGCAGTTCTTTGATGTTTATTTGCTCTTCACTGGTTAAAAAGGTACCAGTGATCAGGTCAGAGGAGACTAGAAAAACAACTTTTAATAGAAAACAGAGCCTTTTTATACACATTTAGAGACTAGTCTTAGAAGGAGGTAATCCATCCTCCTGCCCCTTTAACCAATCTGGGTTGATTCATGCAGCCTGCACGTGAATCAACCCAGAGAGGTTTAACACCTTTAACATTGCTGCTAGTGGCAGGTGGGGTATACTTCACCCCTGTCCACGAGCTGCCAGGGAGAGGGGGCTCAGCCCACTCTCCTCCCCTGGTGCCTCTCTGTCTGGGGCGAGAAATTTATCTTTTAAATCTTCCAGCCAAAGTCACTTCCAGGGACCCTGCTCCAGGGTCGGGCTCTGCTCTGCTTCCTCGCCGAAAATAGTACCAGGGGAGAACAGCCAGATCTCGGGGCACCAGTCCCTGCCCTGTCGCTGGTTGAAGCTCTTTGAGCTCCAACTAGGGACTTGGCATCCTGGGACCCCCAGGAGGCGCTGCACCTCCTGGACCTATTTTTGATTCCAGAAGGCTGGTTGTTAAGTCCTCCCAGCAGCCACTGAAGCTGGCTGCCGGAGGGTGAGGGGATCCAGGGCTGCCTCTGCAACCCCAGCACAGGGTAAATACTATTTCTTTATTTTACACATATACATTTAAAATATACATAGTTACACTCCCAGGGCCTAGCACTGGGAGTTTACCCCTCTGGTGCTGCACGCCGGTACGGACACAAAATAAAAATGCATGTAAATGTTTAAATTCCACTTTTACACTCCCCGGCGCCTAGCGCCACCCACCCAGCGCTGCCGCGCACATCTTAAAATACGTTTTTATTTACATTTAAAAGATTTTAACACTTGCTTGTGCCGACGGCGCCTAGCGCTGGTACTTTAAGCCCTACGGTGCCGGGTATTAAGCATTCCGGTGCTGGAGACCATTTCAAGATGGCCACCACACTCGTGCGGCAGCTGATACTCAGGGGACCCGGTTACAGTAATGTTATATACCCTAATGAAGTCCATCTTACTTAATACTAACTATTCAAACATTACCCAAATGATTGTCACAAAACTTTCTAACACCATAAAACAAACGCTTGTCAATCATGCTACCCTTTCCTCTATGCACCCTCGACAGATACCGTCATTTATTAACAAAGCCTCACGAACGAAGCCACATACAACAGAGCAGTCAAAAAAAAAAAAAGAGGGTGTAGGAGCGCAGTGTCCGAGCGGAGCGTAAAACTTAAAGTTCAAAACTAGCGTCTTTGGAAGCAAAGACATGAAAGCAATAGAATCTGGTAAACGTGTGGACGGAAGACCAAGTAGCCGCTCGACTAAGGCCCCGTGCTGCGCTGCCCAGGAGGCACTAACCGATCTAATGGAGTGAGCAGTAAGACCGTCGAGAACTGGAGATCAGCCCAACGAGATAAGCCTTACGAATAATTGCAGAAATCCATCTGGTGACAGTTTGTATAGGGACCGACCAGCCACGCTTCCAGACATCGTATAAAACTAAGACTGTCTTCCGAACTGAAGCCTTACGATCCACAACCAAGGGAAGGAGATATGAATGCTAGATTGCGAATCCTGAGGTAACGCCGGGATCACAATATTCTGGTTGACATGAAATCTTTAGGCTGAAAAGAGGGCTCATTACACAAAACCTCCCACTCAGCATGAAAAAGGAGAAGCTGTGACCTATAAGACAGAGCTGCCTGCTCAGAAACACGTCTGGCTGAGGAAATTGCCAGTAAGGAAAAAAACCTTCCATGTAAGACGCTTCAATTAAACAGACTCCAATGGTTCAAAAGGCAACCTTCTGCAATGTCGTAAGAACCAAATTTAGGTCCCACTGCACCACTAGAGGAACAAAAAGGGTTGTTGAACATGAAGGACCCCCTGGGGAAAAGTGTAGACGCCTGGCATCAAAACCAGTCTTCTCGAAGTAAACGGACACAGCCAAAACCTGGATCTTAAGAGACGCCAATCTCAAGCCCTTGTCCAGACCATCCTGGAGGAATGCCAAAACCCGATCTAGATGGAAGGAAGAAGTGGGAACCCCTTGCTTTTCACACAAACCAACGTACGTCTTCCAGATCGGATAGTAACTGCTAGAAGAAGTTGGTTTTCTAGCTCTAATTATGGTCAGGATGACCTTGTCTGAGAGGCCTTTTTGTTTAAGAATCAAGGCTTCAACCGCCAGGCCGTCAAAGCCACTGAAGCTTTATCCTGATGGAAAAATAGACCCTGGCTGAGAAGATCCTCCCTGAGAGGGAGTCTCCAAAATGGATCTACAGTCATGGCAAGAAGATCTTCATACCATGACCGCCTCTGCCAGTTGGGAGCTACAAGAATCATGGAAACCCTTTTGCGCTCTGCTTTTTTCAACACCTGATGCAACATTGAGATTGGAGCAAATATGTAAACCAGTCTGTAATCACAGGAAACAGTCATGGCGTCCACTAAGGATGACTGAGGATCCAGTGTTCTGACACAATACTTGTCCACTTTGCAGTGTAGTTGATAGACCATCATGGCTGACCCCACCTGCGAACAACCTGAGTGAACAACTCCAGGTGGAGGGACCATTGCCTGGGGTAAATGACATGCCGACTCAAGCAGTAGGCTTCCCTATCGTCCACCACTGGTATAAAGACGCTGAAATGGCCGGAACCTGCTATTCCACCCAATGCATGATGCTGGCAGACTCTTTCATGACAAGGGAGCTTCTAGTTCCCCCATTGGTGCTTGATATATGCCAGACATACATTGTCAGACTGTACCCGAATAGGCCTGTGCCTCCGCAGGGACTGTGCTTGGACCATGGCACTTAAGACCACCTGTAACCCGAGGACATTGATGGGTAGCCCTCACCTCCTCCCGGGTCCAGACCTTTACCTCCTCCCGGGTCCAGAGCCCTTGCAGACAGAGCTTCAGAGTCACCGCACTCAAGGCCGAGAGAGACTGGCGTCTGTCGTCACTGTGGTTGAATTCCACACTGAAAAGGGATGGGCCGTGAATGGAAGCGAGGAAACTGCACTGCCTGGAAACAAGACACCATGAGTGCCATCAGCTTCATCCACTGAACGATGGAGACACGTCTGAGACATATCAATGTCCTCACCTGGTGCGGAATTGTCCGAATTTTGTATTGAGATAAGAGGACCTTTTGACACTTGGGAAAAACTTTATCAAGCTGCGGGTCTGAAAACGTGTAATGTTGCCTATAGCAACCAATCAGATTTTAGCTGTCATTTTGTAGAATGTACTAAATAACTAGAATCTGACTGGCTGCTATAGGCAACATCTCCACTTTTTCAAACCCGCAGCTTCATAAAATTTACCCCATGGTGTCAAACAAGAGACCCAGGAAAACCATGCGTTGGGTAGGAATCAGGCTGAACTTTTTAAAGGTGATGACCCAGCTGTGTGATGACAGACTTTCCACTGTCAAGTGCAGGCGAGACAAAAGGCGGCCTGCTTCAATCAAGAGATTGTCGGGGTACGGCAGGACTGTAACTTCCTGCTGATGTAAACGTGACTATCCACGATGCGGTCATTAGACGAAAACGTAGAGCCCTGAATTGGAAGCGACACGACAGGCGTCCACTCCAAAACTGAGAAGGTTCTGATGGCCATCCCATATGGGTATGTGAAGATATGCATCCTTAATATCCACAGACATCAGGAACTCGTTCCATAGAGTTGATTACCGAACGTATGGATTCCAGTCTGAAATGGTTGTTGAGGGATTTAAGATTCAGAATGGGGCGGAAAGACAAATCTGTTTTTATGTACCAGAAAGAGGTCCGAGTAATATCCCAAACCCCACTGCTCCTACGGAACAATCACTCCTGACACCATTAGGGACTGAAAGGCCCCCTGAAGGGCCACTCTCCTGGCCTTGTCTCTTGACAGCAGAGTGGCATGAAAAAAAAATCTAGGATGTAACCCCTGTCCACCAGACCCCTTCTCCAGGTATCTGTAGAAGAACTGAACCAGTGGTCCAGCAGAAAGAGGAGACGTGCCCCCAAAACAGAAGTTCTGGCCGTGGGAAGGAGAAAGGAAGGCTGTTTGTTGGGACATTTGAGGGGCCAAGCAGAGACCTTTTGTGGCCACCCCCCTAGTGCTTCCGACAAGGCGAAAGGAGAAAAACAGTTTGCCCTTAGAGTTGGATGCAGCAACTGGAAGAAAAACCTCTTTCCTCCACTGGCCTGAGAGATTAACTTATCTAAGACATGATCAAATAGCACTGAGCCATCATAAGACATTGACTCCATGGCTTTCTTGGATTTGACATCCGCCTCCCAAGATCTGAGCCAAAGCGTGCACCTAGCCGCCACTGCCAGATATGAAGTTCGGGACAATCCCTGATCTGCCTCAAGGACCACGCCTCCCAAGAAATTAGCAGCATATTTAATATGGTCTGCCAGGGGGAGATTTCAGTTCTAGGCACACCAGATTGAATACCATCACTGGCATTCAATCAGCAATGGTTCATTTCTCCACAGCTTTGATTACCCATGCTGTCACTACAGGGTGGAGGGAAGCACCAGAAGCCAAAAAAATGGATTTTAAAATCCCTTCACATTTCCTATTTGTGCTGTCTTTCAAGTTAGCAGCACTCAGAAGAGGAAAGATGGTGGATGTAGCCAAATACGCAATGGGATCATCCACAGTTGGGTGAGTTTGCCAAGATGCAACATCCATTTCTGGAAAAGGGTAAGAGGCAAAATCTTCTAGGTGTCTGGTATCGGCTATCTGGTTTCAATCTGGCCTCCCCCCAAATCTCTGACAATTGTGGAAAAGAAGCTGCTTGTTTCTTTTTCCATTTAAACAGGGAAGCCTGAGGGGGTCACCTGTTCTACCTATAATACATGAGTCATCCTAAATTTCACCCTCCTCCTGAAGGGAGGGGGTCTGTGTCCGATTCTAGCAGCTTCAGGACCTGGGTCTGCAATTGCCGCTAATGCTGCCTACCAGAGGAAGAAGTCTCAAACATCTTTTCCAGTGAGGAAGAAACTCTAACCAGTCCCTGGACTTACCTTTGCAGGTTCTGTATCCACGGGAGTTCATTGGATGCCACTACAGCGCCAAGGGTTCGCTGAGATGCCTGTCCCAAGGGAAGGGCATTCAGAGACTGAGTCCCAAGGGAAAAAGTAGAAAAGATAGCACAAACAACTGTTTCAGACAGTGTAGTGACTCGTCTAAGTTCCGTAATGGACTTTGCCAGTTCTCTAGCCCAGACCGGCTCCACCATTTCGGATGAGTTCCCAGACAAGTGTGGGACCAGGCATTTAGACTAGCAAGTCACGCACTGGGCATCCGGGTCTGACTGTCCACTAGGTAGTTTTGTTTGACACCTGAACCGGTGAAATATACCACCGAGCTGGTTCCTGTAGCCTTAGACTTGGAACTTTTCCCTCTTTCTGACAATATAGAAAAGAGAAGGAAAAAAAACACGAGAGACACTGTAGAAAACAGTCTATAACAGAGAGTTATCTAACAGATTATACACACACAATCTGCAGAAGTGCACCAACACAATAATATGTGTGTGTGCGTGTGTGTGTGTTAGCGCCCACTAAATAGAGAGGCTTTATAAAGAAATTACAGTAAAGGAATGAAATTCACTCAATATCCATTAGCATGAAAAACAGTGACAGTATACATCATCACACATGCAGAGACCGATAAGTTTCCCCTCCAGAGATATTGTCTCCAAGCATTGCAAAGGCTGAGGGAGCATTGGGAAATTGCGTGCTGTACAGAGAGGGAAAAGCCTGGCAAAATGGGAGGTGTTACCTCCCCCAGTAAAGCACCTCCTCCCAAAATAAGCCCTGTAAAATGGCGCTTGTTTTAAACTGGTGAAAGCGGTGTTCTATACAACTTCCTACCAGATTTTCTTGCCCAGCAGCTGAAATGTCCATCATTGTAGTCAGCCTCCGTTCTAAACTGGTGCCTGCCCTGTGTGACCGCAGGCATCTGTCTCACCCTTTGTATGGGGAGACTTGAACTGCTGCAGCGGCCCACCTGTTTGTAAGCTTGCGAGCAGGGCCTTCTCACCTCTTTGTCTGTTTTACCCAGTTTGTTTATTGGTTTATTATGTTTGTCCCCAATTGTAAAGCGCTACGGAATATGTTGGCGCTATATAAATAAATGATGATGATGTTTTATGAGTTAACAGCTAGGGCCACGGTCACCTCTCTAGGTGGGGGAAGCGGCTAAAAAGCACCATCTGTGCTCTCCCCACAACCACAGTGTTCACACAGTTACCACCACTAAGTGTAAAATATAATAAAATAAAAATGTGACCTATTCTGTAGGCACTAAAATAAAAACTGATGGTGACTGTCCAGGGGGCATTGAAAGGAGGGGAGCAGGTTAGACAAGTGTTTACTTTTTTGGGTGCCTTACTCACGCACAGCGCCCTCTATATCCCATAGAGCAGTGTCCCCCAAATGGTTATGTAAGAGAAATATAGTTAAATATCAAAGTTTACCTCATCCAAATCATGCAGTATCAAAAATGTAAACGGAGTACAGCCGATCACATGATTTGTCGTAAGTTATATTATATAACCTATGGAGCTATAGTAAGAAGAGAAACCGCTCTCCTTAATAGTATTTTGTAGCAATATCAACTATCCAATTAATATATTTTAGTCTCCCATATGCACAACTAGATACCAGGTTCATCTAACAATTATGCTACAGGACAACATAAAAAAGAAAAAATATTTGTTTTAGAAAGGCTTATGTCAAATAAACGCCATTATGTTTATAAAAGGTCTTGTATAGGTAAACGGATTTAAAAAATGTTTTTTAAAAAAATTAGATTTTGGATTTTTAGCTGTGTTACAAGTCATAAAAGTGCAGTTATTTTGCTGGTTGTATATAATAATCAGCCACCCTCAACTCCCTTCATATGTATTTCATAGCTGTAATGTTAACGGTAAAGGTACCATTAAATGAGTAACTAAAACTTAGTTATTAAATGCAACACTTGGTAACTTCAGACTTTTTACACTCTACAAACTACTAGTTCAGAGTATTCATTTACTTCTATGTGTAAATGCCTTAATTATTAAATAATGCATTTTATTACAAGCTAAAAAGTACTCTACCCTTTAACTGGTCATTTTATGTGAAGAGCTGCAAAATGCTCATGATATGCTGTTAAAGCAGAAATAGGCAACATAAAGGAGCCACCTGTTGGCCACCACTGTGTTAAAGGCTTTTCTGACAGGAATCCAAAAAGTACAAATGCAAATATTAAATGCTACAATTTTTTACTTACAAAATGCTGGTGTTTTGTAGCCCTGGGTGACATACAGAGAGTGGTGGATCTCAAAATGACACCAAAGCACATCATATCTTGATCAAGAAGTGCTTGCCTAAAATAATAATTCCACATTTATTTGACCCCTTTTTAATCAAATTATTATTTTGTGGAAAAATACAAGCAGTTATCAAGTACGTTTGGAAAGACAGTCTGGGCTCTGAATTATCAAAATAAAAACCATCCTAAAACTTAAAGTACCAAGACCCAAATGAAATCCCAATTATGAAAGTGCAACATAACATTCACTTAGAAAAAAACAAAATTAAGTACATGAAAAATAAAATTGTGCTTAGATTAAAATAGGACTGGAAAAATCCTGTACATTAGGTTTCTATAGAGACTAAGAAATGCTCCTTGATGACCAGCATATGACCCACCCTCCCATCTTCTCCATCCCCTAGCCTGCTCTATGCGTCAGCCAATACTCTTGGAAAAGATTCCTGTCACAGAGCATTTCTACATGGTTCTAAAACACTGCTAGTACTGCAGACTGAATAGTTAAGCCTTCACTGGAAAACAGGTTTATGTGCAGGAGTGAGCGTCTGTCTGTAGTAACACAGTAGCAAATATATAGAATTCTGCTGTCTGGGACCATTAAAATTTGTTGTCCAACCCTAGTCTAACCAACACATAACAAATGAGAAAATATTGTTACTTGATATTATTTCCATAGATGATAAGCTATGCCATGTTAAAATCACATACACCATTTTATTTTACTAATAGTTTTTTAAAGGCATAAGTATCTATAATTATTTGTACAGAAAGCCTTTCTTGTACATTATGAGACAGTTTGTGACAAACTGCCGTTTAACAGCCATTGGAAGGACCTCTCATTGTTCTACTATGGCCATATCTACATGGATGTATTTCTGTAGGGGTTTACAGGTACTTTGACCACTGGCGACAAAAAAACAAAAAACACATGAAATAGGAAAGTAGGATGTATAATGTTTTCCAAGCTGCACTAGAGCGTATTAAGCCACGTATTCATTATTGTCCAACCTTCTTACAAGTAGCCAAGTAAATAAAATAAAAAAAGAATAAAACAAAAAGAAACGCACAACAATATATACAATCACAGGAAAAGTACATAAAAAATTTTTTAAGAACAACATTGCGAGCTTTTACAAATAATAATAAAAAAAAAAAACAACAACAAAAAAAAAAAAAACAGAAAGCCTGTGCAAAAGAGACACGTTTTAAGAAATTCTACCCCCATTTCTATGTGCACCACAACTCTTACATAACACAGAAAGCTTTGCATTAAACAGATTATAAAGTGAAGGTGGATGGTATGGGGGAAAAAAATAATAATAAATAAAAAAGAAGAGGGAAGTAATCTGGCAGAAGGGACAACTGAGCACCACAAAAGGCTACCTGCTGTTTGCAAACAAACTGCACCATTTCCATAGAAAAAAAGGTCTTTCCAAAAAGAAGATATAAGAACTGCTTTGAGGTTTCAAAATATGACACAAATAAATGCTACCTTCTGTAAATGAAAAAAGGTGGTGCAGGCACACAAATATCACAAATCCATCAACAGTTATATTCAGGGGCTTGAAGCACCATTTTTATCATCAGCAGCTATTTATATAGAACCACTAATTCTGCAGCGCTGTACAGAGAACTCGAATCAGTCTTTGCCCCCATTGGAGCTTATAGTCTAAATTCCCTAACATAAACACAGTTAGAGAGACTAGGGTCAATTTTGATAGCAGCGAATTAACCTACCAGTATAAATGTAATATTTTTTAAAGAAGCAAGCAGCTCATTCTGTTTTTGGTGCACACCTCAAAACTGCAAATACAACTACATAAATATAGCCTAGTTCTAGTAAACAGCTGAACCACCTCCTAGGTTCAAATAAAATCAACTATGAGAAGGATCACAAACTGCACACAGGAGAATGTTCCAAAAACTCTCTAAATATTATGTTTAAATCAGGAAAGAACACTGGCACTTCATTACAGAGTCATTCCTTGGGAACTGACTGTTACAAATAAAACGTGCATACTGACATGGCAAGACTAAAGATGTAAAGGTTAACAATCAAATAAAATCGTGTTATAAAAACTTGAGTGAATTGTTTGTAAAAATAGAAAATACATAGGGAGTCATTAAGATTTAGGCGAGAACGCAGCTAACAGGTGTAAATTTGTAACTGGACAAATCATGTTGTGATAAAAGGGTTCAAATGCAATGTTCTTTTACATGCAAAGAAAATACCGCCTCCTTGTCCATATAGCACATAAATAATGGGCAACTTTATTTAATTTGTCGTGTTAAGAATTGAGCCAAAGCACAACTCCATCCCAATTCCAAATCTGTCTGCGCATTTTAAAATTGCCCCCCTCCTGCAGGGTAACATGGTTCTGCAAAATTTGACCAGTCCAGGAACTGTACTCATACATTAATTAGTAGAAGATACATAGTAACATAGTTGATGAGGTTGAAAAAAAGACACCAGTCCATCAAGTTCAACCTATTTTGGATCTCCTGCGATCCTGCACTTATATTTGAAATTAATCCAGAGTAGGCAACCGCCCATCTGTTTCAATTTTGAAAATCCCCCCAGACTCAATATTGCAATCCAATTTTTACCCTATATCCACTACTATCCTTTATTTTAAATTAACGGTCGTATCCCTGGATACACCTTTCCGCTAAAAATTTGTCTAACCCTTTCTTAAACATATCTATTGAATCTGCCATCACAACCTTCCCTGGCAATGAATTCCATATCTTGACTGCCCTTACTGTAAAGAACCCCTTCCTTTGCTGGTTGTGAAATTTCCTCTCCTCTAACCTTAGGGGATGACCACGTGTCCTGTGTATGGTCCTTGGGGTAAAATGTTCCCATGAAAGCTCTGTATTGACCCCTAATGTATTTGTACATAGCAATCATATCTCCCCTTAAACGCCTCTTTTCTAAAGTAAACATGCCTAAACTGGCTAACCTTTCCTCATAATTTAATGACTCCATACCTTTTATCAATTTTGTCGCCCTTCTCTGAACCCTTTCTAGTTCCAAATTATCTTTTTTATAGAGTGGTGCCCAGAACTGTACTGCATATTCAAGATGAGGTCTTACCAATGATTTATACAGTGGCAAAATTACACTGTCTTCCCTTGCATCTATGCCCCTTTTTATGCATGCCAATACTTTGTTTGCCCTTGCAGCTGCTGCTTGACATTGAGCACTATTGCTAAGTCTACTGTCTACGAGCACTCCCAAATCCTTTTCCATTATAGATTCTCCCAAATTAATTCCATTTAATTTATAGATTGCGTTCTTGTTTTTGATCCCTGAATGCATAACCTTACATTTATCTGTGTTAAACCTCATATTCCATTTAGCCGCCCAATCCTCCAGTTTATTTAAGTCCCTCTGTAGAGAAGCTACATCTTGCTCTGATTTTATTACCTTACAGAGTTTAGTGTCATCTGCAAAAATAGAAACTTTACTCTCTAAACCATCACCAAGGTCATTAATAAATATATTAAAAAGGAGTGGTCCCAGCACGGAACCTTGAGGTACTCCACTTAAGACCTTTGACCAATTAGAAAATGTTCCATTTATCACAACTCTCTGTTCCCTATTCTCTAACCAGTTTTCGATCCAAGTACAAATTTTGATTTCTAGACCCAGTTCCCTTATTTTGTAAACCAACCTCTTGTGTGGCACTGTATCAAAGGCCTTTGCAAAATCTAAGTAGACCACATCTACTGTCCTGCCCTGGTCTAAGTTCCCACTAACTTCCTCGTAGAAACTAATTAGATTAGTTTGACATGACCTATCCCTCACAAATCCATGTTGATTCACACTAATAATTTTATTGCGTACCAAGTAATCCTGAATACTGTCCCTTAAAATACCTTCCAGTAGTTTCCCCACTATTGATGTCAGGCTTACAGGTCTATAATTCTCTGGTTGCGATCTCGTCCCCTTTTTAAACAACGGCACCACATCTGCTATTCGCCAATCCCTTGGTACTGAGCCTGATGAGATTGAATCTCTGAAAATTAAGAATAGCGGTCTAGCTATTTCCAAGTTTAACTCCATAAGGACCCTTGGGTGTATGCCATCTGGACCTGGAGCTTTATTTATCTTAATATTCTTCAGTCGCCTTTGGACTTCTTCCTCTGACAACCAAGTATTAATTAATGGCATGGTTTCATTTCCATTTTTATGTATTACTCCTGCCATTTGTTCCTCTCTGGTAAATACTGAAGAAAAGAACGTGTTTAATATCTCTGCTTTTTCCTTAGTATCATTTATCAATTCACCCATCTCACTTCTTAGGGGTCCTATATTATCTTTTTTAATCCTTTTGCCATTTATATACTTAAAAAACTTTTTGGGGTTTGTCTTACTTTCTTTTGCAACGTGCCTTTCATTTTCTAATTTAGCCAATCTAATTTCCTTTTTGCATGTTTTATTACATTCCTTGTACCTATGGAAGGACTCCTCTGACCCTTCAGACTTAAACAATTTAAATGCACGCTTCTTCCTTTGCATTTCTTCCCTTACCTTTTTATTTATCCACATTGATTTAGACTTAATTCTTTTACATTTATTTCCCATAGGAATGATCTTATACGTGTATGTTTCCAACAACATTTTAAAGACAGCCCACATTTCTTCCGTATTTTTTCCTTCAAAGGCTTTGTCCCAGTCTATGCTCTTTATAGACTCCTTTAGCATATTAAAATTTGCCTTTTTAAAGTTTAAAGTCCTAGTTGATCCCTTGTACTGTTGTTTCTGGAAACTAATTTCAAATGAGACCATATTATGATCACTGTTTCCCAAGTGCTCCTTTACTTGAATATTTGATATTACGTCTACATTGTTTGTTATTACTAGGTCCAGTATAGTCCGGTTCCTAGTTGGTTCCTCAACTAATTGGGACATGTAATGGTCTTTTAGCGTGCTCAGAAACCTATTTCCCCTAGCTGTACCGCAGGTCTCAGTACTCCAATGTCCAGATAATTAAAATCCCCCATAATTAAAATTTGACCTAGTTGTGTAGCCTTTTCAATTTGCTGTAGAAGTTGGGCTTCCTCAATCGTACTAATATCTGGCGGTTTATAGCATATCCCTATCAGCAACTTCTCTGAACTTTTTCCTCCGCTGGATATTTCCACCCACAATGCCTCTATATTATCACTAATATTCTCGTATATAACTTCCTGAATACTTGGTTTTAATTCTGGCTTAATATAAAGACATACTCCTCCTCCCCTTTTATTTACCCTATCCCTCCTGAAGAGAGAATAGCCTTCCAAGTTGACTGCCCAGTCATGTGTATCATCCCACCAGGTCTCAGTAATACCTATAATATCATACTGCTCATTCATTGCTACTAGTTCTAACTCCCCCATTTTACCTGTCAGGCTTCTTGCATTTGCAAGCATACACTTAAGTCTATTGCCTCCCTTAGGTATTTCTTTTTGCTTTAAAAAGGACCGCTCCTTATCGGCTATGCTTCCCTTTCCCCCCTCTCCACCCCCTTTACTCTTGTTAAATTCCTCCTTACTACTCTCAATGTCTATCCCATAAATACTTGCTTGCCCCTTCCCCCCGGAGCCTAGTTTAAAATCTCCTCCAACCTTCTAACCATCCTCTCCCCTAGCACTGCAGCCCCCTCCTCATTCAGGTGCAATCCATCACGACAATAAAGATGGCAACTGACCGAGAAATCAGCCCAGTGCTCTAAGAATCCAAAACCCTCCTTCCTACACCAATCTTTTAGCCACGCATTAACCTCCCTAATCTCACGCTGCCTCCCTGGACTATTTCCGAAAATACTACCTTGGATGTCCTTGCCTTAAGTTTGCGACCCATGTCCCTGAAATCATTCTTTAGGACACCCCTTCTTCCTCTAACTCGGTCATTGGTGCCAACATGCACCAAAACCGCTGGGTCATTCCCAGCCCCTCCCAACAATCTGTCCACCCGATCCGCAATATGCCGAGCCCGAGCACCCGGGAGACAACACACTGTTCGGCATGCACGGTCCCGGTAACAGATTGCCCTATCTACCTTCCTAATAATTGAATCCCCTACCACCACAATCTGCCTGGGTCCCTGAGTAACTTTGGTCCCTTCTGTGCTGGAGAGACCATTCCCCTGGTTGCTAGAGGAAGCAGTGTCATCCAACTCTACCAATTCTGAACTGCCTTCCACAATATCTTCATCCAATCTGGCAAATCTGCTGGGATTGCCTAGCTCAGAACTGGCCTGCCTCTTCCTCCCTCTGCTACCCCTAGTAACTGTTACCCAGCTGCCTACCTGTGCATCCTCCTCTGTCTCTGCTCCACCCTGCTCAGCTAACGCATCAACGGTGAGCTGTAAACTCTGCTCCAGGTTGGCAATGTCTCTCAATGTTGCAATGGTCTGCTTTAGATCAGTTACCTGGGCTTCCAAAGAGACCAATTGCTCACATTTCTCACAGAGGTATAAACCTTGGAACACTTGCTCCAAGTGTGCATACATATGACAAGATATGCATTGAGCAAGATCATCAAGCCTGCTACTACTCATCTTATTATGGCTAACCTAACTTCTTATAGTCTACAGTGAACTTGAGTACTAACCTTTGCTAGCCACTTACCAGATTAAACCCCTTCCTGGATTCAACTCCTTACTGGATCAAACTCCAAACTTTAAACAAAAACAGCACTTGAAATCAAAAAAGCAGTGAAATCACAAGCTCAATGAAATCGCTTGCTACCTCCTGTTAAATAGAGCTTGCACTAACCAGCTGTATCAACTATGCAATTAAACCACACCCACTAGCTCTAACAGAGAGAAGGGAAAAAAAAAAACTGAATCATTTAGAAAATATCTTAGAATCGATAAAAAAAAATTAATCATGTACTAAGTAGTAGCAAAAATAAGAACAAGATGTATATGTCCTGTGTACATTAACTTAACACTAAGGGCCATGTTTATTATGAACCGTATTTTAAACACTATCAATTTAATTCCTTATCACAATTAAAAGGAATGAAATATCATAACTATTAAATTCTTCACTAGGAACAGCTGTCTGTGAAAAACTGCTGTTCCTGCGAAGACCTGTCTTCTATGTCCTCTGTGGTCAATATTGCAAAGTGGCGGAAGGGAGAGCAGGTAAATAGCGGTGAGGGATCCGAAGAACACTCTACCACAATGCTCTCCCCATAGCCGTTGGGCACAAGTTCCGAAAATCTTTGGGGTGATCTGCACTGTGTTTTTTTAAACTAATATCTCCTCCCCTTCCATCCTGTCATAGATTAAATTTGAACAACCTGCAAAATGTCAAGGGACAGGCTCCTCAACACCCACTGCATTGATCCATAGTTTGAGAATGACAATTATTTTTCACAAAGTCTGCTGCCTCAGTTTTTATGATGGCAATTTGCATATACTCCAGAATGTCATGAAAAGTGATCAGTTGAATTGCAATTAATTTCCCTCTTTGCCATGACAATAAACTTTATCCCAAAAACAACATTCCCACTGCATTTCAGCCCTGCCATAAAAGGACAAGCTAACATCAGGTCAGCGATTCCTTCGTTAACACAGGTGAGAGTGTTGACGAGGACAAGGCTGGAGATCACTGTCATGCTGATTGAGCTAGAATAACAGACTGGAAGGTTTAAAAGGAGGGTGGTGCTTTAAATCATTGTTCTTCCTGTTAACCATGATTACCTGCAGGGAAACACATGCAGTCAACATTGCTTTGCACATAAAGGGCTTCACAGGCAAGAATATTGCTGCTAGTAAGATTGCACATAAATCAACCATTTATTGGATCATCAAGAACTTTAAGGAGAGAGGTTTAATAGTTGTGAAGAAGGCTTCAAGGCACCCAAAAATGTCCAGCAAGCACCAGGACAGTCTCCTAAAGTTGATTCAGCTGCGGGATCGGGACACCACCAGTAAAGAGCTTGCTCAGGAATGGTAGCTGGCAAGTGTGAGTGCATCGGCACGGACAGTGAGGCAAAGACTTTTGGAAGATAGCCTGATGTCAAGAAGGCCAGCAAAGAAGCCACTTCTCTCCAGGAAAAACATAAGAGACGGACTGATATTCTGTAAAAGGTACAGGGATTGGACTGCTGAGCACTGGGGTAAAGTCATTTTCTCTGATGAATCCCCTTTCAGATTGTTTGGGGTATCTGGAAAAACGCTTGTTCGGTGAAGGAAAGGTGAGCGCTACCATCAGTCCTATGTCATGCCAACGGTAAAGCATCCCGAGACCATTCAGGTGTGGGGTTGCTTCTCAGCCAAGGGACTGGGCTCACTCACAATTTTCCCTAAGAACACAGCCATGAAGAATACCAAAACATCCTCCAAGAGCAACTTCTCCCAACCATCCAAGAACAGTTTGGTAACGAACAATTCCTTTTCCAGCATGATGAAGCACCTTGCCATAAGGCAAAAGTGATAACTAAGTGCCTCGGTGGTTCAAAACATCAACATTTTGGGTCCATGGCCAGGAAACTCCCCCAGACCTTAATCCCATTGAGAACTTGTTGTCAATCCTCAAGAGGCGGGTGGACAAACAAAAACCCACAAATTCTAACAAACTCCAAGCACTGATTAGGCAAGAATGGGCGGCTATCAGTCAGCATATGGCCCAGAAGTTGATTGACAGCATGCCAGGGTGAATTGCAGAGATCTTCAAAAAGAAGGGTCAACACTGCAAATATTGACTTTTTGCATAAACTTAATGTTATTGTCAAAAAATGCCCTTGATACTTATGAAATTCTTGTAATTTTACTTCAGTATACCATATTAACATCTGACAAAAAGGTCTAAAGACAATGAAGCAACAAACTTTGTGAAAACCAATACTTGTGTCATTCTCAAAACTGTTGGCTGTGACTATACTACCAGAGTTTCTGACTCTGTTCTCAACCTCACCATACTATTTATGACAGAAAATTAACTATCATCACCATGCAGTAAGTAACACCCGGCCCGATAATGAATTCCATATGGACACCTTCCTGCATCCTCTCTACTATGACATTAGTGTTGAGTTTTTAAATGCCATAAAAGGTCTAGGTTACTTCTCCCCTACATAACCCAACTAATTACATTCTATTACTAGAATTCACATTTAGGTTTAATGAGCACTGCACTAAAATTGCCATCCTTAATGTGAGCTGAATAATTTGTCTTTTAAAGTGTATTAGCCTGCCTAAAACATAGAACACTTTGCGGTGTATCGAAAGCTATATTGCAGAGGTGGATATAATTATGTAGAATTTAGAAAGAGCAAGCAAGATCTTTTGAGTGGATATAAACAGGTGTGGACCATCCAGTCCAAGCAGCAGTCCTCAACCTTGAATGGCTTTGAAAATAGAGATGCTTGAACTCAATATGGAACAGATGTCAGAACACACCAACAATTTCTTGAATGTTTGACAGATAACGAACGTTGCTTGATGCAAAATAAACGCTTGTATGTATGATCCTCCAAGGAGCTAAGAAAGATGTGCATTGTTTGAGATCATCAGAAATGACTCCCAAAGGCCAAGCACCAGCAGTAATTTTTTAGGTTCATTTGGTACCCTGGCTACATAGTGGTTAGTCTCATTATTAGGTACTTGGGTTTGAAATCCAACCAGGGTACTATATACGTGGAGTTTGTACATTCTTCTCCCACTGTGCTCTGGAACTCTGGTTTCCTCCTACAGTCCAAACACATTCTGGTAGGAAAATTATATTGTAAGCTGGGCATGAATGAATATTATCTGTAGACTGCTGCATAAAATGTTGCCATTAGATAAAGAATATCAATAAAAATATAGTGCTGGAATCAAAATTGATGAGGAAATTTATACATCTCAGAATTTACCTTTTCCTTGGTTACCTAGAAGCTAAAGTTGGCTCTTAGGCTTCTCTGGCTTGCTCCTGATTTTTACATCAATATCTCCACACAAATACTGAAATTTAACCATTTTGCTACATGAGGTCAGTACCAAAAGGAAAAACAAAAACCAATACATTTTAGATAAAAGACAATAAAAAACACTTTTGACATACCTTGAAAATCCTTTTCCACAAACACTGCAAGTATAGGGCTTCGTAATTCCTCCTTCATGAGATCTTACATGATAGGTCATGCGATCCTTTCTCTTGAAACGCTGATTGCAGACTGGACACTCAAAGGGCTTTTCATCCGAATGGGACAGCTTATGCCGATTTAGATGATAAACATCCCTAAATGCCTTTCCACACATTTCACATGCATGGTTTTTCTTAACAGGTTTGCTAGGCTTCTTCACTGGCTGAGTAACAGGCATAGTTGGGATGCTAGTGCTGGCACTAGGAATTGTAGTTGAAGAAGATGTTGTAACAGTCGACAATATCCCTGCAATTGTTGAAACCAAGGAGGTTCTACTATTGTCGCCAGCAATAGTTGATATAAGTGGCACGACCGGTGCAGTCTGTGTTTTCTTTGGTCGTGACACTAACTTAATCCCTGTATGGCAGGATTCATGGCGCCTTAAATGGTAACTGTCCCTAAAGGCTTTGCTGCAATAAGTGCACACAAAGGAAGTTTTTGACTTTTCTTTCTTTACTACAACATGCTCTTTTATACCTTCCGGTGGAGGTTGGGGTTTTTGAGTTATTGGTATAGGTAACATAGGTTTTTGATCAGGAGGCTCAACTGGAGCTCCCAATAGCGGCAGCAAGCTGTTCTGGGCAGCCTGCTGTTGGTGATGGTGATGATGATGGTGGTGGTGGTGTGAAGCTTCATGAGCCTGAAAATAATAGAGTAAATCTGATTTAGAGACATTAACACAAACATTTTGCACTAAAAAGAAAGATGCAATAATGAGGAAATAAATTCACTCAACACAGGAAAGAGAGGATGCATAAATTAAATAAGCAAAAATCACTTTGTTCACCAATTAAAATAAAATGAACCAAAAAAGTATTTATAACAGAGGTTGCAGTAGCTTTCCACTTGTGTTCCTGCTCCTCAGGGGTATAAAAAACAGAACAAAACCAAACACAATAAGCAGGGGACACCCATACAGTGAGGTATGTAAGTAAAATATAGAACAAGGTAACACATTAAAAAAATATATTTAGGGGGATTTTTGCCAACTCTCGAAGCAATGCCAAATACCAATCTATATAGTGATTTCATAAAATAGGACACGGAAGGATTAGAGATTGCAGTACCAGTATGTCCAACTTCAGTTAATGAACCTTTTTTTTTTAATGAGTTCCAACACCCGTATTAACTGATCAGACAGAAGATATCCTTCACCAGAAATCAACCTATACATCTGCTACAGCAAAAGACAAGAGTAATTTAACAATAATAATTGGTAACTTGAAACTTTAAGGCACATGAATTATATATAGAAGTATGTGTGTGTGATAAACTAAACTTATCTAAAGAACTTTTGATGACAAAATACTTTTCTTAGTAGTGATATGTAAGTTTTAAACAACACATGTAACAAAAACCACTGTGAGTAAATACTGGGCACAAACAAAGATAAGTGACAAATGCATTTCAGGTTTGTTATTATGTCCATCCTCAAACTGTGAATCTACTGCAGTGTTGGCTGACCTGTGACACTCCAGGTGTTGTGAAACTACCAAGTCCCAGCATTTTTTTGCCAATATATAGCAGCTTACTGCTGGAAGGGTATGTTGGGACTTGTAGTATCACAACACCTGGAGTATCACAGGTTAGCCAACACTGATCTAGCGTGAGGTAGATTGTAATGATAAGCTCTCAAACAGGTCACCATTTTGGAATTAATGGCTGTTAGTTACTTTGTTTTTTCTCCTAGTCATACAGCACTTATTAAAATGTTCTATAAAAATTAAAATTCTATAAATACAGTATAATGATTTTATCCGATGTTTAAAAGGGAATAGATCTATAAATATATATTTTAACCTTTTCATCCTAAAATGTTTCTGAAAAATACTTAACATGCATTACATTTTCTGCATATTTGATTAGAATAATAAAAAAAAAAAAAAAAAAAAATTCATCCAATGAGGAATTTAAAACAAATTATCCCTCACAAGGAGCCACCTTTGCTGTATGTACGTAGATAATCTCACATTAAAACTGCTTGGTGATTTGGTCTACATCAGTGGTGGGCAAACTCAGTCCTCAAGGGCTACCAACAGTTCATGTTTTTAGGATTTCTGTCTGTAGAAACAGCTGGGATAATTACTGACCCAGCCAAATAGATTAACTCAGCTGTGCATGATTAAAGAAATCCTAAAAACATGAACTGGTGGTTGCCCTTGAGGACTGAGTTTGCCCACCACTGGTCTACATCATTGGAGGAGAGGTCTTGTTAACTGAAAATTACAGAGCAATCAAGGTTTAGATAGACCCAGCCCCAATTAGCTCAACCACACAAGAATTTTTCTCTCACACTGGAAAGCAATGTTAGAACCATAGGGAAAAAAACATAACATTTAACCCAATCAACAAGATCATCATTGACATTTACCCCACCAAACTTACAGCTTCATTACAGCCAGATAGCGTGATTGGAGGTTAACGGCACACAAAAGCTGTGGTCTAACCACATTATCCACCAAGTTCTATAAAGAAGCTTAGATTAATTTTAATGGTTAATTTCAATAACAACTTTATCTGCCACTGTGGTCGTTTTGAAGTCTTACCCTCTGTGACAGCTAGTTAATTGCCGGATGTTGGATATTTCAGTGTGTGGCCAGCTTAAGCCCACATGGACAGCAATGAGATGTGACACAAGGATTACAGCAAGAATGAATGTATGTTTATTGAAAAGATAGAATGAGACAATACACCTGTGTAAACATGTTCTTACAGAGAGAAGATACATTAGGCACAATAAAGTTTGTTGATGATACCCTATTTTTCTCCAACTACCATTCCCGCACACAGACTTACATTGTGTAGCTAAGGCTGCTATTCAATCCTTTAAAAAACAGGTTTTGCACTTTAACAATCCAGATCAGCTTTTTGCATTTGCAGGGCATCAGTTTCTTATTACTCAGCCTTCAGAAAATGTACTAAATATTTTATGAATTATTCAAGAAAACCAGACACAATAGGAAAAATATACACTTTTCAACTGTTAGGCAATTGTGCAACCCAGTTTTATTGTCCCTAGACGACGGACACCAAATGTGTAGTTTACAGGAGTTCATACGCATTTACAGTCCAGGAACAGTGGTATTAATATTCATTTTGAAATGTTCAAAAGCACCCAAGTAAGCAGAGAGTGCAAATGGGCGACAGTAAAAGGGATAGAGCCAGTGGTGGGAAGTAAAGCTTGAGGGGAACATACGACTTTAGAGCCACATACTCATTCAAATTATGTCAAACATAATGTATCTCACATACAAAAACAGGTCAATATAACAAAATTGATGAATAGGTTAGCAGGAAGCATGCCAATTTTATCTTTTTTTTGGGGGGGGGGGGGCAGTACTCAGTAGTGTTATAAGTAAATAACAAAAGTCACTATATCTATATAGTATATTTTATTCATAACAGTATGCCGAAATTTACTTTAACAAGTTAGGAGTGGTATCAGATTGACATTTTTGCAACTAGAAAAGCACTAACATACTTAGCGACCAATCACTCCTGTGCTAACACACCAACTACAAGGGAAACGCCTCTTCTGTTCACTGTATTTATTAGTTAAAAAACATTTCAGGATTGAGTGCTATCTTTTTCTAACAAATTAGATAATGATATACTAAAAACCTCTCACTATACGCATAACTCAATTGGTAACAATTAATAACAAATAAGAGCAGCCACACTGGTTCCTCGTATTATATTGGATGTAAAACAACAGATTAAAGCCTGTGATGGGCTTTAAGAAGATTGTTTAGATTACCATTTTCCTTCTTTTCTTCAGGCTGCTAGTAATGATTCTGGACTATCATGGCAAGCAGTCCCATGATATAGTGAGCAGAGGCACTTTGGAAGCCCTTTAGAGCTCTGTCTGCATTGTGATATCCTTTCTTCTCTGTGGCACCTACAGACTCAGACCACCAAACAATAACACCCTGCTGTACAAAAAGCATTAAGCAGGCTAGAGGTGGGGGAGGTTGTTGTAATGCAAAAAAACTCCCCCATCATAGCTCCTAGAAAGAACAGGGACCCTGCAGTTGAAAAAGTCCTCAAACAATTAAAAGCAGAGAACAACACTACATTACAGAAAGCATTAAGTCCATAGATGGATGGGTTTTAATGCCCAGATCTACCCCATTCTAGGTGTAGGTACCCTCATTTGATTTGGTAGGTTGTCTACTTTTCAAAATGTTATGCCTTGTTTTTATGGGTTTCATTTGACAGTGCAAACTAGCAAAAGAGGAGAAAAAAGTGCACATTTTATTATGGAAATGTGTAGAATCCTGTTGTTTTGGAAAGGTGGTTTAAAGCAAAAACAACAACCACAAAGTATCTGTGTTTAGAAAAACAATGCACACACATTTGCTTTTAGCTCACTTTCATACAATTGAAATTAATTTGGCCAATTTTGGAAAGATTTTCTTTATCATGTCAGGAGGTAGAGGCAATTTAATAGTGTTTTATGAAAGTTTACTGAAAATAAAGCAAGGTATAAATTGTGGATAAGCTGCATAAACAAAACAACTAATATGTATGGTTATAGCAAACTTGTAGATCAAGAATATCAGATAAAATACCAAAATGTAAAGTTTGTTCAAGAACAAAGTAACTTTTTCTGCTTAACAATTAAAAAAGTAAATAAATAAAAAAAAAAAAAACAAAAAAAAAAAAAAACAATTTCTATATGGTCTTATTCACACGTATGCAAGACATTTTTCTTTTCCTATGCATTCACAACAAAAAAGGTGGAAAAATGATGTACACAGATACTTGTTATCCAAGAGTTCTGCATGTTTTACACACATTGGACTGTGTCTGCATTTTTGTGTGTGTGTATGCTCAAAGTACACAGGTATAAAAATATGATTCAGTTGAAATAAGCTAGCCTAGAACAACAAGTGTGGTGACCGGGAAAATGCAGATTTGAGACATTTAAGGTTTTTGGTGGAGCCACCATGTGATAGGAATAACAACACTGCAACCCTGTTTATTATTGGCTGCCAATGGTTCACGAACCTGTACTGCAAGGTATCTAAAAGGCGTTTGGATGACAGCCATAAAGGATCATAGGAGATTTAACCCAACACATGTAATATAATGTCTGTTGCATTGAGGGGCTTAAGTTACATAGCACATAATAGGGGAATATTTGAATGTGTAGCTTATTTCTAAGAGATGTTTTTACCATGAGCTGAGATTGGAACAATTGCCCCAAGTTAGCATTACCATGAAACTATGCTTATAAGTCAATTATCTTACATTCATTAAATGTTTTTGGTCTCAGTAAAGACAGAGTGGGTTGTGGCCATAGGCAAAAACTTGACTGGCAGATAACCACTTCTCTAGACTAGTGTTGCATTGTTTTGTTCAGTTTTGTCAAAATGTTTGTTTTGTGGAATACTGCTGTGCTTGATATTGATTTGGCTGAGATGTGGAAAATCTCAAAAATGGTTTACAAAATGCAGCAGCTGCAGATGAATTTGGAAAACAGCGGATAATCAGAAGTGCATGTAAATAAATTGTCTATCATGGGGGAAGGAAGAGCATTGGCTAAGTCACAACAATCATCCATAAAACAAAAACTAAATCTAGTGTTGAAGCTCCAATATAGAAAATATCTATGTAACTTTAAAATACAAAATGTTATTGTAAATCATTTTTCAATTGTATATTTTAATGTAAAATTACATTTGAAAAACAATGTACATTTAGGAATGCATTGTAGTTAGGGCCTTTACCAAGAATCAGAATACATGCTATTAACATTTGTAATTCTGTTAAAAGCACACTAATGGGTATGGTAATGGAAACCACTGGCTTCAATGACCCCATACCCATTTGCACTTGCAGCAGGATAGTTTGCTGTGCGGTGCATTTTTGGGGAAAACATGCTCCATTTACTTGCAATGATGCAAGGACTCACATGTGGGTTAATGGAGTGTCCTCTTGTTTTAACTGAACTGCAGCAAATAACGAACAACTCAACTTACGCTGTATGAATGAAGTAAAAAAAAGTGTATTGAGGATAGGAGGGGGGTTTATGCATGCTTACAGCCTGCAAATATCACTGTCCCTCAATGGTCATATAGATATATGCTTCTTAAATATCTCTATAGTAAAAAAGATGGTAAAGAAAAGGCTCTCCATAACATGACTGCAAAAACAAATTTGTGGATTTTATTAATGAATTGTATGATGCATTTTTAATGTGTTGGATTTCAATGTACATTCAAGTAACAATGAGAAGGGGTTGACCAAAAGGATTAATGATTTTTGTAATTGACAATTCTCATTTGACATGTGCTTTAGTGCAGGCTTATGCACATTTGTAAATAGAATCTGTATAACATTACAATGTCACAGGTAGCCAGATGATCAAGTACCACACAAACCTTTCGTTACTTTATATTTATTATATGCTTATGTAGTACAAAAACTTTATCAAATAGTGGGTTTACTAGGGTGGACAAAGGAGCCAGGAATCTCAGAAGTTAGGCTCATTGGCTACCTCCATCCTGGAATTTCTCTAGTCCTGGTTTACATGCTATTTAACAATAATGCATTTAAGTCAAATGAATGCCTTTTGCTAAATAAAAAAAATAAAAAAAATAAAAAATTCAAACCACATTAGCAGTTTAAATTGTTAAAAGCAAATAATAGTCAATAGTGTTCACTTCTGTAAAACTCTACATGATATGTGAAAATAGGCTATGTGGCACTTTAGCAGACAAATCCCAAAACAAAGGTAGACTTTCTAAAAAAAAAAAAAAAACACCCCCCAGTTGGCAAAGCATTGTATTACCAAGTTACACCCATAAGGGCTTGTATTCAAAGGCAAATCCACCAGTGGTGTATTGATCTGTGCCAGTTTCCTTAAAAAGTTAAAGTTTAAATGAACCTCAAAACAGCACTCTATTGATCACTATGGAGGAGACTAAATTAGTAATGAGGTGTCCGTAGTTTTCTTGCACGTTCTTTTGCAACACAAATTATAGGAAATTGCAGGATTGACTACATGATAATTTTTTTTTACTGATTTAAGCATTTCCCTAGGAAGTACGTGCAAATATGAGCGAACTAAGCCACATTTTCAGTCGTGATCAGTACCACTGAACTTATAATTGAATTACTCTTGGCACATTCCACTCAACTTGCAACTGAATAGCCCCCTATGAGGACCACCTTTTCCATATTAACTGGACTGACCAATAAAAAAGTTAAATTCAGAGCCCAGCCAACAAGTATACACAAAGCACTCAGCAACAATACATTATGAATAGATGTATAACCATTCATGAATATAATCTTTTTTTAAAATTTGCACTATAATGGTTACATGTTGGTGGCAGTTTTAAAACTTTGAAGGCTTACAAAATGTAAGACCCCCCCCTGAAAATGGTAATGTGCAAATGAGATATCCAATAGCCACATCATATTGTTGTCCAATACCTGTTTGGTTATTTTATGCTCAGACTTTGGGAGTGTATCTTTGAAGTGCCTCAGTTATGCTTTTAAAAAAAACTTCTTCACTCACTATAAAGCATAGGTCTTGGTACTCTTGAAAAATCATCAGTCCAGAAGGTGCCAATGAGGACTGCCTAATTTCCCACCCTCCCACTTGAAGAGTTTGGTCTGAATCGCTCCCAAATGTTCGTAATGGAAAACGTGTTATCCCTGCAATATTCCCTATTGTTCTTCTAAAACACAATAGACATTGATGTGTATTTTTTTTAGGTTGTTTATCTTGTTTTGGAGAGAGTGAAGAACAGATGATAAAAATAATTATATAACAGTATAAAACCTAGACAATTTAGGATATTTTTATTGAAATTATGCATTTAATGAGACCGTTACTTAATATACAAAAGCATAATAATGGACAACAATCCAATTGATAACGAAAACATCGCTCTAACGCAAAAAAACAAAAACAAATACCAGACAGACGTATGTGTCTTTACAAACAATCAGCGCTAGGCAATCTATTTTTACATAAGAGTTTAAATGACCCCAGTGTCTGGGATATTTTACTGCGGGCTGTAACAAAGTCGCTTACCGATAATACATTAAGATAACAAGACTGTAACTTGCTGTCGTTCGTATCAGGCCTAACAGCTGCTGCTGAGATTTGTACTAAAAAAAAACCCCGTTCTTCCTCAGATAATGAAAAAATAAGTCTGAAGAGAAAAGAAAAATGAAGTAGAAAATAGCAGCCCGAGCCCGCCATAATCCGCAGCCGGGGAGAGGGGGAGGGGTGTGCAGGAGTCAGAGCCTGGGGTCTCCGGAATGATAGACAAAGTCACAGGGGGGATACATTACAGGTTCTGACACCTCACGGGAGAAGGGGGATCTAAACTAGCTCAGACTCGCTGGTACGTCAGTCAATGGCAGCGGTAGGGTTATGCGGGGTAACAGTCACCAAAGCACACTCAGCAGACCGCTGAAATTAGTAAATATAAGAAAGTGCTACATAAACATATAGCGTCAACCACACAAATATGAAGGGGCAGAACACGTCTGTTCTATCGTCCGGTCGCATGAATGAGCCATTGTCTGGCCGCTGTTCCATGATGTTCCGTTATCCGCTCACTCTCAGCTCCCCTATGACTGGCTGCCGTCTACAGGCCGGGCTGTGGGCGCCGTTCATCACAGCAGTGATCAGAGTCTCTGTGCAGCCAGTGCAGGACCAGGCTTCAGTATGTGTGCGGCTCTGATGTCGCTACGCGGCCGGGAAAGGAGGAGGATGTGGAGGGAGGAGGAGATGGTGGAAGAGAGAGAGAGAGGGAGGGGGGGTGTTTGCTCCCGGGTGTCCTCGCTTCCCGGGGAGGAGGGAGGCGGCTGCGCTGCTCCGTGGGAGGGGGGTCGCCGCCGCCCTGGGTCTATGTACCCCGAAGAGACAGACACATTATAACGTGTTTCTTTCTACTCCTTACCTGGAACAAGAAAGCGGTCCAGTTGGCCTCCATGGCGATCCTGGGGAGGAAGGGAGAGGAGGAGGAGGCGGGAGGAAAGTGCTTGGTGGAACAGGGGGGTAAAAAAAAAAAAAAAAAAAAGGAAGATGAAAAAAAAACAAAAAAAAAAACAGGATCCTACATGAAACCTACAACAAAGCAGCTGAAAACATGGCAGCGCCGCACAACTTCCGGTAACCTCTGGGAGAGACCATTCGGAAGGAGGAGGGAGAATGGGGAGAGAGATGGTGCGACTTCTGCGCCCTCGGTCATTGGGGAAGGAGGGGGATTGTGGGTAGAAACCAAGTCTCCCCTTCCTCCCGCCCTTGTGGTTAATAGGTGCCAGACGAAGAGCTGATAATACACAAAGTAAATAAACCTCCCTAATGAAAATTATGTTTATTGTGCCGGAGGTTCTTTCCTGCGCCCTGGCGGCGGAGGATGTGGTGAAATGGTCATTAGTCGCTGGAAGTCTGTGTTAAATGAGGTAGCGGAATTACCTCACGCACAGCTGCAGCCTTCCAGACAAAAACAGCACGTATGCTCCGTGTGTCTTTTCCTTTATTCTGATGCCATTTTCTGGCCGCCTATTGTCTTAATGTGTCTCTGCCGTCTCCTCCCATCCGCCATGTCGTGCCTTGCGGGTAGCTTTGCTCACCCTGAGCCGGCTGAGAGTTATGTTAATGAGCGGAAGAGAATGTGTGATAGAGATGTGCTGAAAAGACTGTTCTCGGCACACAGTATCTGAGCTAGAGTAGCCATCTCCCTCTGCTTATAAAATAGGCGAATGACCTAAAATTTGTTTTTATAATATCGCATATTTATATAGAAGTGAGTGCATATATTGAGAACTTGTTTACTCATATGCATTGGTAAAATTATTAAAACTAAGTGCTGTCATGCATTTTGCATGTACTGTGTATTCGCTCTTGCGTTGATCCAGAACTTCCTTTAATTTATTACACATTATTTTTGAGGCTCGTAAAATAAATGTCAACTTTGATGGCCTACATTTACCAACAACCGCATAAAATGAAAAATAGTTTTCAATCCTTATCTCATCAGGGGCGGATTCAGACTTTTGCTATACCCCAGGCAATTTAGGCCCCGCCCCCTTTCTAATTTCTAAGGCTGCCGGCGGCTGCACAGTATGTGCAGGTCCGCTCGGCAGTGACAGTGTGCTGCCCCGCTGCTCTGATTGTGTTTAAAACACAATCAGAGCAGCCGGGCAGCACACTGTCACTGCTGAACGGACCTGCACAGTGTGCAGCCGCCGGCAGCAAGCCCCTGCTAGGGGGGGCGATCGCCCCCCCTGGATCCACCACTGTATCTCATTGATAAGGATTGAACTATTTCTCATTAATGAAAAAACTTCAGCAGGGACTGCAGTCATGATAAACTGCTGTCCCTGTGAAATTTAACACTTACCTTTTCACTGCCTGGTCACTTTGAAGAAACTTGCGATGCCTGCATCTTCATTGAACTACTGCGCATGTCCGACTGAAAGTATACGGCATGCACACATAGACTACTAACGAACTGTTATCCTGTTGGAGGAAGGGATCACATGATCTCTCCACACGTGCTGTGCAACTCTGCTCTTCGGAGCAGAGCTGACAGCTAGGAAAGTTTTCAATTACGTTAATGAACGGAAGCTGTCGTACAATAACATAACAAGTTTCTGAAAATTACTCATTTTCAGAACTTGTTAGATTGCATTAGGGAGCAGTCCCCATACTATTTTATGGCCACTGGTCAGAAAACTAAATAGAATGCAATGCAGCTGTTATCCATGATATCTACTGCTATGCAACGATCATAAATTTGAAAGATCCTTCAAATTGCAACATTACACTGCTTGAAAAATAGGGCCCATACTCGCTGGATAACGAAAAACCAACACCAAAGCAAATGCATACTTTAGGGGCATAGTTAATAACCGTATTTTTGACACTCATTTTCATTTCCTATAGCAATGAGAAGGCATGAAAGATGGTGACCATTTTTGAAAAGTTTACTGCCGGCACAGCAGTAACGATAAACGTCTGTACCGACGAACTCCTATCTCCTCTATGATTGCTATCACAAAGTGGCCACCTTTGTGAGGTGGCCACATAGGCTTCAATGGCATTAGCCATTGGGCACAAGTTCCAAAAATCTTTGTTTTTTGTAATTTGGGGAAATTTACTCTAGATAGAAGTCCCTATAGAAACGAAATTTCTACATTCTCCCCTGATAGGGTAGTACCTCATTTTCACCAAACCCTAGCAACTGCCTTGATCGAGTTGCTCCAGTGACTCTACATACTCCGTGTAGACTTCGCTGCCAACTGTGGCACACTAACACGAACTCTACAAAAACTCTCGTAAAGCAGAACGTCACTGGCGTTATCTTGTACCTATAATGAGTTCATCACATATACTGCTATCTACCACTCCTATCAAAATGCTATGGACACTGCAAAACAAACATACTTCCAATCTCCCATCTATGCTCATGCTTCTAGCCCCAAACGCATTTTTAACACATTTAAATTTCTTCTAAACCCTCCCACCCCAAACCCTCCAACTACCCTACAACAGTGTCCAGGATCTTGCTTCCTATTTCAAGGATAAAATAGATAAGATAAGACTTGAAATGGTATCATCTCCTGCGACAAGCAGTCAGCTCAATCCTTTGTAGCACCCTCTGACACTCTTCATTTGATCCCACAAATGAAGAGGAAGTTTGTACTCTCTTCTCATCTTCCTACTTTACCTCCTGTCCTCTTGATCCCATACCTTCTACTGGTATTTTTCCATCACTGTTTAAGCATGCAGTGATTACTCTTATTTTGAAAAAACAAAATTCTGACCCAAACTCTCAATTACTGCCCTATCTCTCAGCTCCCATGCCCCTTCAAACTTCTCAAGAGAATAGCTTACACTCGCCTCACACACTCTCTTACAGAAAACAACCTACTGGATTCCTTTTAGTCAGGCTTTCGCTCTCAACACTCCACAGAGACTGCGCTGACCAAGGTTGGCAATGATTTGATCACAGCAAAAACTGAAGGCCATGACTCTCTTCTAATTCTCCTGGATCTCTCTGCTGCATTTGATACTGTTGACCACTCTCCTCATACAAATGCTACAATCCCTAGGTCTTGAAGGCACTGTCCTATCCTGTTTCTCATCCTACTTATCTAATCGTTCTTTCAGTGTGAATTTGTCTGGATCCACCTCTGCTCCGCTTCCTTTATCAGTTGGAGTACCACAAGGCTCAGTCCTGGGCCCTCTGCTATTCTCGATCTACACCACTTCTTTTTGAAAACTAATAAGCTCCTTTGGATTTCAATATCATCTATATGCAGATGCTGCACAAGTCCATCTATCCTCTCCTGATCTGTCACCATCTGTGTTGTCTCGCGTTACTGACTGTCTTTCTGCCATTTCATCTTGGATGTCTTCTCGCCAACTCAAACTCAAATCTTTCAAAAACTGAATTAATAATACTCCCACCCAAAAACAGAAGCTTCTTGCCTGACATTCCTTTTTCTGTTGATAACATGACCATAAATCCCACTCCGCAAGCTCGCTGCCTAGGTGTAATCCTTGACTCACAACTATCCTTTGTTTCCCACATCGACTCTATTTCTGAATCATGTTACATACATCTAAAAACATTTCCAGAATATACACATATCTCGCACAAGACACGGCAAAAACCGTAATTCATGCACTCATCATCTCCCGCGTCGACTATTGCAATTACTTCCTTACTGGTCTTCCCAAAATCAGACTTGAACCCCTATAATCTATATTGCATGCAGCGGCAATATTGAATTTTCTTGGAAACCATTCTTCCTCTGCTAAGCCACTTTGTCAGTTTCTACAACGGTTGCCTGTTTTTCAGCGAATCAAATATAAAATTGTTCTAACTTACAAGGCCGTCAACCAAATTGCACTGACATACATCCCCTCACTTGTCTCAAAATATCTCCAAACTCGACACCTCCGTTCTGCACAAAATCTACGTCTTTCTTCCACTCTCATCACATGCTTCCATTCCCGGTTACAGGACTTTTCTTGGGCTGCACCCACTTTGTGGAATTCCCTTCTTCACACAATAAAACTTTCCTCTTAAGAATCTTAATCTCCCTAGGTTACCCTATTATCACCCTTTACACAGCTAACACAAGACAACAACCCTCTGACCAACATTGCTGTGTGACTGATCACACAGCCCACTCATTACTTTTTACCTTTGCATTCTAGCTGGTCCAATGTGCAATATGATGTAGCACGTGCCCTTGTGTTTCAAACTCCCATTGTCCCATAGATTGTAAGCTTGCAAGCAGGGCCGGATTAACCCGAGGTCTAACTGGGCTATAGCCCAGGGGCCTCGGGCATCCAGGGGGCCCTTCAAAGTCCTCAGCAGCATTATTGATCGGTCCGGGGCGAGGGCGCCCCCAGCCTGATCAATGCTGCTGAGCACTGTCAGTGCAGTCATCTGTCCCCGGCGCTCAGTAATCTGCCTACTGAGAAGATCTCGCGAGAGTTTGTGAACTCTCGCGAGATCTCAGTAAGGAGCTTACAGCACGCTGCGGAAGGAGGACTGCACTGACAGGTAAGTGCTTGGGGGGGGGCTGCTCACATTGGGGGCCTCACGGGGGAATGGAGGGCCTCTTAGCCCAGGGGCCTCCATTACCTTAATCCGGCCCTGCTTGCAAGTAGGGCCCACTTACCTCTATGTCTGTCTGTATTGCCCAGTATTGTTTTATTAATGATTGTTCCCAATTGTAAAGTGCTACGGAATTTGCTGGCGCTATATAAATAAATGTTGATGATGATCCTATAGTTATAAATACCTGTGATTCTTAACATTGCGGTTGTGGCATGAAAATTGCCGGTTTGGGGGGACTAGGAGCTTCTTAAATAGGTCCCTTAGTCGTGTTTCCTTTTCAATCCTCCATAACTATGTAGATTTACCTTTAGGTAGAGAAAGGTTATAAAACAGTCCCCAATTGGTATATAAGACAGCTCCTCTTTCGTCCTTAGTAATAGGTAGGGGCTTTTCTTCTCTAAAGGTCTCAGCAAGCACCAGGCTCTACTTCAAGTTGAGGAGCAGGCTATCTACATGGGAACAAACTCCAGGAGGTAAATGTATGAATCTGCGTTTTGCAAGTTGCCGAACATTGGCGACTTTGCAGGGGGGAATTTAAAACAGTAATGGCTTTTAAAGGCACGTTTTGCCTTTAAAGCCATTGCTGCTTTATATTTCCCCTGCAAAGTCGCTGATATTTGGCAACTTGCGAAACGCGTATTTTTATACATTTACTTCTGGGGGTAAATGTATCTCACTGCGATTTCTTTCATAGATTTAAAATCGCTGCCAATAGTGAGAGATAACCAGTGATTTGAGTCCCCATGTTGCCATATGTGTTAAGTAGCAATTTTTCGTTTGATCTTTAAAATCGTTGTTCCTCTCTCGAGATTTTCAGCAATTTAAACGCACCCGTGTTTAGCTGAAAATCGCTATTTTCAAACCAATATTCATTTCCGATTGGTTGAAAATTTTACATGCGAAACTCATGCAATTTTGACCTCACTAACATTAAAAAGCAAGCTACCTCCTTATTTGAGTTGATAGCGGTTTTAGGAGCATAGATAGAGCAGGTGACAGTGTAGGATAGAATTTTGTGTGTTAAGGAGTGTGGCAAGTGATTTTAGAGTGTACTTTTGTCTTAGCTTATTTAGTTTCCCTTGTTTGTCTTATTGTCTGTTGATTAATATTTTTTTGAGCATGTGTTTTATTTATTTATTTTTTTTGCTGTTTACTGTATTTCCCCTGCCCTTGGTTTGTGAGTGTATTTGTTTGTTGTTGTTTTAAATGTCCTGTTTTTTATTTGTAAGTCTATTTGTATTTTGGTTTGTCTTTCCATTGAGTTTTTTGTCAGCATGGTGAGAGGCAGGAGAGGTGAGGAGGAAGAGGCAGGCCATTTTGTTGGCAAAACTAAGTACGGTTGAAATTTGCACTTCAGTTTTGTACGCAGAAAAATTGTACGCTCATTCACAATTTAGTGCCTGTGGATGAGCGCATTTTGCAAAGCCTAGCTGCAAAAACCAAGTTTGCACTCAAAAATCAGCTGTGACGCTGATAATGCAGTGGGTCCCATTAAGCACACCATTGAAAACTGTCACAAGCGCATTAGCGACATCAGAGCAGTAACTAGGCATGTGCTGGTGGTGCCGTCGCCCATGGTGCAAGTCCAAGGGGGCGCAGTGGCCATCTGCTACTTGCCTCTCTGCTCTGGCTCTGTGACAGCAGGCTGCAGAATGCCGGTGAGCCCATGCTCTAGTAAGACTGGGCATCGGAGACTCAGTATGTGAGGCTTGCTCACTCTCCTCCCCTGGGACAGTCTCTCTCCCCTCAATCACGCCCCCATCTCTGTGTGTGACAGGCAATGTTGACACAGTTCCCATTTCACGGACTTTGAAGGGGCAGAGCTTGTCAGAAAGTGGGCGGAGCTTCACTCCAACAAATTCCCATGAATATGACAACTTTTGTCTCCTTTCCTTCCCTACTCCCTCCCTCTGTGTGTGTAAGCCTCTGCCCCCTCCGTGTGTGTGTGTGTGTGTGTGTGTGTGTGTCAGCTTCAGGTCCCCTCTGTGTGTGTGTTTTTCGCAAATGATCCCATGTCAAAGAATGACATTTTTGGGACTGATAATGGACACTGCAGACAGCATAGTTTTTCTTCCGGAGGACAAGGTAAGGTCCTTACTGGAGTGGACAGACAGGGTGCTGTCGCACAGGAGGCTGTCAGTACTCATGTGTATGAAGCTGCTAGGAAAGATGGTGGCATCTTTTGAGATGCTTCCGTACGGAAGGATTCATTCCAGATGTCTTCAGTGGGACATTCTGAGGAAGTGGTCAGGGTCCTTCCTTTGGTTGGATCGCCAGTGGATGAGGTTATCTCTAGAGACGAGAAGGTCCCTCAGCTGGTGGTTGTTGAAGGACAGCCTAACAAAAGGCAGATCCTTTGCCCCGTGGGCCCGGATCTTAGTATCCACAGACGCCAGTCTGAGTGGTTGGGGGGCATTGGTCCTTCACCTAAGGATGCAGGGTCTGTGGTCAGAGACAGTCGGTTCTTTCCATAAATGTGCTGGAACTCATGGCCATCTTGAAAGCACTGCAGAGGGCTCAGAGTGTTTTACAGGGAAGGCCGGTCCGCTTCCATTCTGACAATGCCACGGCAGTGTCATACATAAACAAACAAGGGGGCACCTGGAGTGCAGGAGCGATGAAGGTCACGTTTCAGATTTTTGCCTGGGCAGAAAGGAACGTGCTGGCGCTGTCAGCGGTGTTCATCCCAGGGAAACAGAACGTGCAGGCAGACTATCTAAGTTGGCACGAAGTTCTAGCAGGGGAGTGGGCTCTGCATCCGGAAGTGTTCCAGTTGCTGGTGGACATGGGGACTTCCGGATCGAGACCTGATGGCATCAAGAGTCAACAGGAAAGTCCCAGAGTTCTGCGCAAGAACAAGAGATCCACTGGCAGTGGCAGTGGACGTCCTAACAATGCCTTGGGACTTCAGGTTAGGTTACCTGTTTCCCCCCATATCAATGATTCCCAGGGTCCTTCGAAGGGTCAGGCAGGGAGATCGACCAGTCATTCTGGTAGCTCCAGCCTGGCCGCGAAGAGAATGGTTCCCGGAGATTCTTATTGTGGCAGTAGGTCAAGGGGTTCGGTTGCCGCTTCGAAGAGATCTGCTGACCCAGGGACCGTTCTTGCATCAGAGCCTAGACCGGCTGAATTTAATGGCATGGCTTTGAATCCGGTCTGTGGGGAGCGAGAGGGTTCTCGGTGAGTGTAGTAGGCACTCTCCTAAAAGCCAGGAAGGCAGTTTCGGCTAGGATTTATCACCGCACCTGGCATGTTTATATAAGGTGGTGTAAGGAGAAATCTTACAATTCAAAATCTTTTTGTCTGGCTAGATTTCTGGCCTTTTTACAGGGTGGCTTGGATGCGGGTCTCCGGTTGGGAACCTTAAAGGTTCAAGTGTCAGCGTTGTCAGTGTATTTTCACTGACGGCTGGCGGAGATTCCGGATGTTAGAACTTTCTTGCAGGGAGTGCTTCACATCCAGCCGCCCTACGTGCATCCAACAGATCCTTGGGATCTTAATTTGGTCCTTAACATGTTGCAGGAGCCTCCATTCGAACCGCTACACTCAGCGGAATTGCGGTTCTTAACTTGGAAGGCAGTCTTCCTGCTGGCTATTGCCTCAGCTAGGAGGGTCTCCGAGCTGGGGGCCTTATCTTGCAAAGAACCTTATTTGGTCTTTCATGAGGATAGGGTAGTTTTAAGGACTATTCCATCCTTCCTCCCTAAGGTGGTGTCGGGTTTCCATATTAATCAGGAAATAGTAGTTCCGGTGTTCAGAGAGGAGTCTCAACAAAAGGAAGTAAATGTTTGGATGTGGTTAGGGCGCTGCGGATATATGTTAAGAGAACTGCAAAGATATGCAAGACAGATTCTCTATTTGTGTTATTTGATTTTTCTAGGCGAGGATGGCCAGCGTCTAAGCAATCAATTGCAAGATGGCTTACCCTAACAATTAGGGAGGCTTATGTCCATAGTAATCGTCCTGTGCCGAAGCGTATTGTTGCCCATTCTACTCGTTCGGTTGGGGCGTCTTGGGTGGCGTGGAATGGGGCCTCAGCGGACCAGTTGTGCAGGGCAGCTACCTGGTCCTCGGTCCATACTTTCACAAAATTCTACCAATTTAATGTTTTTGCGTCTAATTTGGCCGTAGTGCTCTACGTGCGGAGCGATCAGAGCGGTCCCACCCAGCAGAGGGACTGCTTTAGTAAGTCCCCATGGTTAGCAGTGTCCCTCAGATGGATGAAAGAGAAAAGAGGATTTATACTTTCGATAAATCGGTTTCTCTGATTCCATCTGGGGGACACTGCGTTCCCCCCCCCCTCTTTTTCTTTGTTTTGTGTATCTTGGTTGATTGGCCTATCTTCCTAGGGCTTTGTTAATCAAACTGAGGTCTGTGGGGAATTGGCGGGGGGATATGTCTGTTCAGCAGCAAAAGATTAACTGTTTAGGTGCCAGACTCCTCCCTACCCTACTCAACCCCCATGGTTAGCAGTGTCCCCCAGATGGAGTCAGAGAAACCGATTTATCGTAAGTATAAATCCTCTTTTAATAACAGTCTGTGCTTTTTCCCCACATGCCTCTTTTATATCCCAGCACATCAAATCATTTAATATTCTACACTGTGCTAGCATCTCCCCATAGAAACATAGAATTTTGCCGACATAGAATAGAATTTGGCCCTTATAGTCTATCCATTTTTTAAATAATGGTATCCTAAAACCCTATTTGATCCTTAGTTCTTTATAATGATATTCTTATGTCTATCTCAAGCATGTTTAAATTGCTCTACTGTATTAGCCTCTACCACCTCTGATGGGAGGCTCTTCCACTTATCCACTGCCCTTTCTGTGAAGTAGTTTTTCCTCAAATTTCCTCTGAATCTACTCCCCTTCAGTGTCAGTGCATGTCCTCGTGTTCTAATACGTCTCTTCTTTTGAAGAATGTTTCCCTCCTGTACCTTGTTAAAACCATTCATATATATGGAAGTTTCTATCATGTCCCCCCCTTTCCCTTCTCTGCTCCAAACTATACATATTAAGATCTTTTAGTCTCTTGTCGAAGTCGTATAATTGGATGAACAAAAGTATATTGGTTTAATATTGGTTTGCCGTGCGATTGCGAAGCGCACGCCACGTAACACGTGGCGTGATGCGATCGCACGGTAAAATACGCACGCACACACTCGCATTACAACATTTTAGTTATTTTATATAATTCATATTCATATTGGTTTTGTCACACTGTAATTTATGAGCAAATAATATTTGGTTTATTAGTAGTGTATATATATATATATATATATATATATAAATATATATAATGATTATACGTACACTTCAGTGATATATATAGTTCAGGTTGTGGGAAAGGTGGCATGTCTGGTATCATATTGATCCCCTATTCATCAGCAGCTGTCCGGTGCAGTCGGCGAAGAGATCGCACATTGCATACTTTAGTTATTGATATTAGGGAATAATCCTTTGTATGATGCTGGCTATGAAAGGAGCAGACCCCCTGGAGAGACGACCCCCACCTTTGGATTCCAACGTCTGGACCTATAGAAACAATCTACGTCATCTCTATTGTTCAAGTGTAACACTGTACTGTATATAATCATCGCTGCACACCTCCTAGTTCTCAGTCAACTCTGACACAGTATTCTAACAGATATACTGTCCACCGGGTCCCGTGGGTGCGCAGCGAGCGTATGCGATAGCATTGGTATGTATTTATCTTTTGGAATTGGCTGTACTGTACTTTATCCTAATATAATAATGTATTGAATTGTTGACTATCTACATCTGCTAAAATAAATCACTTTGTGCGTTAGAAACACAATACAATCGCTTGGGCAATGCTTATTTGAAAACTATAAAATTACTTTAATACTCTCTGGGTAAGTTTTGTGCTATAGGCCATGCACCATTTTAGTTGCCCTTGTAAAGTCTCTAATGGATTTATATCCTTCTGGAGATATGGCCTCCAGAACTGAACACAGTATTCTAGATGAGGCCGTACCAATGACCTATACAGTGGCATTATTACTTCTTTCTTTCTGCTAATGATTCCTCTCCCTATGCAACCAAGCACCTCTCCACCTCTGCAATTTATAGAATTCAACATTTAAAAAGAATATAAGGAAATATTTTATTTCTGCCAGGACATCTTTAAAATCAGAGAGCACACATCTTCATATGGCCAAGACACTGTAATGAGAACGCGGTCACCTGCTTAAGTGGAGCCTGGTGCTTATTACCGCATAAAAAAATATATCCAGTTTTACTGCATATCTTTAATATGGAGGAAAATATATGGCTGATATTGGCATCAAACCAGTTGTATCTCCCAATATGCCATCATCTTTCACTCTGCCAAGAGTGTTGTTTGTACATTTTGCTTGGGATTGTGAGAGTGATTTGTATATGAAAAGGCTACACTGTCTGGGATTGCTATATTTTTATTTTTGTTTTAAGTAAAAAAAAATTGGAATCCCTTTAGAGCGGCTTACCACCGTGCACCAGACCAGGACTAGGTAAAACAACTAGAGAAGAAGAAACACGCCACCTGACCTGTCTCAGGGCACAGTGGACGGACCAGTCTTTTTATTTGCACCCCTTCACTGAGAGAGGGACGGTAAGTCAAATTCTCATATGTAACGCATAATTACACTGAGAAAGGGGTTTATTAGTTTTTGTATATAGATACAAGTTTTTTCACCATCGTTGGGCTTCTTTACTACTTTCAAGAATAATAGTGAGTCACATAGAAAGAAAAGTGCTATCCACACCTCCACAGTAGGTTGGCCACACCTGCTCGACAAAGGTCACTCCCACTAAGATGGAAGGCGCCGGTGCCTTGTCTCGCCCAGGGCACTAAAATGTGTAGTTACGGTACTGAGCGACATAAAGAGCAGAGTGAAAGAGAATATGGTCGAGGAGAGACGTGCAGCTGCAGGGACTGGAGGTGGTTCTGCTTTTGTCGTATCCTACACAAGTTACGAGGAGAAGTTCAAGCAGCTTATCCCTGTTGAGCTCCCCGAGGGAATTAATGTGCGGGACACCGACAGACCTGTGGCTCAACCAAAGGCTGGTGAGTACTCTCTAATGATACAAATTTGTATCCTTTGTGTGCAAACAGAAGTTTAAACATTTGTAAAAGTTTTGTTTTTTTTCTAAGGGTAAATGTTTTTTGCACTAGAAAAAAATATTAATTTCAAAATTTTCTGCACACCGACTCCACCGAAAAGTAGACAGCAGCAACACAAGCATCTGCACGTGCAGTCAAGCCAGGAAGATTTATCCAAAAATAAAAGAGAAGATGGCGCTAATGGTGATAGCTTATAGTTCAATATTGTCCAAAATTTACATTATATTCTTTGAATCTTTGCGAACAGAAGGGAACGTATATCCACGATGAAGTAAGAGAATCCTCCTCAATTAATCCATTCCGTATACATATATGAGGAAAGAAGAAAAATAAACATAGCACAGCCCGTAGGATCCAAAAATCTGTTGTTAATGTCCCCTGAAATACCCGTGCGTTTATACTTAATAAAAACAACGTGATGGAATATTCTTCGTAACCCCTTAGGGGTATATACTCACTAGACCACAATGGATATAAAGCGTATAGAATACCACAAGGGGACCTTAGTTCCACTTTACAAGATTCCTCTCCGTTTGAACCACATTAGATAACAAACGTGTAGAATGACATATAATTTCCACATGGGGATCTCTATTCCACCTTTCCAGATTCCTCTCTGTTTAAATAATCATGGAAGGAAAAAAAGTAAGTCCATAGTGTAAAACCACATAACACTTTATTCCATATGCATCAATATAAACATGAAGATCCAATAAAAAACTTGTTCAACATCCGTCACTGCAGCAAAAGGGAATAGATGGACTCACCCTTATGATAGAATAAACAAGCGTGATGTTAAATGATCCTCGCAGAAGACATCCCGGGTGATACTTCAGCGGCTCACGCTGTCCGGACAGAAAGAGTAAATTCCAAAACAATTCCCCGCTGGTGCGTGTGACGTCACCCACCTACGTCCGCCAGGAAGATGATGATTCCTTTGAAGGTAAACCCACCTATGTTTTAGTGGGGGTAAAATAATGCTATTAATCATTTGCCTGTAATGACATGCACCTATAACTGCTTTTTACCTGATAGTGGTTGTGACAGGATAGACCGCCTATGCCATCCTGTCTGTTGTTGCTGGGGTCCGGCTGGGCTTACTTTGCCACCATCCCCTTTCGTTATTCCAAATATGCCCCTCCTGCTGCAGTAGGAGTGAGCCTTTCCCACTTGGACTCCTTTATGGCATTCAGAACCACGTTCCTTCTGGGTAACTGACACGGCTAGTGTACTCCCGTGCTGGTACACTTGGGCTGGTACTGATCGCTTAATATGGATCAGGGTGCTGTGGATGGATCCCCCCTGGTCTATCACACTGGCCAGAGCTGCTGGAAACAGCCGGAGGACGGATTAGATTTAGGGTCTAATCTGTAGGTCACAGGATTCTAGCAATATTGAAGAAGTTGTCAAGCAGGTTCTTCAAGCAGAGAGTTATGTTTATTTCGTTCAAGTGTCCTGACAATGTTAGTTCCACTGATTAAAGGTATCAGTAGTTAGGTCAGATGGAACATCAAAATGATACAGTCACACGCCGGGCGATCAAGCTATACACCCGATCCCCAGAACTCTTACCTGCTCCTGCCGACCACTCGCTCCGGGCTGGGCGCTGCCATCTTCGCGCGTGCAAACCCGTTCTATTAATCTGCTCTGTCCCTCTCCTATTGGCTAGAATTTTGGCTCCAAAATTTAAAAGGCACTTCCTCTGAATCCTCAGTGCCTGTTCTTTGTGTTATCTTCTTGGTAATAGACGTGGCTCCCTCAGTTCTGCTTGTCCGCAGAGCTGACACTCTAGCGCAACACCTTTTCAGTGAACCCTGCTGACTACTGAACCAACACTTCCTAAGTGTTTCTGCCACCATTCCAGTGGTAACCAGTCGACCGCAGAGCTGACACTCTTATTACATCGCTACTCCTCCATTCCTGTTTAACCTGTTGTCTACAGTGCTGACACTCCCTAGTGTTCTGTTGCCATTCCAGTAGTAACCTGTCATCTGCAGAACTTACACCTCACTCTGTTCTCTGCCGTTCCAGAGGCGTCCGTCTATATCTCCTGCTCTCAACAATTGCTGACCCTCCTGGCTTGTTCCTCTAAGAAGTTCCGCCTACAACTCCTAGTAAAGGCTGCGACCTGCGAGACAGATGCAGCAAATACCAAACCGCCTTGCTGCTTTTCCCTGGTGAATACCGTGTTCTCGTTAGACCCTACGCCTTACTGGAGTATTGTTAATCTAGACAACTGTAGGATCCTGTCCAATGAACTGTGCAAGTTTCCGAACCGTGACAGATACATTTCAGTTTACAAGGGCTCTCTTTTTATACAGTTTTAAACACAGCCTCACAAGCTATTTTTAGAATCAGGATGCAACTTGTTTACCCAAACATGGATTTACATGTAATGCAAAGCTAACAATATTTACGCTTATCTGTGATATCCTAAAACCTTGCTGTGACTTCCTGCATCTTATCGTGGACACAGACATCTAACAGCAAGTCTAATTACCCCTTTCTTTCCCTGAAGGGGTATTGGACACTCACATCAAAAGGTCTAATGTACATGACGTTAGCATGGGTGCTTTCTTCCAACAGTTGCAGAATACACATTTCCTTCAAAGAAAAGAATGCCCCAAGAAAAGTTGCAAACCCCAAACAAGGCATTTTCTTACACCAAGATATACAAAAGACTTTCTAAACAAAGGTTTATTGTATCTACTATATAAATGCCTAGTGGGTGGCAAAAAAAAAAAACCAAGCTGCAGCACCACCTGCTGGGCAGAGTTATACACTGACCTATATATTTCTTGAAGGAGAAGTGACAGTTGGGAGTGGTTGCAGGGGGTGACAGTGGGGAGTTTTTAACACCTTAAGTAGCTTGATGAAGGATGCAGCGATGAAGATAAAGGATGAGGTGATGGAGAAAAATGATGAGATTGTGACGTGGACAAAACTACATTAAAAAAAGGCGCTTGTGTCGGGAAGTAACGCTCTTCCTCTGAGGAGGCCTGGGCTAGGCCCAAATGCGTGACAAGAACCTTTTTAACACCTTAAGTAGCTTGATTTGACTAGAATGGATGAGTATCATGCACGGGTTAACTTGTCAGATATATATACATAAAAAATAATGCATTTCCTCAAGGAAGGAATACACTACGTTGCAGCACTACTGCTTTCTCCTGTGTTATTATTGATGCTTGTAAGCCGTGAACTTATCCTGAGAATATCATTTTGTTCTGCCTCCACCATCCTCTATAGTAGAGACAAGGGATCGGCAAAAAACTCTCAGAGCCGTGACAAAACGTTTCATCTAGGTTCGCCTGCGCGAGCCCCATGAGATTCTCTAACCGATCTCTGAGCTTCAACCCATAGTCCACCACAGAGACATTCTGGGTGGGTAGTTTCCCTTCCTAAGACTCCCGGAAAAGGTCAAGAGGCCCACAGACTCTGTGGCAATATAGTAGTTCAAAGGGGGAGAAACCGGTAGACTCCTGCGGCATCTCCCGATAAGCAAACAGGAGGTGCGGCAGATAGCGTTCCCAGTCCCCCCCCTCTGAAGTTACAAATGCCCGTAGCATGTACTTCAGAGTGACATTGAACAGCTCGCACAGTCCGTTAGTTTGGGGTATTACGGAGTTGCATTACTCCACACTTTACCCAGAGACACTAGACCAGTTCACTCATGAACTGTGTCCCTTGATTGGTTAGGATCTCACTAGGGAACCCTACTCTGCCAAATACTCCTAGCACCGTGTCCGCTACCTTTCCCGGAGTTATGGAGGACAGAGCTACAGCCTCTGGATACCGGGTAGTGTAGACCACCACGGTGAGGATGTATCTCTTCCCTTATCTACTGGGCACAGGCAGATGACCTACTATGTCAACAACCACTCGCTGAAAAGGTTCCCCAATTATTGTCAAGGACTTGACGGGAGCACGAGCACTGGGGCGATCGAGACGCTGACACACATAACAGGACTTACAGTAGGCCCGGACATCATCCAACATTCCAGGCCAGAAAAAGTTCTGTGTCAGGCGCTTCAGTGTTCGGTCTCTGCCCTGGTGTCCCGCCATAGGGATTTCATGGGCAACTGACATTAGTTGAATGTGTTCCCAGACTGGTCTATCCCCATCTACCTTCCTAGCTACATGGTACAACAACCCTTTATGCCAGGTCACACTCCCCACCTCCATTGCTTGAAGGCTGTCGCCAGCCTGGCGCCTCATGCCTTCCAGTGAGATTTTGGAGAGCTGCGCTGCCCTGAACTCTTCCCTGCGGCCTTCACTATCGTCTTAAGTTAGGATACGCTGCACGGGGGTCTATGATGGGGTGACTAGGGTCAGTCAAAGGAGGGTCACTGTGGTCTGGTATACTCACCACTGGAGCTGGCATACTGCTAGGGACAGGAGCATTACTGGGCACCCCCACAATATCTGGTTGGCAGGGGACAACATCCTCTGCATTGATAGGTGTAGTAGACTTTCCAGAGGCAAAGGGCTTGCTGTTTCCTGAAGAAATAGCAACTGTGGTGTTTTCCTCTGGGCTGGGTTGTGCAGTTGTAGATCCTAGTAGCTTGACTCCGGGTAATAGAGTTGAAAAATGTGGTCACAATTCTACCCCCAACATCGTTGCTTAAGATCACGTCAGTTGGGAGGCCATCCATAACGGCAGCATCTCGCAACTCCTGGCCATCTCCCCAGTCCAGATACACCCTTGAGACAGGCACTTCCTTCTCCAGTCCATCTGCCACAGTAACTTTGGCAGTGCGACCCTGCAATACTGCAGCAGGATCAAGATGGGGACTCACAAAAGTAATTGAGGCCCCTGAGTCTCTCAGTCCGTCACCCTGCAGGGGTCCTCCTTGGACCGGCTGCAGGTTTCTCCACATGTTTTTGGGGGGTATTTTGGACACACAAGTGACTCTCTCTGCTGAGTCACCTTCAGACACGCCACACTCCATTGGGCTGGCAGGTGTGGAAACAATCTCTAATGGCTCATCTTTGCCAGTTAAGCAAGTAAGCTGGGCTCCAGGACTCTGATTAGGGGCACGAGTCGGGTGTTGGGGCTGTGGGACAGTCCATGCTTAAATGACCTTGTTTGCCGCTGATGTAGCACTTTCTCTCAAGCCTGAGCTCCGGTGGTCTCTGATAACTCCCAGGGACAGGGCGGGGCAGTGACTAGCGAGGTGTACCTGAAAGGTTAGGTGCTTGCTTTTGGTAGAAGAGGGGTGTCCCCCTGATTGTACAGTCCTTTGGTGTTAGCTGTTAACCTGGCGCTTCTGCCAGTTTGGCCTCACTGCCACATACTGATCCGCCAGCTGGGCAACTGTTTCCAGGGTGCCTGGCTTCCTGTCCAGCACCCATTCTGTCACCTCCGATGTGCATCGGTGGTGAAATTGTTCTCGGCACATGAAATCTATTACCTCCTCCACAGTCTGGGCACATGATTCCTGGCAGACTCCTGCAACTCCTCATGTGTGGCATGGAGGTTCTTGGTAAGATCCCAGAACTTCAGACTAGAGGTCTCTGGGGTAATAGTGTACCATTTAAGGAGTGCTCTTTTCACTATATCATAGTCCGCACAGTTCTCTGTGGGCACCCCACGGTAGGCCTCCACTGCACCTCCTTGCAGTGTGGGCACCAGAGGCTTAACCCATTCCTTTCTGGGTACAGTGTGTAGCCTGCAGATCCTTTCAAATACCTGCAGCTGCTCATCAATATTCCCAACACAGTCCTCAAATTTAGGGCAAGGTAGAGATGACAGTCCTGATCCTCTAGAGGGCACCTCCCCCCTGGGCTGGATGGCTGATGCCCTACTCTCTTGGCGCTATGCCTCCATGACTTTTGCCTGCTCAGCTGCAGATGCATTTTCCCCTAAGGCCGTCAGCTGGATTTTTAGCCTGGCAGCCCTGCGCTCATGATAGGACAGAGGGACTGGTTGTATGGGTGCAGTCTGCTGGGTAGATGTCACTTGTGGCTGTTGAGCAGGGATCTCCGCTGTCTGGGCGTCTGGGATACCATGCTGTTGGTGCCATTCTTTCAGCAACTCTATCATCTCTGTCCTGTTCGGTGAATGGCTGACATCAATGCCATTGGCACTGCACAGAGCCTTAAGATCCGCCCTGGACAAATTTGTGTAATCCAACATCCTGTGCATTCTTCTGGCTGCAGTTATTCCTCTCCTGAATAACTCGGCTCTCCTGACTGGTGCACGAAAAGCCGCCTACGGTTATCCCACCGCTTGCCACCAGCAATCTGTGACAAGATGGACCACCTATGCCACCCTGTCTGTTGTTGCTTGGATCCATCTGGGCTTACTTTACCACAGTCCCCTTTCGTTATTCCGAATATGCCCCTCCTGCTGCAGTAGGAGGAGCCTGCTGCCACCACTGGACTCCTATATGGCATCTAGAACCACGTTCCTTCTGGTTAACTGTCGCTGTTAATGTACTCCCGTTGTGGTGCACTTGGGCTGGTACCCCTGACCGCTTACTATGGATCAGGGTGCTGTGGATGGAACCCCCCTGGCCTATCACACCGGCCAGAGTTGCTGGGTAGCGGCAGAGCGGTGGTACTGGAGAGCTGGGGCCAAACCTCAGAAACAGCTGGAGGACGGATTAGATTTTGGGTCTAATCCATAGGTCAGAGGATTACAGCAATATTGAAGAAGTTGTCAAGCAGGGTATTGATGCAGAGAGTTATGTTTATTTCGTTCAAGTGTCCTGACAAGGACAGTTCCACTGATTAAAGGTATCATTGGTCAGGTCAGATGGAACATCAGAATGATACATTTCAGTTTACAAGGGCTCTCTTTTTGTACAGATTTAGGCACAGCCTGCTGTTTTTAGAATCAGGATGCAACCTGTTTACCCAAACATGGATTTACATGCAATGCAAACTACCAATATTTACGCTTATCTGTGATATCCTAAAACCTTGCTGTGACTTCCTGCATCTTATTGTGGACACAGTAGACATCTAACAGCAAGTCTAATTACCCTTTCCTTTCGCTTAAGGGGTATTGGACACTCACATCAAAAGGGTACATGAGATTAGCATGGGTGCTTTCTTCCAACAGTTGCAGAATACACATTTCCTTCAAAGAAAATAATTCCCCAAGAAGAGTTGCTAACCCCAAACACCAAGATATACAAAAGACTTTCTAAACAAAGGTTTATTGTATCAGATATATACATAAAAAATTATGCATTTCCTCTAGCAAGGTTAAAACAGAAAAAAACAAATTTTCTCCCCTGGTCTCAGAAATAAAGATTTCATATATCAAAATATACACAATATCAAAATAAAGTGCATTGGTAATTATAAAAATAAGTGCCCTGCGTTATTTCCTTTAAATAAATTTATACCATAAGTGACTTATAAGTGATCCAGTCACAGTGGTTATTAATGTTTTGGGTTTTTTTCATTTTCTAAGGAACATTGTAAGGTGCCAGGGAGGCCACACCTGAAAGAGACAGTGCAGATGTGGAGTCAGAGAACTTCATAATCTTACAACCCGTCAGCACATTATCAGAGGTTGCGGAGCCTGTGCGGGCTGCACAAAGTCCACCAACATCCACTCCCAGCCAACCTCCACCTGCTCCTGTCCCCAATTTGGCTGAATCAATTCGGCAATTTAGCAGGGTACATGAGAATTGGTGGAATTCCACCAGGACTCCCTGAGAGGTATTCAGTGCCAGCTCCCTTTTGTGCCTGTTTGTTTACCTTCCCTTAGGATGTAAGCTCGTATGAGCAGGGCCCCTCTCCTCCTTTCTCCATACCTGTTTTTCTGCTCCGTCTTTACCCATATGTCTGCCCAGAGTTTCTGAAGTATTGGTACTTTGTGTTTATTGTTCTGTACTATGTCACCCTGTATGTTCTACTGTTTGTACTGTGTACGGCGCTGCGGAAACCTTGTGGCGCCTAACAAATATATGATAATAATAAAGGGTTTAGATCAGAGGTGGGCAAACCAGTCCTCAAGGGCCATCAATAGTTCATGTTTTTAGGATTTCTTTAATCATGCACAGCTGAGTTAATCTATTTGGCTGGGTCTGTATTTATCCCAGCTGTTTCTACAGACATAAATCCTAAAAACATGTAGAAACAGCTGGGATAATTACTGACCCAGCCAAATAGATTAACTCAGCTGTGCATGATTAAAGAAATCCTAAAAACATGAACTGTTGATGGTCCTTGAGGACTGGTTTGCCCACCTCTGGTTTAGATGCTTGCTCAATAGGCAATACACCCAGCAAAGAATGTCTCCCTCATTGGAATGCAGAGATGCTAGCCTGATGCAATTAAATATAGGACTAAGCAACCTAACTGGGGCTGTGCGTGAACTCTCGAGAAATTTAGTATCTGTGTGTAACCAATTATTGGCACGGATGCTGGAGCACTCGTCATCTGTTGGCAGCAAGGCCAGCACAACCCCAAGTCCATTATTAACCGCTACTCCTGTGCGTAGCAGTGGTAGAATCAGGGGTGGCAGGCGACCATCCACCAGCCGGGCCAAGTCACCAGAATCTGCAGCAAAGGAAAATAAATAAATAAAAAAAAAAAAAATATATATATATATACACACAAGTTAACCCGTGCATGATACTCATGCATTCTAGTCAAATCAAGCTACTTAAGGTGTTAAAAAGGTTCTTGTCATCTTCATCGCCACACACACACGCCGCTAGGCTTTTAGATAATGCTAAGAATTTAGTAGGTCAGTGTAGTATATAACTCCGCTCAGCAAGTGGCGCTGCAGCTTGAGCACTCTGTCACCCGGTAGTTTTTTCCACACACACACACACTAACACAGCATGTGTGTTCATGAGGTAAAATTACCTCACGAAAATGAGTTTGAGCCCTCAACTCGTAAATTTAGCCTTTACTACCCCTCCCACGGGGGGAAGGGGGGATGATAGAAGTTAACTAACTTCACTATTATAATTTTTTTTGGCAAATAATGTCAGTGTACCAAATTTCAGGTCAATTGGATGAGCCCTTTCTGAGAAAATAGTTTTTTCCACACACACACACTAACACACGCCGCTAGGCTTTTATATATTAGATAATGCTAAGAATTTAGTAGGTCAGTGTAGTATATAACTCCGCCCAGCAGGTGGCGCTGCAGCTTGAGCACTCTGTCACCCGGTAGTTTTTTTACACACACACACGCTGCTAGGCTTTTATATATTAGATATATATAGTCAAGTCCATACATATTGGGACGTCAACACAATTCTCATATTTTGAGCTCTGTACACCACCACAATGGATTTGAAATGAAACTAACAAGATGTGCTTTAACTGCAGACTTTCAGCTTTAATTTGAGGGTATTTACATCCCAATCAGGTGAACGGTATAGGAATTACAACGGTTTATATATGTGCCTCCCACTTTTTAAGGGACCAAAAGTAATGGGACAATCAACTCAAAAGCTATTTCATGGACATGTGTGGGCTATTCCCTCATTATTTCAACATCAATTAAGCAGGTAAAAGGTCTGGAGTTGATTCTAGGTGTGACATTTGCATTTGGAATCTGTTGCTGTCGACTCACAATATGAGATCCAAAGAGCTGTCACTATCAGTGAAGCAAGCCATCATTAGGCTGAAAAATCAAAACAAACCCATCAGAGAGATAGCAAAAACATTAGGCGTGGCCAAATCAACTGTTTGGAACATTCTTAAAAAGAAAGAACGCACAGGGGAGCTCAGCAACACCAAAAAACCCGGAAGACCACGGAAAACAACTGTGGTGTTGACAGAAGAAATTTTTCCCTGTTGAAGAAAAACCCCTTCACAACAGTTGGCCAAATCAAGAACACTCTCCAGGAGGTAGGTGTATATGTGTCAAAGTCAACAATCAAGAGAAGACCTCACAAGAGTGAATATAGAGGGTTCACCACAAGATGTAAACCATTTGTGAGCCACAAAAACAGGAAGACCAGATTTGAGTTTGTCAAACAACATCTAAAAAAAGCCATTACAGTTCTGGAACAACATCCTATGGACAGATGAGACAAAGATCTACTTGTACCAGAGTGATGGGAAGAGAGGAGTATGGAGAAGGAAAGGAACTGCTCATGATCCAAAACATACCACCTCATCAGGGAAGCATGGTGGTGGTAGTGTCATGGCGTGGACATGTAAGGCTGCCAATGGAACTGGTTCCCTTGTATTTATTGATGATGTGACTGCTGACAAAAGCAGCAGGATGAATTCTGAAGTGTTTCGGCAATATTATCTGCTCATATTCAGTCAAATGATTCAGAACTCATTGGATGGTGCTTCTGCAGATGGACAATGACCCGAAGCATACTCTAAAAGCAACCAAAGAGTTTTTTAAGGCTAACAAGTGGAATGTTATGCAATGGCCAAGTCAATCACCTGCGATATTTAGATATGGAGATTGCGCTCTACTCTTAGAGGTAGCAAGAGCTGCTCAACTAAAAAGGAATCCCTTACCTGTTCAAATTGAAATAGTGTAAAGTGAGCACTCAAATTGCTCCTTTTAGGTGATAATGGTCAATATTATAGTTAAAATTAATTAAAAGGATTTATTGATTTCTATATATATGTTAATTGCGGCCAGCGTGGATCTAATTATCCTAGATTATAATAATTGATCATATGGATACAATGTTGGCAATAAAAACATACATTTAATAAATATACAAACATGTGTGCCGGCCACAGCAATAATGCATATAAAAATAAAGTATTAAAAATACAATAGGAATATGGATCGATAGTTGCTATACGGTGAGTAATGCACAGCAAATTTGTGCAGTGGTTAAAACAACCTAATGATCAATACAATGAGTCCAATGCAGTGAGTCCCCGAGGGAATTACACCCCAAGTCGGAGTAAGAGCGGATAACTAAGAGTCCTCAGACTCGATGTACTGAATGGCCAGATTACTATCTTGATCGGATGAGTCTTACTTGGAAGCGTTGATCGTTGATAAGGGTCCCAGCTTGTTATAAGATGGTAGTAACCATGTAGAGACAGACCATACGGATGTTAGTCCTAGTGGCGTGTAGCGGTGTGCGGCGTGCGTTCCACAGTGGGATGCATTGAGAGGCTTCCGGTATGATGTCACAAGGTATGTGTGACCCAACGCGTTTCATTCGCTCAAGCGAATTTCCTCAGGGGATCGTGGATGTCGATGAAAGATATGGGTTTATATAGTGCTCTTGATTGTCCGCAAATATGTAAGCCACATAAATACATAGCTAAATCAGTGATAAAACCATAATTCCAGATTATATGCATAAAACAGATATCAATCAGGGAAAAATAACATACAGATAAATTTGATATGAATTAAATTTAGAATTTTTACAAAACCTGATACATTGTGACAGGTAATTGGCATTATATATATGTATGGACATCAAATTTTGATTGTAGTGTATACTAAGCTATACCTTATCATTGTTGGTATACATTCCAAAATATTGGTTGGTACTGTATCCACACACGGTATTGAGGTTATTACTATGGTCCGACTTAGGGTGTAATTCCCTCGGGGACTCACTGCATTGGACTTATTGTATTGATCATTAGGTTGTTTTAACCACTGCACAAATTTGCTGTGCGTTACTCACCGTATAGCAACTATCGATCCATGTTCCTATTGTATTTTTAATACTTTGTTTTTATATGCATTATTGCTGTGGCCGGCACACATCTATAATTTAAATGTCTAGTGGCGTGTGTTAGTCTGTCTGTGTGTGGGGAAAAATAAAACCAAGCTGCAGCGCCACCTGCTGGGCAGAGTTATACACTGACCTACTAAATTCTTAGTGTGTGTGGAAAAAAAAATTCAGAAAGGGCTGAAATTTGGTATACTAAGATGTTTTTAATTTGTTAATTTAATTTGTTAATTGTTAAAAGTGTTTATAAAGATTTAAAATATATATATATATATTTCTTGAAGGAGAAGTGACAGTTGGGAGTGGTTGGTGGTTGCCGGGGGTGACAGTGGGGAGTGGTTGGTGGTTGAGGCCTGGGCTATGGCCCAAATGCATGACAAGTACCTTTTTAACACCTTAAGTAGCTTGATTTGACTAGAATGCATGAGTATCATGCACGGGTTAACTTGTGTTTGTATATTTATTAAGTGTATGTTTTTATTGCCAACATTGTATCCATATGATCAATTATTATAATCTAGGATAATTAGATCCACACTGGCTGCAATTAACATATATCTAGAAATCAATAAATCCTTTTAATTAATTTTAACTATAATATTGACCATTATCACCTAAAAGGAGCAATTTGAGCGCTCACTTTACACTATTTCAAGTCAATCACCTGACCTGAATCCGATTGAGCATGCATTTCACTTGATGAAGACAAAACTGAAGGGAAAATGCCCCAAGAACAAGCAGGAACTGAAGACATTTGTAGTAGAGGCCTGGCAGAGTATCACCAGGGATGAAACCCAGTGTCTAGTGATGTCTATGCATTCCAGACTTCAGGCTGTAATTGACTGCAAAGGATTTGCAATAAATTATTAAAAAGGGAAAGTTTGATGTAGGATTGTTTAGTTTGTCCCATTACTTTTGGTCCCTTGAAAAGTGGGAGGCACATATAGAAACCGTTGTAATTCCTACACTGTTCACCTGATTTGGATGTAAATACCCTCAAATTAAAGTTGAAAGTCTGCGGTTAAAGCACATCTTGTTCATTTCATTTCAAATCCCTTGTGGTGGTGTATAGAGCCCAAGATATGAGAATTGAGTCGATGTCCCAATATTTATGGACTTGACTCTATATTTGTTTTGTCGTTATGGCAAAAGTGTCTGTCACGGAATTTCAGAGATGGCCGCTAACCAGTATTAGTGCAACTGAACAGGGAGGCACGGAGTCTTGCCTACCCCTGGTATTTACCAGGAACCCACCCGCAAGGGAGTTTGGACTTAGCTGCAGAGGGCACGCAGGTCGAGGTTCTCCAAGACAGCCACCGGTGTAGCGACAGTAGTAGACAGGCGTAGTCAGGTAGTCCAGGTCAAAGCCAAACGAGCGGTGTGGTACACAGGGAGGTTCCAGAGAGAAATAATGTCAAGCCAAATAGTCAAACCAGCAGGGCAGCGAGGTACAAAAACAAAACACAGATGAATAGTAACAGAAAGCCGAGTCAGAACCGAAGAACACTAGATCAGAAGTACAGGAAGCGCTAGAGCAAGAGTGAACCAATACTCTGGTTCTAAGTGGCTAAGTGGTTAGCAATTCTGCCTCACAGCACTGTGACCATGAGTTCAATTCCCGACCATGGCTTGATCTGTGTGGAGTTTGTATGTTCTCCCCGTGTTTGCGTGGGTTTCCTCTGGGTGCTCCGGTTTTCTCCCACACTCCAAAAACATACTGGTAGGTTAATTGACTGCTAACAAGTTGACCCTAGTCTGTGTTAGTCTGTGTGTGTGTGTTGGGTAATTTAGACGGTCAGCCCCAATAAGGCAGGGACACATGTGCGTGAGTTCTCTGTACAGCACTGCGGAATTAGTGGCGTTATATAAATAAATGATGATGATTATGCGCAATGGTTCCCCAATAAAGTCATAATTAGCTAATCTGGCTGAATGCAACCAGATCTGCAAGACAAATTTACCAATCGTTATATGATTGAGAACAGCAATTCCACTCAATAGACACAAATCGCTAACACACAAGTTATTTTTTAATCATTTTAGAAAATCGCTAAGTGTGGTATGCCTAACCTGTTTGTTTAACCCTGCTAAACCGGATAGTAATCACCAGCAGAAAGCTTATAATCAGGTTATGATTATAAATAATTTTCATATATTTTTTTATCTATATATGCCTGTACTAAGGGTTGTTTTATTTGGTCATAATGGAGAGTTTGTGTTTGAATCATTCAGGATTTGTTAACATTTTTGCACATTTTCAATACAGGACCCCAAGGTTCCAGAATCCAACTGACAACAACACTTTAAGAACAAGCAAGAGAGAACATCACGTAGTCTATACTGCAAGATCAGGTAAGAGAGAACAGCGCAATCTGTCTAACTTTGAATGTGGAATTTTACTTTAGTGACATTTTAATGTGTTTTCAAACTAATGTGGGCCTGATTCATTAATGAAATTAATTAAAAAAAATAAGTAAGTAAGTTTTCACCTGGACAAAACCATGTTACAATGCAAGGGGTACATATTAGTTTATTATTTTGCACATAAGTTAAATACTGGCTGTTTTTTCATGTAGCACACAAATACTTGTTAGCTTTATGTTTACACTGCAATTTAAAGTTGATCTAGGGCATGCCCCACCCTAACTATAAACCTGTCTCCTCATATTATTTATATCCTCCTCCTATGCAACATGGTTTTGTCCAGGTGCAAAGTTGCTCATTTGTTTGGCTTTCCTTTCCTTAATGAATCAGGCCCTGTGTGTTTTTTCTGTATTAATTAATATTCTACAATTGTGTGTGTATGTATGTATGTGTGTGTGTGTGTGTATATATATATATATATATATATATATATATATATATATATATACACACACACACACACACACACACACACACACACACACACACACACACACACACACACACACTGGCGGAAGTGGGCTGGTAGACTGCTGCTTTAATTGTAAAATTATTCTAAATTTCCACTGTGACCACTGTGTATGTATAGATATTGGTTGGGGAGGTAGGGGAGGGGGGGCATCATCAACCGGGTGTGTTAGCCTGGGGTGGCTGGAACCCTTAATTAGGCCGTGTGCACAATGGTATATGCCACTCAAAATTGTGACATGGAAATTTTCACTTATATAAAGTTACACGGCATCTGATAACACTACATAAGGACTAGGTATGTAAACCACACAATTCTATGTAGCATGGTTAATTAGAGTCAAGGAGAAAACCAGGGCATGAATAATAGTGTTTATTGATGGCAGACACAAATTTTAAAAAGTTTGTGTTCATAAATACCTGTAAAACCGAGTTAAATAAAATAAACCCAGTTGGTGGTAGTTTTATTCACCAGGATCAGGGGGACTGATATGGATTAAATAGTAGATTTAGGTAGTGATAGTTTACCAACTGCAATAAAGTTTTAAAACAAAATGGTAGTTTAGTGATTTTGTTGCATTAACCTTTACTGGCTAGTAGGGGCAATAACGTGCATAAATCTGTTTTTTTTTAGAAAGAGGACATCAGTTGTGGATATACAAATCCGCTACCCAGCAAAGGTGGTAATGTACAAAATTTCTAAAGCTTATATTTAAAGAGGTTCTTCAAGGGGAAATTGCCATCACCAATATACTAAATGGGTAAATCTCTAAACATTGTGTGTCCTTGGAGATATAACGTAAGATGACGTTATGTGACATAAATGTATTATGTATACTAACATTTTTTTCTGTCTCCACAGGTTACTAAAAACAGGATTCCTTTACTTCTCCTTCTCAATTGATACATAGATCATTGAAAATGAGAAAAAGGGAGCTAATGGTAATGCTAAAAAAAGGTATAAAAATGTGAAATTTTCCCAGATACAGGGAAACATTGAAGGAATTTTTATGGTAATGAAAAAGATAAGGCAGTCTATAGTGCCCTTGCGCCACCTAGTGGTCAAAATTATGTGACGTTCAGTCTTTAATACTTGCAAAGGACAGCAAAATATGTTTTTTCAATTCCATAATGGTAATAACACCTGGAATGAAATTCGCAAATCAACAGAGGGGACGGGATGAGATAATTAGCCATGCTCGGAAGGGAGAATTCCCAGAAGAGTATCTTGTTTTTCTTCCCATATTAGGAATCAAGAAGTGGACAACTGCAGAGGATATCAGAATTCTACAAGCGGACACAATGGAGAGAACGAGAGATGGGTAGGAAAAAGTTAAAATTTCAAAACAACTGATAGTTTTTTTCTTTCCTACAAGATAGATGAGATTTAAGGCGGTGCCCACCCGTACCAGATGATATCCATGACAGATGATACAAGAGATCCTCAGATGGTCGCTAAGGACACAGAATGGCAATACTTGGACACAGATGAGATCCAAACCAGATGTCAAAGACGACTGTACCTCACAAGACCCCCCATCTTACTTTGCGAAGATGATGACATCATGAAGAGACACCAAAAATGGAACAACTTTAAGATCTTGGATTTAATTGTTGAGGGATAATTTATTGGGGCGTACCTCGACACGTGTTGATTTTTTTTCCTGCGGTCAGTAAATAAGACACAGGTTTTTTCATCGGACACGCCGACATAAAGAGGACCTTTAGATTCTCACCCCTTTGTTACTTGATATTCTGTACTAAAATTGCTTTACCATAATTGCTTCCAAATTCAATTATATATATATATATATATATAGTGTGTGTATATATATGTATGTGTGTGTGTATGTATATATATATATATATATATATATATATATATAACCCTATTGATCACCTGTTCTAACACACTCATACATGTTGCATACAATCACTAGAAACATTGATAAGAGATGACAACAGATATCTGTCAGTCTAATTGTGATGACAGACAACTGACATCAGGGGGAATTGTGAAGAGTATATAAATAATCTATTATTTTATATTTCATTTTATAATATAAGAACAGAATTGGCCACAATTGAATTAGACGTTGGTCTGAACAAAACTCTCCTCCCCCCACTAGAAGGTCTGTGATTGTAAGTCTGTTGAGCAGTTGGTCAAAATTAATATGGGAAAGGCTGTGATCCCCAGTAGACAGGTATTATGTTACGTAGCAAAGACCACAAAGGGTCTCTTGGTGCCCTGCTCCCAGCCTGATTAGACATGCAAACTCAGCTCCTAGCTGGACATGCTGGACAATAAGTTGTTTGGGGCCTGGGGAGGCCCTGGCTAGCAGGAAAATATTATAATGGACTTTTGAATGGAAGGTGAGTGAATCTGGAAATATATAGTTTGTAATGTGTTTTTGAATGGAAGGTGATCAAATCTGGATGCATATGTGTTAGAGTATGTGAGAATGAATGATCGTTTGTTGTTGTTTAGAATATAGCTAAGATATGGAAGTTTGTATACAGATGGTAAATGTGAATGAAATTGTCTGAGTTCAGATAACATGATATTAGTACAATAGTTATTTGGAGCTTGTGTTGGTTTTAAAAGTTAGACTTTGGTTTGGTATGGATAGTGTTACATAACCGCATGCCTTGTAATAATGTTGCAGTGCTGTGTAGATATAACATAGGTAATGGTATGGTGTTAGTCTGATTTGTATGTGACTCTATAGTCTAATACGAACTGGGCCCTGTTGCTATGAAAGTTGCATTGCGAGTAAATTAGTCCATTACAAGCACATGTTATTAAGATGGCTGACAATGTGTTGACTCCTGTAATGCTGTACAATTCCTGGTGTTCCTGTTATATTTATGATAGATTATTTGTTTAAATGGTAGCAAAAGATAGTTAGACTAGATTTCTTTTGTTTAAAATAGATATTTCTATTGGATTTACAAGTATATTATTAGAGGTTTAAGAACTAAGCCCTGCTTATTGATAGTATTGTTCAGGAAGTGGTCAGATTGTTAATAGGTAGTTTGTAATGGAAAACTTTGAAATAATGCAGTTTATTGCTGAAGAAATTGAAATAGTTAATATGGCAACATGGAGGTGATCTAGAAGAATCCATGTGAAGGGAATGTGAATAGTGAATAATGGCTGTTGGACTTTGACTTAGTTAAGGGAAATGAAATAATAGGAGAATAAATGGTATCCGTATATATGTGAGATGAATGGAGTCTTGCCTGTGTGTCATCTTCCCACCCCCACACACACATTCATGTCTCCCCCCTTCTCCCCCTACACACACACATACACACCTTTAGACAATAGTTGGTCAAAACACACACACAATGACTTGGTGGTAATCACCAGGGGTGGATCTAGGCAACTGCTCTACCCGGGGCGATTTTAGGGGGGGCGATTTAGGCCCCGCCCCCTTTCTAATTTCTAAGGCTGCTGACGGCTGCACAGTATGTGCAGGTCCGTTCAGCATTGGCAGTGTGCTGTCCCGCTGCTCTGATTGTGTTTAAAACACAATCAGAGCAGCCGGGCAGCATACTGCCAATGCTGAACGGACCTGCACAGTGTGCAGCCGTCAGCAGCAAGCCCCTGCTAGGGGGGGCGATCGCCTGTTTAAACAGTTAACCTGCTTGGTCCCGACATTGCCGATTTAAATTTCAATTCATTCAGGTTGCACTGACGTCAGATACTACTGCCGGAGAGCTGGACAGTCGGACAGAGGTCCTGTTAGCCTTCTGCTGCCATTGGATATCTGCACAATCGTTCTTCAGGTAGGTCTGTCAATATCCCTGTCGTTTTTTCATTAAATCGTTTTTTTATTGTAGGTCTTCTCTGTGTCGGATTTATCGTCATCGTGGAGCCGTACCCAACCCCAATGACTTGTATATTTATATAACAGGCAATGAATGTAATGTATTGCACCAAAATCTATACTTTGTGCAAAATATTGTTACATTGTATACCGTTTTATAATATATACATACGTATTACAATTAGAATGTTAATAATACAACACGTTTTAAATGAAGCTATATCTTGTCTGCGGTTATTCTTGAAGAAATAAGCATAAGTTATTATATGAATATTGGTCCTGTGGATTTAAGGGAAAATAAGAATTATATTTCTTAGGTTAAATCAGAATTATCTTTGCGAGGAGTTGGTTGACGGTAATAGTCATAATAACGTTATTAAATGGCCATCCATACATTTGCCGAAATATTAGGGATATTAAACACCCTAGAAACCCTTTTACAGGAAAGTTTGCTTAAACGTAGAATCCCATAGATTGTAAACTTGCGAGCACGGCCCTCTTACCTCTCTGTACATATTGCGCAGTATTGTTTAATTACTGTTTGTTCACAATTGTAAAGCACTACGGAATCTGCTGGCGATATATAAATAAATGTTGATGATGATGAAAGACCCCTTTTTGAAGGCTGTAGTAAAAATTTTAGTTTTCCCTGATAGTGAAGGAACTGATTTTTAAGCAATGGGCACAAGTGGATAAGTTGATTGTTAAAAGGTTTAGGTGGGAAAAAGTGCTGCCCTTGTGTTGGTATTTTATGGCTGCTGAAAAAGAGGGGTGGGTAGGCAGTTATCCACTACTATTTAGAATGTTTAGAAATAATAAAGTTGGTGTTATGCCCTTGGTGCCACAGTGTTCAAAAGGTGGTAATAGAATAATAAAAGCATAATCAAATAAATCATAATACAATTTGGTGTTTGGATATTGTGTGTGCCTTACATCAACATTGTCAAAGACATCGGCTAAACAATAAACATTTGTAACAAGTTTAATCTCAGATGGCACTGTTGTGAATTATAATTCAGTAAAATAAGGGAACAATAACGTTAAGCACAATCATGTATTGTTCACATATATCAAATCAACACTAGTCAATCTTTCTTACAGTCAAATCTTACGATTCAGTCTTATAGTGCAAAGCTGAAAAAATTCTAACTTATGACAGTCATTGTTAGTGTTTCAAGAGTATCACAGTTAATGTTCCTGTTTCAAGAGTGCCAGCGGTGCAGATCCTTTATATTTAGGGGCATGTTTAATAATTATTGCGGTTTTGCACTGTTAATTATCATCTGTCATCGGAACAATGAAAGAAATCACATCGGGACAGCACATCCGATAGGCTGTCTCAGCGATGATTTCACTTACAATAAAACTCCTGTTCTCTTCGGTCACTATTACAACCTTAGGTCCTTCATGCGTAGAGACATACTTGCGATAGTGATCAGATTGGAGAGCAGGTAAGTTATGGTGAAGGTCTTGAAGATCTTTTTACCGCAATTATCTCCCCATAGGCTTCAATGGCTAATGCTATCCTATAATGGCGTTCGCTATTGCGGACATGTTCAGAAAATCATATATATATATATATATATATATATATATATATATATATATATATATGCAACACAAGACAGGCAAGGCGCCTCATGGTGTAATATCAGATATAAAACTTGGAATATGTAATAACATGCGTACTGTGAGGTTAAAGAAGAAGATCTAAGCATGTGCTGGGTCTTCCACAACGGCTGTATCTCCAGATCTCAGCTCAATGAGGAAACAAAGTGGAAAAAAGCAAACATAGTATAATACTGTATATGTAATCAATTGCACCATGTGGAGAGTGACATTACCATATACCAGTATTACATCCACCTTAGTGAAAGACAGTGTCTATAATCCAGGTACAAAACCCATAAACGTATAATAACAAAGGACATATAGTCTGCGTACCAGATGTTACCAGAACAAACAGCGCTTCTCAAATATCACTTCTCTTAGTGATTCCTCGAGTATGGCATGTGTTCCACAACCACAATACTCCCAAACGGCAGTAAAAAAGAATGGAAGAAAATGCGATGTAGTAATCGATAATATTTTTAATAAGCAAGGTAAAAGAGAACTTACATCGGGTATAGGACACAGCACAAATGAACATCAAACAGGCTCGACGCGTTTCGTCTGGGTTAAACCAGACTTCCTCAGGAGCAAAAAAGTGAACATGTAACCCACGAGTTTATCCGGTAATTTATAAACCGGATCCGCCATATTGGCGCATGCGCACAAATCGCCTCTTAGTGCGCAGGCGTGAAAAGCCGCAACCAACTTTATTGAGGCTCACAATCTTGAGCTATGTACAAGGTTATGCATATACAATTCACCAACACGCAAAACGAACAGTAAATACACACCTAAAATTTATATGCTTAAAAGATTATTCTATGTATTCATGTGACAAGATAGAATTACTAATATATTAAAAACTAATGTATAAAAAAGCAATTAATTCTTATAGTGAACATAATTAAGACATATATTAATTCATTCATTTCAAATAACCTAAATGAACATTAATAAAGTGCACTCGTGCAAAATCACCTCCTGAGTCATTCAAACCACCCAAGATACCTCCCGATAGATTAAAAACTAATATATTCTAAAAAATCATTATAAAAATTATAAAAAGGGGGCTATCTCATAGTTCTCATTTAAGCCAGCGGGGGTCATAGAGCCAATCTCAAAAATCCAAAACATTTCCCTTTGGGATAATTTTTTCTGTAAGTCACCCCCCCTTGGGCCTAACTTAACATGTTCCAAAGCCATACATGTCAAATAAGTAGGATCACTATTGTGATGATGAATGAAATGTCGGTATACCGAATGACTTTGTACTTTGTTTTTTATGTTACGAATCCAGGAGCACATCCGTAACTTAAACGGACGTTTGGTCTTACCAATATATTTTAATTTGCAAGAGCATTCAAGCATATAAATTACCGAGGTGGATAAACAATCCATACGGTGTTTAATTAAAAAACTTCCTACTATTATCATGATTAAAAAAATATGTTTTAGCAGGATTCATAAATTTGCAAATATTGCAATGATTGCATCATACAGAGCCATTTATGTTAAGAAAGGAACTAGAGGTTTTTTGAACTCTAGAATCATTTTCCAGTCTACTTGGGGCTACTAAGTCTTTTAGACTACGATTTTTCCTAAAGATCACCATAGGTTTGTTCAGAAGAATTTTGGATAGTACTGGGTCTCTTTTTAAAATTCCCCAATGTTTGTTCAGGACAGTTCTTATAAGGTTCTCACCACTAGTATATTCCGTGATGAAGGGTGTCATTTCATTCTTATTAGGTCTTACTGTATACTGTAGAGTTTCAGTCCTATCTTTTTCTTGAATTCTATTGGAAGCATCCTCCAGTAGTTTGTTAGGATATCCTCTCTCTTTAAATATCTCTGAATACACCGCTAGTTGTTCATTAAGATCGGACTCTTGGCTACAGTTTCTTTTAATTCGATTAAACTGAGAAAATGGTATGTTGTTTTTCCACCTCTTTTGATGGCAGCTACTATAATGCAAGTAGCTGTTAGTATCAACATGTTTGATGAAATTTTTGGTTAATACTTTATTATTCTCAGATGTCAGAATCAAGTCCAGGTATTCAACCTGTACCTTACTAATAGTAGCAGTAAATTTGAGGTTGTATTCATTAACTCCAATAAACTCTAAAAATTCCTGAAATTCCAAACTAGCAAAATATCATCAATATACCATTTATATAGTTTGATCTTCTCAGAATGTATGTTATGGTGGTATATAAACTTATTCTCCCAGTTGCCCATATGCAAATTAGCAAAGCTGGGAGCAAAAGTAGTACCCATGGCAGTACCACAGATTTGGAGGAAAAAGGATTCCAAAAAACAAAAATAATTGTGAGAAAGTATGAACTGTATTGACTCACAAATAAAATTCTTATGTTGATCTGTCATAGATAAATCCTTGTCCAAAAACTCCCTACATGAACTAATGCCCTTAGTATGTTGTATTGATGTATAAAGGGATTGGACGTCTATAGTAACCCAATAAAAACTGTCCTCCCAAGTAAACTCCTGTAAAATCTGTAAAACGCTACTTGTGTCTTTCAGATACGAATCCAAAGATGTCACATATTTACTAAGGAAGAAATCCACATATTTGGATAGATTAGTTGTTAGGGAATCTATCCCTGCAATTATGGGTCTACCTGGTGGTCTCTTCAAATCTTTTTGTATTTTAGGGAGATAATAAAAGATGGGGATAGTGGGGCATGAAGTATAAAGAAACTGAAATTCTTCCTTACTTAAAATATTGTCATGAAGTCCTTTAGATAAAAGTTCACGCAAATTCAAAATATACTCTTGGGTGGGGTCCACATCCAATTGTAAATAAGAGGAATGATCTCCTTTATATTTAGGGGCATGTTTAATAATTATTGCGGTTTTGCACTGTTAATTATCATCTGTCATCGGAACAATGACAGATGATTTTTCATCCCCATTTAATGAAAGAAATCACATTGGGACAGCACATCCGATAGGCTGTCTCAGCGATGATTTCACTTACAATAAAACTCCTGTTCTCTTCGGTCACTATTACAACCTTAGGTCCTTCATGCGTAGAGACATACTTGTGATAGTGATCAGATTGGAGAGCAGGTAAGTTATGGTGAGGGTCTTGAAGATCTTTCTACTGCAATTATCTCCCCATAGGCTTCAATGGCTAATGCTATCCTAAAATGGCGTTCGCTATTGCAGACATGTTCAGAAAATCATATATATATATATATATATATATATATATATATATATACATACACATATATATATACACACACACACACACTCGATGGACAAAGGACAAAAGTATTTGGACGCTTCACCATTACACCAACAGGGACTGTAATGACATTGTATTCAAATGCATGTTGGCTTTCCACAAGATGTTGGAGTGTTTCTGTGGGAATTTGTGCCCATTCATTCTGTAGAGCATTTATGAGGTAAAGCACTGATGTTGGACGAGAAGGCCTGGCTCGCAATCTCTGTTCCAGTTTTGTCCATATTATTTTGAAGGGTCATTCAGTGATCTATATTTAAAAAAGGCAATTTGTGTGTGAGCGTCGACAGCAGATACACATCACAAAAAAGTAAACAGGGTGTTCTTGTCTTTGACTCAGAGCAGCACCCCCTCCATCCCAATAAATATACAATATGTTTCTCAGAATTATATTGCGGAGCAGTGTCATAAGAATTGTAAGATAACATCCTTTCCCTGTCTCATTGGGCATTTGTCAGGCATCTACAAGTAGCTCCAATCTCTTCAAGTAGCATTACTCCTCTTTGCAACTTTGGCAACCAAACAGATCAGGAGCAGCCCAGTACCAGTTCTGGCAGTAAAGCTACTGTTATAACTTCTACTAGTAAAAAAAAGGTAATTCAGGATGAAAGTTGACAAAAGCGTTCTCAAAATCCAAACACTATTTTTTTTCTCAAAGAAAACATCAGCTCTTGGTGTAATTAAAAGCATTAAGAGGGAATTTTCTGATGAATTTGGTGATTTGTCCAAAAAAGGAAAATAGCGAACATTTGCTCATAGAAATTGTGGAGGCTACTATGGAAGTTGCAAATGTGCAGGACGGTGAAAGGGATAATTGTGGATCTGAAAATGGATGTGTTGTTCATGGACAAGATAATGAGGATGATGTTGATTGTGTTGAAGTAAGTCAGCCATCAGTGCTACAACCAGCAGATGCCCATGATAAGCGCATTATCATGCCAGGGCAGAAGACGAAAAATGGACTTCTTTTGTTTGGAAATATTTTATCTAGACCCAGACAACATTTGTCAAAGGCATCTGTAGCCTTTGTCATTTCAAAATAAGTAGAGGTAGGAACGTTGAACATCTAGGCACCTCCTCCCTCATACGTCATTTGCAGCAAGTTCATTTAAGTCGTGTTTCCAAGTAGCAAATTCTGTATAGTAGCAAGCAGCTCAGCATCAGCTAGCAACCAAATGGATAGACACTTGCAATCCTCACTGGCGTCAACACCTTTATCATCAATCTTCTCATTATTAATAGGTAGTGCTGCATCCAATTTTTTAATTCCAAATAACTCCCCTGATTTAATTCATGATTCCGAAGAAACATCCTTGGACTACAACTGCTGCTGCTGGGCGTGATACATCGAAACAGAAGGAAAGCAAGATGACTAAGTATAATTTTATACAATTGTCTGTGAAGAAAATGTTTGCAAGAGGAAACAAGTATGACAGTCAGTGGGGATGAATTAATGTGTGATGATGATGATCATGATATCAGTGATGAGGATCATGATGAGGGTGATTACAGTGTCATCAACATAGAGGAAGATGATCAATGTTAGCTAAATGACCATTAGTAATTCGTAAAAAAAATAAAAATAAACTGCTATCTATTCTGTCCAGTTCATCAACCAACAACCAAAATGTTCTCTTTTGTGGGTGCCCAAACAAATCAAGCACTTCAGCCAAAAAAGTGGCAGCTCCTGTCGCTGAAGTGCTTGGTTTGTTAAACTATGTGCATGTCCTTTTTAACATATGGGTGGATGGGTGGCTCCAAGGACAATTTCATCTTGCACTATTTTACACTTTGGCCTTGGTCTATCATTTTGTGTACCAATCATATTATGTCAATCCTGCAGCTGTCGAACACAAGTATGTTTCACACCCAGGTGGGTGGCCGAAAGTACAATGCCATCTTGTACCATTTAATATTATGCCCTTATTGTCATCTGTTAAATACTATCTACTGGTGCAGATGCTGTGTTGCAACTGGAGTTGATATCTGAAGCTGTGCTGATCCTAATTAGCACTGGCAAACCAAGGGTGCGGAATCTAAGGAGTTTCCCAGGAATTCACCAAGGACCACCGCAAGGCAGGATGAACTTTGCTGCTGAGAACTCGTCACGGTCCCCTGGAATGCCTTAGGAGGCAGCACCACAGAGCTGAGGAATGGACTGAAGTACCCAGAAGAGAACACTGACCCCAGCGGGGTAGAACAGATTCCAGCAGAGCGTTGTCAGACAGGCAGGGTTAGGTACATGGAAGATCCATCAGAGCGTAGTCAGACAAGCAGGGTTTGGTACACGGAAGATCCAGCAGAGCGTAGTCAGACAAGCAGGGTTTGGTACAAGGAAGATCCAGCAGAGCGTAGTCAGACAGCAGGGTTTGGTACCTGGAAGATCCAGCAGAAGGCACTCACAGGGAGAACCAGTACAGACACAAGAAACTACAGGGAGCCAGACGTACACCAACTATGTTGCTCTGACACACAATCAGTGTCAGAGTGAGGTTTATGTAGAGGAGGAGATTTAAATTACCAGCCCCAACAGTCCGGTCATGTGACCCGGCATCCGGAAGCGCCAATTGTGGCACTGGCAGAGAACGGCGCTGGAACCCAGAAAAGGTGAGTCTGTAACAGTACCCCTACCGTAAGGGTGGACTCTGAACACCCTAAAAGGGTTTGTTGGGGAATTTCTTGTGAAATTGTTTGAATAATCAAGGGGCATGAATGTCTGAAGCTTTGACCCAGGTGCTCTCCTCTGGGCCATAACCCTTCCAATCCACGAGAAACTGGACTGAACCCCGAGATCTGCGAGAATACAATAGCTGCTTGGCCTCATACTCAGTCTGATCTTGAGCTAGAACCGGAGAGGTAATCTTCCAGAAGAGGAAAATTGATTCTGCACCACACAGAGCTGGATTAAGGCTTTGGGGGGCCCGGGGCACTTAAAACAGGGGGGCCCCTAAGATCTGAAATTAAGAACATAGGGGCATATTCAATTGAGCCGTTTCCGCGGCGCGTTAAAACTACTACCGTAAAACCTGGATTTCAGCTCGCGGCTCAGGGAGTTTCCGCCGACAACTGAATATGCCCCATAGTGTCATCATGCACAAGAGAGCGTTACAAGTAGGTGGTGAATATTAAAAAGACAATCTGACCAATTCTATCATAAAAGAATATTTATTTAACATGTATCCAAAAATAATAGTGAAAAAACAAAATGTTTTATATATTATATGTATCTATACATACACACACATATATACAATACCACAAATATATATGTATACACACACACATATATATATATATATATATATATATATATATATATATATATATATATATATATATATATATATTACAACTACTTACAGCTACCTCTACTGCTTCTGGAAAGCTGGCTAGGTCCACAAAGATGTGAAGGTATGATGGCTAGATGTAATATATGTAATATATATTAATATTAGTACAGGTACTTGTAAATTATACAGGCACCTCCGTATAAAATGCATGTAATATAACGCCATTGGGTATAAGGCTATTAGCATTGACACATCCTGCATTACGACACCTACAGCCCACAATATGACATAGCTCATCCAGAGGGCTCGCCTAGGTTGTCTGCACAAGAAAAATCATTGTTTTCACAAGCTAAAATACTGTACATTAAAACAATCATAAAAACCCCACATTAAAATGGGTATTGAAAGCGCACATTAAAACTAGCAATGATAGGGAGATCCAATGATTAGCATTAATTTAATAGTAGTTGGATCTCCCACCATTTCAAAAGTCTCCCTAACGGTATAATAAAAAAAAAAACATTGCCTCTGCCTACCTATATGCAAACCTTTAGGGTGTCCCAACCATGGTGGTGTGTGCCCTAACCCTCAAGAACAGGTTCTACCCTCCCAATGCCCTCTATGCCTTTTTATAGGGTTAGTAGTTGGATTTCAAAGAAAAAACCTACATACTTTTATGTAAAACTGTGATTACTTGTAAAACACACTAGCATGAACAATTAAAAAAAAAAAGCTTTTTTTTTCAAATTAAATGAAAAAAGTCCCATGGATGCACCATAAAAAATGTATGCAATGTTTCTGTTCTGTGTCATAATTTGTCCAGTATTAGTGATACTTATGCATTACAAAGAGCATCCTAGTGACCGTCATACAATATAACGAGCAACCTAGTCACCACCATGCAACGCAAAGAGCATTATTGTGCCCACCATGCAATGCAAAGAGCATTCCTATGACCGTCATAAAATACAGAGAGCATTCCTATGACCACCATACAATACAGAGAGCATTCCTATGACCACCATACAATACAGAGAGCATTCCAATGACCACCAAACAGAGAGCATCCTAGTGACCCCATATAATAACATGTGCTTTTGTGACTGCCACACATACCACCCTCAAGATCATGAATTAACACCCTTTCAAAATGATTAATTCCAGCCTCATTATAAAAACCCCTTCATAATCATTAACTCCTTCAGGCAGTTTAATTATTAATCCCGATGTCATCAATTAAGTATATATATATATATATATATATATATATATATATATATATATATATATATATATTCATTAATCCCCTTCATTACCTCCCTCAATTGCATCAAAAGACTATAATGCATGCCAAGGGTGTCTGCACCAGTGTTTGTGTGCCCAGTGTCTGTAATAGTGTATGTGTGCCCCGTGTCAGCGTGCCAAGTGTCTGTCCCTGTGTATGTGTGCCCAGGGTGTCTGTCCCAGTGTAAGTGTGCCCAGGGTGTCTGTCCCAGTGTAAGTGTGCCCAGGGTGTCTGTCCCAGTGTAAGTGTGCGCCTAATGTATATATCAGTGTGTGTGTCCCTGTAGTTCTTCTGTGTGTGCCCAGTGTCAGCGTGCCAAGTGTCTGTACCTATGTATGTGTGCCCAGTGTCAGCGTGCCAAGTGTCTGTACCTATTTATGTGTGCCCCGTGTCAGCGTGCCAAGTGTCTGTACCTATGTATGTGTGCCCTGTGTCAGCGTGCCAAGTGTCTGTACCTATGTATGTGTGCCCAGTGTCAGCGTGCCAAGTGTCTGTACCTATGTATGTGTGTCCAGTGTGTGTGTGCCTATTGTATATATCAGTGTATGTGTGTCCCTGTAGTTCTTGAAAATTACTCACCTTAAGATTCCCAGCTGTTGTCCAGGACGGCAGGGCACAGCCACAGGGCAGAAGAAGTGGGCCCCACCGCTGAGTTTGAACAGGAGTGACCATCAGACGTGAGATAGGGGCCGTGCACTGTATCAATAGACTGCACAGTCCCCACTTTTAAAAAGGAGCAAGGAGAGACTAGTAGGGCCAGCTGCACATTCATTACTTAGTCAGCCTCCGCGTCCATCCTCCCGCGTAGTGCCCCGAACCAAGCGATGACGTGCGCGCTGTGTGTACTTGGGGGGAAAAATAATTAATTCATAACTGAGACTGCCTCTGGGCGGCGCTGCAGGGTACCCTCCCTCCCCCTGGCGCCGACTGTCGGCACACACGCCGGGTGTATTTGAAGAAAAAAAAAAAAAAAAGACATCCCTCGTTACTAAGGCAGCCTCCGGGCAGCCTCGTTAGGGTACCGGCTGCTGACAGGTGAGATGATGCGGGCGGCGGACGGCGGGGGGCCCTTAGAGAGAGGGGGGCCCGGGGCACGTGCCCCCTGTGCCCCCCCCTTAATCCGGCCATGGCACCACAGGCTTAAAGAGAGATACACGGAACACATTGTGAATACACAAAGATGGTGGTAGCTTCAACCTAAAAGCCACTGGATTGATAATTTCAGAAATTTGAAATGGACCAATAAATCTGGGTGCCAGTTTCATACTGGGGACTTAGGAAGAAATCAGTTCATCAGTCTTCACTCCGAGCTTCTTTTAGGTCTAAAGTCTTTGCCGATCTACATCGCTCTGCCCGTTCCTTCAAGGTTGGAGATTCAGTGTGGCTCTCTACTCGGAATATAAGACTCCGTTAACCCTGCAAGAAATTAGGACCCAAGTTTATTGGTCCATTTATCATCTTAAAACAAGTCAACCCAGTAGCTTTCAGACTGAAGCTTCCTGAATCTCTAAAAATTCCCAGTACATTCCACTGCTCGTTGTTGAAACCTGCCCGGTCTTCCAAAAAATTCAAACCTCGACAGTCCTCTAGACCTCTACCAGTTTCGGTGGATGGACATCAAGAATTTGAAGTCGAGAAGATCATTGATTTGAAGAAAGTTCAGGGTCAGTTTCACTACCTCGTCAATTGGAAGGGTTATGGCCCCGAATAACATTCCTGGGTCCCACAAAGAAATTTACATTCAGACAAATTACTTGCCGAATTCTTTAAAAATATTTCCTGGAAAACCTGAATGTCGGGGTTCCTTGACCCCTCCTCAAGGGGGGGTACTGTCACGAGCCACGGCGGCTCCGGGCACCGCCTCGACTCTCTTCCTCCAGCCCAGCGTCCCGGCCGTCATCATGACGACCGGGACGTCACTTCCAATTTGTCCCAACTGTCGCCAAGGCAACGGTCCGGACTCTCTTTTGTTATAGCACCGCGTCCCGGCATCCGGGGCAGCCGGGCGCCCGCGCGCATATGACTAATTAATCATCAGCCCCCTGTGGCTGATGATTTCCTGCTCTGTCCCAATTATCCTATTGGTTCCTGCAAGGCAGGGAGTGCCAAACCTACCTGCCGGTTATAGTCCCTGCTACCCTGCATACCACCCTGCTGTGTTATTGCCCCTTGCTTGCTATTGCTATCTTGATTATCGTTGCTGACCCCTTGCCTGGATACTGACTTCGCTGTTTGCCTGTGACCCTTGACCTCTTGCCTGGATTCTGACGCTCCTTATTTGCCTGTGACCCTGACCCATTGCTCGGATACTGACGCTGCCGTATTGCCTGTGACCTGTTTGACCCCCAGCCCGGACCTAGACGCGACCCTCAAAACCTCTGCCGGGATCTTCACTCCACCTCTGTGTGAACACCAGCGCTACGTTCTCAGGTTATCAGCTCCTACTACTAGAGTACAAGACCTAGGGGCATCAGAGTACCTGTGAGCGCATCTAGCTCTACGGGAAAAGCGGTTCCTATAGGTGAAGACCTCTGAAGCGGTTCTAGGAGCTGATACCTGGGGCGTGAACCGTAACAGTCATCTAAAAGTTTGAGTTCCTGTTTTGTTTTTTTTCATATTTGGCTATCTTGCCAGTGTACCGCCTGATGCGGCCAGTGTTCTCTGCCACCTAAGGCGACTGACGTGGCCGAATGGAGGTGTGTTTGGGAGCTAAAAAAGAAATAAAAAAACCCAACGAATACATGCCTACCGAATGTTGAAAACACATAGGAGTTAGCAGAGACGTGTACTGTTAGCTAACTTTCAAATTTCAGCAATTTCTAATGGGATGTAAAATACACTTGGAGCAAGAGTCCTTAGGCTTTTTGTTTGCAGATTTATATATCTATACATTTATGTTGTAGCCAGGAAAGGGGGGGGGTGTATTTTCCAAAGATACTTAGTAGGCCCATTATGATGGAAACCGGTGACATTTATAAGTATGTCTACTTTAATTGACCATGGGTGAAATCAGGAATTTATTACCAGGATTAAAATGGACGTCTAAATGTGAGTAAATAATGTAAAAGATTTAATGTCAATACTTACAATCTACCAAGGTCTCCGCCTCTTGGCTGGTTGCCGCCACCTTGGCATCCTCCCCTGCCTCCGTGACCTCCACCTCCTCTGCCTCCAACACTGGCCTCCACCACCTCTGTGACCACCTACTCCTCCTCTGCCTCCACCACTGCCTCCTGCTCCTGCTGAGGCTCTCCAACCGCCTCCACCTTTACCTCCTCCGCCTGAGGCTTCACAACCACCTCTCCCTCCAGCTCCTCCACCTGAGGCTCCACCACTGCCTCCACCTCTTCCTCCTCCTCCGACTGGCGTTGGTCACGACGTCTACGGTCTGTTAGAATAAATATAACATATAAGTGTATTGTTCAAAGATCACCCTGGTTAACAATTATATAGCTGTAGTCCAATAATAATGTGATCAGACATTGTGAAAGATTTATTATGCATCACAGATAAAGAAAATCTTTACAAATATGATATAAACATGACAGACACACTCCACTTTCACATTGCCTGTAACAATGTTTGTTTTAGGCTTAGGGATATGGACTATCTCAGTTTTAGTCTGTCATTTTTTTAATAGTCCTTTTTTTAGGGCCCCATCATAATTAAATCAACCTGATAATTACTGACTGATTAGGGACATATAATACAGGAGGTATTTGTGTTTGGCCTACTAATATGTGAAAATCATCTTAGGCCAACTGTGAGCGTGAACATTGTTTACAAAGATGGCGTACAACTCTTTTTGCAATATAACACATCTGCCACTTTCATATTAATAATGTCTGTAATGTTACATCAGGATATTGCCTTGGTGGGTAGCACTTCTGCCTCCCAGCACTAGGGTCTTGAGTTTGAATCCCAAACATGGCTTATTGGTTTGGAGTTTGGGCCTCAATCATTAAGGAAAGTAAATGTTGCACTTAAAATTAGGATACTGAGGCCTAAGTATGTGGCATTGGAAAGGAATTAAAACTTATTATCTGGAGTCGGATTTATCTTTGGGGTAGGGCACCTCCTTGGCAAATTTTGAAACTATTCTTAAGAATAAAGCAATTGTTTGTATTTCATAATTTTATACAATTAATAGAGAACTCACATCTTATAATCTCTTATAATTGAGCTCTGGCAAAAGCTGGGGCTGGCGCCGGCATAGGTCGCTCCAGCGACGTTGCAGTTGGACGACCAAGCGCCGCCGGTGAAACCGCAGCCAGATGTGGCGGCGCACCCTCTGGTATGCCTGCAACTTTATTTCATTGCTAATGTACCGACCAGAGGGCATGCTCTCCATGCCCTTGGTCAGTACTCGTAGCTTGCGTCTTGCAAATGTAGTTGAACACATGTTTTCTCAATATAAAACACAATCCAGTACTCTGCTCTGTGATTGGTTTACAGAGCACATCATTCAACCATAGTATCCTAGCAAGGGGGGCGGGTGTGGACATTAAGCGATGAGACGTGTACTCCGTGGTTAGCAATTAGGATGAAACATCTACACGGACTCGCAATTCAATGTGTATTTTGAAGCAGCTGAAGCAGCATTTGTTTGTTTGAGATTTCTAAGACATTATTGCAGTGAGTTCTATTCAATATGTATCAATAGATATTAAATAGCTGGTTACTAATAGGAATTACATTTTTTATACATCAAGCAATGTAAGTGTATTTGTCACTTTACATTAGTCATCTATTCCTGTATATCAGGGGTCAGTGAACTTTTTTACCTTTTACCCCAAAATATATTTAGATACGCCAACGTTACCCCCTTGATTTGAAAGGAAGGAAATCATACATTATTAATTATTGGAATTCAAAATTTTATTAAATCTATTCAAAATTTCTTTGAAAGCTTCAACTTCAAAACTTCAGGTTTTGGAGAAATGATGTTGCTTCATTTTTGATACGAGAGCATCAATATTGGGGCATTTTTATGTCAGAGCAATTTGGATACAGTTTTCAGCATCCAATCGATTTCTCTGCTTTGTTTTTCTGTTCGTTAGAGTGGAAAATTCTTGTTCGCAAAGGTAGGTTGTTGCAAAAGGCAGCAACTTTTTGACTGCCTCCTCATGTGCAATTTTGATGCCTTTGCAGCTGTTGACATGCAAAAATATGACAGATCTGTTTTGTTTTAAAATGCAATACGTGCTTCATTATTGCATAGAAGCTCAAGAAGTGCCTCGGCCAACCCTTGAGGCTCTTGTGGTCCAACAGCAATTTCACATTTAAAGTGGTCACAAGCCAACTGACAGCATGTGAATCAGCAGCATTACCCCCAGGAATTTCATTTTTACCCCATTTGGGGTAATTTACCCCTGTTCCCTGACCACTGCTGTATATGCTGGTGTAAAGTGTCACATTTATAGCAACACTCTGCTAATGGGTTTCCAACACAAAACCCAGGAGTAAGCAGACTTTAGCATTGTTGGCCTGAATCATTGAAATGTCTTTCCTGAATAGCTTTGGACCAAACAATATATGTTAAATATCCACATAGATATAAATAATCCTTATGCCTCTCTTTTTCCCTCTCCTTAGATTTTTGGTCCAAATATATATTACTATTTTTGGTTCACTGGACCCCGATTTGGATATTGTTGAGTACTCTATGCCGTAAACAATGCAGATTATAGCATTGCAAACTGTCAGATTGTCTTTCATTTATCAGGTCCTCAGAAGGGGGATGAGGGGCATTACTTATGGATGAGAAGTGAATATCACTATTTGCTATTACAGACACCTGTATCTTTAACGTTTGGAAACTTTCTTGCCTGGAGTTTTTTTACTGAAGCTGTATAGGTTATTCACTCCTTTCCTATTTTGTGATGTTGCATTTGCCAATATATAGGTTTTGTTTTTTAAAACAATCTGGGGGTAATTACCATGTAATTTAGCTCAAAATGAGTTGTAGACATGCTTGTAAAAAGGTGAATCTCCGACGTAAGATAAGGCACTTTTTTACATGTTATAAACGTTACAGGTGTATAATTCTAATGCACAAGCATTTATATACTAATGTACATGTACTTGCAAATTATGCAGGAGCCTGAGGAATGCATTGTATTGCTAAAGCATGCAATCAATTAGTGTGACTGGATCACTTATAAATAACTTATTGTATAAATTTATTTAAAGGAAATAGTGCACTTATTTTTGATATTGTGTATATTTGGGTAAGGGAAATCTTTAATTTCTGAGACCAGGGGGAGAAAATTTGTTTTTTTCTGTTTTAACCTTTCTAGAGGAAATGCCTTATTTCTGATGTATATATCTGATAAAATAAGCCCTTGTTTAGAAAGCCTTTTGTATATCTTGGTGTAAGGAAATGTCTTTGGGGTTTACAACTTTTCTTGGGGAATTCTTTTCTTTGGAAGAAATGTGTATTCTGCGACTGTCTGAAGAAAGTATTCATGTCAATTAGACCTTTTGACTTGCTAGTAGATCTTCTGCCTCTGAAATAAGATGCAGGAAATCACAGCAAGGGTTTTAAGATATCACAGATAAGAGTAAATATTGTTAGCTTTGAATTGCATGTAAATCCATGTTTGGATAAACAGGTTACATCCTGATTCTAAAAATAGCTCAGACCTCGAGATGGCTGGCTTAACCAGTGAGGCTGAGTTCAAATATGTATAAAAGCAGCACTGTTTTGTATTAAAAGTTGTCATTCTGATGTTCCATCTGACCTGACCACTGATACCTTTAATCAGTGGAACTGTCCTTGTCAGGGCACCTGAGCTAAATAAAACATCACTCTTTGCTTCAAGACCCTGCTTGACAACTTCTTCAATATTTCTGTAATCCTGTGACCTGCAGATTAGATCCTAAATGTAATCCGTTCTCCAGCTGTTTCTGAGGTTGGACCCAGCTCTCTAGTACCACCGCTATGCCGCTACCCAGCAGCTTTGGCCACTGTGATAGGCCAGGGGGGATCCATCCACAGCACCCTGATCCATAGTAAGCAGTCAAGGGTACCAGCCCAAGTGTACCAGCATGGGAGTAAACTAGCAGTGACAGTTACCCAGAAGGAACATGGTTCTGGGCACCATAAAGGAGACCAGTGGTGTCAGCAGACTCCTTCTACTGCAGCAGGAAGGACGTATTAGGAATAACGAAAGGGGATGGTGGCAAAGTAAGCCCAGCCGGTTCCCAGCAACAACAGACAGGGTGGCATAGGTGGTCCATCCTGTCACAATTAGATTTAGGGGGAAGGGGGATATTAAACATTTTAAATGTTTTACATTTGTGGTTGAATTCTCATTTTTCGCACTCTGTTTATATTATAGATAAAAATGTCAGATGCTGGCCCAAGCAATCCACCAGGTCATGGTGAAAAAAACAGGCGGCGTCCTAATTTTTCGAAACGTGAAATAGACATTCTGATCGAACTGGCCATAGAAAAATTTCATTCCAGCACAAGACGGATGTCCGCCTCTGAAAAAATGTGCCACTGGGAAGAAATAACTGTACAAATTAACACCATCAGTCCCTGTCGGTGGATGCCCCATTGTCACGGGAAAATGGGAAATTGAGAAACAATGTAAGCTATTTTGGACCTGTCAGAAGGAAAATTTTTGGGCTGTAATTCGAACTGTATGGAACATTGCTTAATAAAACCACGACAAAGTTTGGGATCCCCATCAAATTTTGCCGGCGTAGGCAGTCTCAATGAAGATACTACAGTCAGAGGAGCGGAGCGCTGATCCTGAGGAGCACTAGCCACCGTTGGGTGAATAGCCTGTAGGATATCCAGATGACCGGTCAGATTCTGGAAACACTGCAAGAGTTGGTGCTGGATACTATCCTGTTGCTCAATGCGTGAAAGCAGATGTTGTAAAACGTCTCAAGCAGAAGGCTCCACCGGGGGAGACATTTGGCCTGTTCTTACTGTCGCGGTTGGCTAATGGGAAATTGATCCCGATGCTCTGCTGGACATGGCTTAGCCCACCCACAGGCGCGGATTCTAACAGGCAGGTGGTTTTCAGCAGGAACCCCCGCAAGGAGGTATGGATTTAGCGGCACCAAACCTGCAGGTCGCGGTCCTGTAAGTGGGTGAACAGCAGAACGGTGTGTAGGAGCCAGGTAACACGGGTAGAGACAAATGAGGCACAAGGAGAATAGATGTCCTGTGGTACAACGAGGAAAAGCAGAGGCTGTCACAATGGTGTAGCCAATGGTGATTGATGGAGATACTGGAACAGCGGGAGTACAGCACTGGAGTATGCTGAGCACACACGGGAAAGCAGAGGTAGCTGAGGGAGAACAGCCAATGAGTCACCAAGGCAGTTGCGGCTTACAGGGATAGCGGTTAGAGAACTGGAGCTGTCACGATGAATAGTGCTCCAGAAGTGCTTAGCCAATAAAAAAGAGGGAGGAGGTCCTGAAGTGCAATAGGCTTGCACCTGCACAGATCTGAATATAGCTGAATGAATGAATGAAGTTAGCCTGATGCTGGAACATGGCAATTTCCAGATAAATGAAATGCGGGTAACGGGACAGATACTTGCAGGACCGAAGCATTACAGTACCCCACCCTTAAAAGTGGCCATTGGACGCTTAGACGAAGTCTTCCGTGGAAACTGAGCATGGAACTTTCGGAGCAGAGCTGGAGAATGGATGTCAGAAGCGTTGACCCAAGAGCGTTCTTCGGGGGCCAAAGCCCTTCCAATCTATCAAGTATTTGGTGGTACCTCTGGAAACCTTGAAATCAAGGATCTGTTTGATTTCAAATTCTTGTTGCTGAGAAAATTTGGGTACAGCAGAAGTGGAAACTGGACCGGAGAACCTGTTGATGATGAGTGGTTTGAGAAGAGAAACACGGAATGAGTCAGAGATATGAAGGGAAGCGGGCAGCAGAAGTTTATATGTTACTGGATTGATGACCCAAAGTATTTTATAGGGTCCAATGAAACGAGGAGCAAACTTCATGGATGGTACTTTGAGACGAATATTTCGTGTCGATAGCCAGACCTTGTCTCCCACCTCGAGTGCTGAAACTGCTTGGCGCCTCTTGTCCGCAAAGGTTTTATAGCATGAGGAGGTCCTTTTAAGATTAGCAACTACTTTGGTCCATATGGTGGAAAAGCTGCGAATAGTATCTTCAACAGCCGGGACATGGTTGGGTGGGAGAGGAGAAAATCTGGGAAGCAGCGGATGAAGTCCAGTAACAATAAAGAATGGAGTAGCAGCAGTAGACTCATGGAAGAGGTTTTTATGTGCAAATTTCGGCCCATGGCAGGAGGTCAACCCAATTGTCTTGAGAGGCGGAAGAAAATAATCTGATGAATGTCTCCAGATCCTGATTTACCCTTTCAGTTTGGCCATTGGACTGTGGGTGATAAGTTGAGGAAAAATTGAGTTGTATACCAAGGGTTTTACAGAGGGAGTGCCAGAATTTCGAGGTAAATTGAACCCCTCTGTCGGATACAATTTCCATGGGACAACCGTGCAGATGAAAAATTTCTTTTATGAAGTGTTGAGCAAGAACTGATGAAGACGGCAGACCAGTGAGAGGAACAAAATGAGCCATCTTCGAGAAGTGGTCCACAATGACCCAAATAGTATTACATCCTTTACTGTATGGAAGGTCAGTAACGAAGTCCATACTGATGTGAGTCCAGGGCTTGGTGGGTATGGACAATGGTTGTAATGGACCCATAGGACTTACACGAGGACTTTTGTGTTGGCCACATATGTTACAAGCTGCTACAAAATCTTTGATATCTGGTCGAATAGATGGCCACCAGTAAGAGCGAGAAACAAATTTGTAGGTCTTGAGAAACCCTGCGTGTCCATAGAATCTGGAGGCGTGACACCAGCGGAGCAGATTTTTCCGAAGAGAGACAGGAACAAATGTTTTCCCAGGAGGAGGAGAGTTGGTCATAATGAGTCCTATTAAACATTTAGGATCCAGGATGGAACGACTGAGAGGAAGGTCAGAGTTCAGATCAGAACTGAAGGCCCTGGAAAGTGCATCTGCTTTTTTATTAAGATGGCCTGGTTTGAAGGTTACGTGGAGGTTGAAACGGGAGAAAAACAGGGACCAACAAGCCTGGCGAGGGTTGAGGCACTGAGCAGACTGTAGATATAACAAATTCTTATGGTCAGTAAAAATAGTGACCACATGCTGAGCCCCCTCCAAAAGGTAACGCCATTCTGACAGAGCCAACTTCATGGCCAACAGCTCCCTTTCTCCAATTGTATATTTCCGTTCTGCGGGTGGAAACTTGCGGGAGAAAAAAGCACAAGGGAAAAGTCTGTTAGGAGGATACTTCTGGGCGAGTACCGCTCCTACTCCTATGACAGAAGCATCAACCTCTAGAAAAAAGGGTTGCAAAAGATTGGGTTGTATGAGGATGGGTGCAGAAGAGAAGACTCGTTTCAGGAATGCGAATGACTCCAAGGCCTCCTCCGTCCAGTCCTTGGTATTAGCCCCTTTCTTCGTGAGAGCCGTGATGGGGGCAACAATGGTGGAATAACCCTGGATAAATTGTCTGTAATAGTTCGAGAACCCCAAGAAGTGTTGTACTGCTTTAAGGGTGGCCGAACGTGGCCAATCCAAGATTGCCCGAACCTTCTCAGGGTCCATCTGTAGCCCAGATCCAGAGATGATGTACCCTAAGAATGGCATGGATGAAGCTTCAAATGAGCACTTCTCCAACTTACAGTATAGTTGGTTCTTCCGAAGCCTAGACAAAACCTCAATGACATGTTGGTGGTGAGAATGAATATCCTGGGAAAATATGAGGATGTCATTCAGGTAAACAACTACATATGAATAGAGCAGGTCTCTGAATATCTCGTTAATGAAGCTTTGGAAGACAGCTGGGGCATTACAAAGTCCGAAGGGCATCACTAAGTATTCGTAATGACCTTCACAAGTATTAAAAGCTGTCTTCCATTTGTCTCCGGAGCGTATGCAGATCAGGTTGTAGACCCCTTGCAGGTCTAGTTTAGAGAAGATTTTGACCCCTTTGATACGGTCAAACAATTCGGTAATGAGAGGGATAGGATACCGATTTTTTACCGTAACAGCTTTGAGACCCCTATAATCAATACAGGGGGCGGAGAGATCCATCCTTTTTAACAAAAAAGAAACCCACTCCGGCAGGAAAGACAGATGGCCTGATGAATCCCCTCTGAAGATTTTCTTTGACGTATACAGACATGGCCGAGGTTTCTGGCTGGGAAAGTGGAAAAACTCTTCCTCTGGGAGGAGTTTTCCCTGGGAGCAATTCTATTGGACAATCCCAAGGACGGTGGGGGCAAAAGTTCAGCTTGGACCTTGTCAAATACATCCGCAAAGTCTTGAAATTGAGGAGGAAGCCCCGGAAGAAAAGTTTTCATGGAAGAAGAAAGAATCTTAATCGGCTTGACTTTACTTAGATAATTGGACCAACATTGAGATCTCCAGGCCAAAACTTCAGAGGTATTCCAATCCAGACTGGGAGTATGTACACGAAGCCAGGGTAGACCTAGGATAATGGGAGTAGTCGAGTGTGGTAAAACGAAGAATTAGATGATTTCAGAATGCAGAACCCCGACACAGGGATTGAGAAGCTTGGTTTGATAGCGAACCATACTTCCTGGGAGTTGAGAGCCGACAATGGCAGTGATGGTTACAGGAGTCTCCAAGGGAACAACTGGAATAGAGCATTGGGATACGAGAGGCCAGGAAATAAAATTTTCTGCAGCACCTGAGTCCACCAGTGCTTGGGAGATTTTATTCAGAGGAATCCCATAGTATGGAGACTGTGAGAAGACAAGCAGAGGATGAGGAGGCTTCAAATGTCTCCAGTCTGACATCCCCAGAGCAGACTAGGGCCTGGCATTTCATGACCTCCTAGGACAGGATTTCAAGAAGTGACCAGACTCGCCACAATAAATACATAAGTTGTTTAAGCCTCTCCTTTCTCTTTTTTAGGTGTTAACCGAGTTCTCCCAATTTGCATAGTCTCTTCAAGAGTAGGGGAGGTTGAGTGGGGACAAAAAGCAGTTGGTTAGGATGTTCCTTCTCAGCTGACCTTTTGCGGAAACGTAGATCCACTTTATTTCAAAGTGAGATTATAGCATCCAATGTGGTAGGAAGTTTTTGAGATGCCAGTACATCCTTGATTTTGTCTGATAGGCCTTGCCAAAATGCGGCTACCAAAGCTTCATTATTCCAAGACAGTTCTGAGGAGAGGGTACGAAATTCTATAATGTACTGAGCAACTGTGTTGGTACCTTGGCGAAGTCTGAGAATGCTGGCAGATGCTGAGGACACACGTCCAGGCTCGTCAATGATCCGCCGGAAGGTGGCCAGGAACACAAGGTAATTATTGAGCAACGGATCCTCTCGCTCCCATAGGGGAGAGACCCAAGCCAGGGCTTGGCCAGACAATAGAGAAATAATGTAAGCTATTTTGGACCTGTCAGAAGGAAAATTTTGGGGCTGTAATTCGAACTGTATGGAACATTGCTTAATAAAACCACGACAAAGTTTGGGATCCCCATCAAATTTTGCCGGCGTAGGCAGTCTCAATGAAGATACTACAGTCAGAGGAGCGGAGCGCTGATCCTGAGGAGCACTAGCCACCGTTGGGTGAATAGCCTGTAGGATATCCAGACGACCGGTCAGATTCTGGAAACACTGCAAGAGTTGGTGCTGGATACTATCCTGTTGCTCTTTGCGTGAAACCAGATGTTGTAAAACGTCTCTAGCAGAAGGCTCCACCGGGGGATCAGACATTTGGCCTGTTCTTACTGTCGCGGTTGGCTTATGGGAAATTGATCCCGATGCTCTGCTGGACATGGCTTAGCCTACCCACAGGCGCGGTGTCTAACAGGCAGGTGGTTTTCACCAGGAACCCCCACAAGGAGGTATGGATTTAGCGGCACCAAACCTGCAGGTCGCGGTCCTGTAAGTGAGTGAACAGCAGAACAGTGTGTAGGAGCCAGGTAACATGAGTAGAGACAAATGAGGCACAAGGAGAATAGATGTCCTGTGGTACAACGAGGAAAAGCAGAGGCTGTCACAATGGTGTAGCCAATGGTGATTGATAGAGATACTGGAACAGCAGAAGTACAGCACTGGAGTATGCTGAGCACACACAGGAAAGCAGAGGTAGCTGAGGGAGAACAGCCAATGAGTCACCAAGGCAGTTGCGGCTCACAGTGATAGCGGTGAGAGAACTGGAGCTGTCACGATGAAGTACACTGGAAATGGTAGTAGCAGTGCTGGAGCAGCAATAGTTCAACACAGCAGGAGACTGAGAGCAAACTGAAGTAATGGAGATAACCTGTAGTAACAGCTGATGAGTCACAGGTGTAGTAGCAGCTCTGAGTGGTAGCGATGAGAGAACTGAAGCTGTCGCAATGAAGTACACTGGAGGTGGTAGTAGCAGTGGTGGAGCAGCAATAGTTCAACACAGCAGGAGACTGAGAGCAGACTGGAACACAGGCAAACCACAAGGAGAACAGGAACCAGAACCACAGGCTACAGGAAGTGAGCTTGAAGAACAGGCATCAGACAGGTGAATCCATGAGGTTTAAATAGTGCTCCAGAACTGCTTAGCCAATGAAAAAGAAGGAGGAGGTCCTGAAGTGCAAAAGACTTGCACCTGCACAGATCTGAATATAGCTGAATGAATGAATGAATGAAGTTAGTCTGATGCTGGAACATGGCAGTTTCCAGATAAATGAAATGTGGGTAACGGGACAGGTACTACTTGCGGGACCGAAGCGTTACACCCATGAAGTACAGAAACGGTAATATTAACTAGGTTTACCAAATCCAACATTAAATTTGGTTTTCTATAAACATAGTACAAGTCTGACTACTTGTTAACTGTTATTTGTTAAAGAAAAAGAAAAGTTTGCAAGTTGAAAGATGCACTTCAACTCCCCAAGTCTATAAATATTTTATTATTTCAATTGATACTCAAGGTCTAAAACATAACTTTTATTTGTCAGGATTAAAATAAAATAAGTAAAAGCGAAATATGGTGACTTAAGCTGGGTACACACTACACTGTTTTCAGCCAATAATCGGGCCAATCAGACTGATTTAAGATTGTTCTTCACCTCTCATAAGGAAGAGCTTAAAAAAGCTGGCAGTATCTACACAAATACTATCTAAAAAGATAATGGATCCACGCTGACTGCCCTCTGTGCTCTATTGTCAATAGTTGTAAAGAGCCTAAGTCAGAGAAGAAATTACGGGGAGTGTATTGCTATCTACCTATCCTGCTCCACTAACTTTGGGTTTAAGGAGCCTGTGCAGATTGCAAGATTCTGATGAACACTGGTAAAGAGTGCTGACAGCGACAACGCCGACGCGCATTTCGCAGAGCTTTTTCAAGACTTGAGGCAGTCAGTTTGGACTAGCTAATCCTTTTAGACAACTACTGCATAGATTCTGCCAGCTCCTATAACCTCTTTATCATGAGAGGTGAAGTTCTCTGTTTATATTTACAACTATTGAGAACAGAGCATGGAGGGCAGTCAGCGTGGATCCATTATCTTTCTAGATAGCATTTGTGTAGATACTACCAGCTCTTTTAACCTGTTCATTATGAGAGGTGAAGAATTATCTTAAACTAGTGTGGCTAATTATAGACTATTGTATCTCTACAACTATAGATAACAGAACATGGGAGGCAGTCAGTTTGGACTAGCTAATCCTTTTAGACAAATACTGCATAGATTCTGCCAGCTTCTATAACCTCTTTATTATGAGAGGTGAAGAATTATATCTAGTCAGTGTTGCCAGAATAGAATTTTGGAGAACTTCTATTCCAGTCATTACTTCTGAATATATCTGCTTAGACGCTGAGTGTCTTCAAACCTCCTTATAGAGAGAGAGGTGGGAATTTTATACAATTGGAGAGAAGGAGCTTGATTACTATCTGATTAACATTAAGATCTGTCTTATTAAGGTTCTTGTGCAGGAGAGATCTTTATCCATTAATATATCAGAACGAGATTCTGATTGTAAAACTTTTTACACATTGATATATGTTACCCATTATCATATGGAATTATCTCATACTAATATATATCACTGGTTTCAGAGTGCTTCCAGCGCATTTTAAATCACTTACACTTGTTTCACCTAAGTCACCATATTTTGCTTTTACTTATTTTATTTTATTTTAATCCTGACTAATAAAAGTTATGTTTTAGACCTTGAGTATCAATTGAAATAATAAAATATTTATAGACTTGGGGAGTTGAAGTGCATCTTTCAAAATGCAAACTTTTCTTTTTCTTTAACGAGTAACCTCTATATTTTGCAGTTATAAGATAGCACCCCTCATATCTCTATTGAGAGGAAATATACTAATTTATAGAGGGAAACTCCCAATTATCTGTGCGATGAAATTTTCTTTACTTGTTACCTGTGTAAGTCATTTGTCTTTGAAGGACAGATTTTTACCTAGAAAATATCCATTGCTGTGTCAAAGTGTAGTCATACAAATTTAAATGTCACTTTCTGACAATTATCCATCCAGGACAAAGCACACACATTTTACAGTGTTGTGGGAGTCTGATTTATGTGTGTAAATCACTTGAGGAGCATTTCTAAAGAGTCTCTGGTTGGGGTGGGCCGAATTGATACCGGCTGCAACCCACCCCTAAACGGCTGTTATCTCCCCAGGTACATTTGGACTATCTACTATTGGACTATCTACTATTGGACTATCTACTGTTTGTGCCTGTTAATGTTTCTGTTGTGTTTAGAAACATGTGGCACGTCTATCAGTATGTGGCTTAATGCTACCTTGCCAATAATACTCATCTTGTGCAGCACATCATACTGACTATTATTTCCACACGGATTCTGAAATGTGTAAATCTGTTGTTAAAATCTAACCCTAAACATTAATATGGCTCTTGATAATGTTAAAACAGCATATACTTAATTGACATGGATGTTAGGTTGGAATACCAGTGCTTGTTTGTTGCTACATTCTCTCAAGTCAAAATCTGCTAAATGGATGCATCACAATTGCCATTAATTTTAATTTGTCAACTTTTCATTTTTTGATGTTGGTTAATTAAAAAACCAAATTCCTGTTTTTTATTTTATTTATACAGAACAGGAGGAGGCGGTGGCTGGTGATGTGTCTGTTCCGAACATCCAACAAGTGGGGGTGCCTGCTCAGGATGTGGATGACCTTCAGAGTGAGGATTCACGACTCTTGAGGCAGCAGACACTTTAACACATAAGCCACCATTTTGAATCCGCCACTCAGTCCTTAGACACACATGTTAGCAAAATCTCAACTACCCACACCCGTCTGGAGCACAAATTGACCACCACATGAGCACTTTAAATTCTACACTCACAAATATGTGCATCATCTTTACCCAAATCTTACAGCAGCAGCACACCTTACAATGCCCTCTACTAAATGACACTCCTTCAACCAATTCAACTCAGACCAGACATGCTACCTTTTCCACCCCAGAACCTCAGCTCACTCATATAATATTTCACCCCTTTCTAATCCTCTGGCTCCTTCCCCTTCTCTAGCTCCGACCCCTTCTCTGGCTCCCGCACACCCCTCGGCATGTTCTTCGGCATACCCCCCGCTTTTCTATCCCCCTACTCATCCCCATTCCTATCCTCCTTCCTATCCCCTTTTCTATCCCCCTTCCCATCCCCATGCCCCTTCGTCACACTGTCGGTCACGCCCTGCTGACCAAGAGAGCTCTGATGCTTGCTCTGAGCCCTCCACATCATGGGTGACTCGAAGCCAGGTACATGTACGCAAACCAAAGTGTGGGCAAAAACGTAAAAAAAAATATTTTTGGTTCTTTCCATATGTTTCTGTTTTTTGAATAAATTTATTTTACATTTATTGTAATGCTGCTAAAATTACAAACACAATTATAACTGTTTGCTTGTTGTTTATTGTATAAATATTATGCTTTAATAACAAACTCTAACATATTGCAGTTTGTGAGTACACTGTTACTTCAGTGCACTGAGTCTACATAACTTAAAGCTCTAATTTCAAAGTTTGTTCAAAGATATTTCCTATACAAATGGCCTTAAAATGTGTTGGCAATGTCAAAGCCTATGTAATATTGTGGGTAATTTTTGGGGGAGTGCAATCATACACATACCCAAGCATCCCCCCCGACCCAACAAGACAATACCACCAAAATCCAAGGTAGATAGTAAACCCTAGTTTAGGGCACTCAAATTGTTTCAGCCACAGGGACAAGTGTGTAACGTAAGTGTACACTACAAGTTTTAATAGTGGGTATCATGGATGCATAGTTGTGGCATTTCTTACATATAAACCAACATTTAGAGCTGGCTGTCCCTTAATGTGGGATCCATAAATGTGTGTACCTCTTAATAAAGAGCAAGCAAAGGTTTTATTTAGGGGTGTGGACTGGCCACTTTTGGTGTTTTGGGTTCTGATTAGCTTGAGGTTTTGGGTTCTGATTTGTTTTGCCAAAACACCCCACGAAAGGTTTTGGTTCTGATTTGGGTTTTGGGTCCTGATTTTTTTTAAAAAAAGCATAAAAAGTGCTAAAATCCATACTTTGGTTTTTTATTCACTCCTACACTATTATTAACCTCAATAACATTAATTTCCACTAATTTCCAGTCTATTCTGAATACCTCACACCTCACAATATTGTTTTTAGTCCAAAAGGTTGCACCGAGGTAGCTGGATGTCTAAGCTAAGCGACACAAGTGGGCGGCACAAACACGTGGCAGTGCAGTGGCAGACAGGATGGCAGTTTGCAAGAGTTTGCTAGAGGTGCAAGATGGAATTGTCCTTGGGCCCTCCCACCCACCCTGATGTTGTTGAAATAGGACATGCGCACTTTAACAAACCAATCATTTCAGTGACAGGGCCTACCAAACTACTGTGGCTGAAATGATTGGTTTGTTTGGGCCCCCACACAAAAAAAGCTATTCATCTCTCCCTGTACAAACTAAACTGGCTCTACTGAGGCAAGATGTCGTCCTCATCCTCATCCTCTGATTCCTCGCCCCCTTCAGTGTGTACTTCCTCATCCTCACACATTATCAATTCGTCCCCGCTGGACTCCACAACCACAGGTCCCTCTGTAGTCTCTGGAGGCCAGTGCTGTTCTTGATTGAAGAATTGATAATTCATTTTTATGAACATCATTTTTTCAACGTTTTGCAGAAGCAACCTCCTTCGCCGCTCACTGACCAGGTTCCCCGCTGCACTAAAAACTCTTTCCGAGTACATACTGGAGGGGGGACAACTCAGGTAAAATATAGCCAGTTTGTACAGGGGCTTCCAAACTGCCTTTTTTACCTGCCAGTAAAAATAAGGACTGTCTGACATGTCTACTTGGATTGTGTCAGCAAAGTAATCCTCCACCATTTTTTCAATAGGGACAGCATCCAATGCAGCGACAGTAGACATGTCTGCAATGGTTGTCGGGTCCTTCAGTCCGGACCAGATGTTCTCGGCATCCCAGCCAGCGGGTCTTTTAGGAAAACTGAGTTTTTTCCTCGCAGCCACAGGTGTTGGAGAAAATGAAGGAGGAGCTGTTGGCATGTCACGGTCCTCTTCAGAGGACAATCTCCTGACCAGCAGGTCTTTGCACCTGCTGGTCAGGAGATTGTATGCTTGTGTCCGCCGGAAACAGAGACACAACATACGCTTTAAACCGAGGATCCAGCACGGGGGCCAGAATGTATTCCTCTGACTTTAAAAGAGTGACCACCCTCGGATCTTGGCAAAGTGTACGAAGGGCTTCATCCACAAGAGCTACATGCTTTGTTGAATCGCAATGCTTTACCAGCTCCTCCCTCACTTTCTCCAGCTGCTTCTGCAATAGCCTGATCAGGGGAATCACCTGACTCAAGCTGGCAGTGTCGGAACTGACTTCTCGTGTGGCAAGTTCAAACGGCTGGAGAACCTTGCACAACACCGAAATCAGTCTCCACTGCGCTTGACTCAGGCGCATCCCCACTCCTTTTCCTATGTCGTAGGTGGCTGTGTAGGCTTGAATGGCCTTTTGCTGCTCCTCCATCCTCTGCAGCATATAGAGGGTGGAGTTCCAGCGCATCACAACCTCTTGTTTGAGGTGATGGCAGGGCAGGTTCAGCCTTTTTTGATGTTGCTCGAGTGTGCGGTAGGCACTGGCAGAATGCCGAAAGTGTCCAGCAATTTTGCGGGCCACTGCAAGCATCTCCTGCACACCCTTGTCACTCTTCAGGTAATGCTGCACCACCAAATTTATGGTGCGGGCAAAACATGGTACGTGCTGGAAATTGCCCATATGTAATGCCCGCACAATGTTACTGGAGTTGTCTGACACCTCAAATCCCCAGGAGAGTCTAAGTGGGGTAAGCCACTGCGAGATTATTTCCCTCAGTTTCTCTAAGAGGTTGTCAGCGTTGTGCATCTTATTAAAACCGGTGATACACAACGTTGCCTGCCTTGGAACGAGCAGCCGTTGTGGAGATGCTACTGATGCAGCTGCTGCTGTTGCTGCGGAAGGCGATGCATCTACCCAGTGGGCTGTCACAGTCATATAGTTCTTAGTTTGCCCTGAACCACTTGTCCACATGTCCGTGGTTAAGTGGACAGTGGGTACAACCGCATTTTTCAGAGCACTGAGAACACTTGTTCATACTTCTCTGTACATCCCGGGTATCGCCTGCCTAGTGAAGTGGAATCTCGACGGGATTTGGTACCGGGGACACAATACCTTCATCAACCGTCTAAATCCCACTCCACAAATGGCGGACACCGGACGCACGTCTAACACCAACATAGCTGTTACAGCCGCAGTTATCCGCTTTGCAATAGGGTGACTACTGTCGTACTTTGGGCTCATGGCAAACGACTGTTGGATGGTCAACTGTTTGGTGAAAGACATAGCGTTCTTACAACTTCCCCTCTGGGAAGATGACCGACTACCAGCAGCAACAGCAGCAGCGGCAGTAGTAGGCGTACCGCTGCAGGATTCCCCGGAAGAATCCCGGATTGAAGAGGACTTAGTCATGCCGGTGACATGGCCTGCAGGACTATCTCTGATGGAGATCGTGGAGGAAGTTGACGAGGAGGGTATTGGTGGTGTGTATACAACAGGACCAAGGGATTTAGGTGTCCCTGGACTGCTGACCGTCCTAGCCACAGGTCCTGAACTAAACACTGAATTATGAAGGTTCTTTAGGTGACGTATAAGGGAGGATGTCCCTAGGTGGCCAAGATCCTTACCCCTGCTTATTTGAGCTTTACATAAGGTACATATGGCCATACATTTGTTGTCTGGATTGGGATAAAAATAACTCCAGACCGAAGAGGTGGATTTCTTGGTCTTCTGACGAGGCATGACGATGGGCTTTTTCATCCCATGGACAACAACTGTTTCCCCCCTTGGTGCCTCATTTAAGATAACCACATCAGCATCCTCCTCGTCAAGTTCCTCCTCAGCGCCAGCTACATCAATATCCTCCTCCCGGTGTACAACATTGACACCTTCATTAGCCAAATCTGTAACTGGACTGTGTGCAAATGGTGGAAAAAGCCACCTCTTCCTGTACAGTGATGGGAAGGTCAGGCTTCGCAACCACCAACACCCTTGGTCTCACCTTGGGGATTTGTGATGCCATATCTTTAGAAGGCAGAGTTGTTTGCTGTGTTTTTGATGACAGCGTAAGTCTTTTAAATTTTTTAGAGGGGGGGAGGTGGAGGGCTTAGATCCTTAGGTGAAGCTGAACCACTAGTCATGAACACGGGCCAGGGCCTAAGCCGTTCCTTGCCACTCCGTGTCGTAAATTGCATATTGGCAAGTTTATGTTTCTCCTCAGATGATTTAAATTTTATTTTTTTGCTAATTTTAGTGAACTTTGGCTTTTTGGATTTTATATGCCCTCTACTAGGAGATTGGGCATCGCCCTTGGCAGACGACGTTGATGGCATTTCATCGTCTATGTCATGACTAGTGGCAGCAGCTTCAGCATTAGGAGGAAGTGGTTCTTGATCTTTCTCTACTTTATCCTCCAAATTTTGGTACTCCATTATATGCAGCACAAGAGAGCGTACCCCTAAACCACACACACTCGGCAAAGCCTTTACAAATTATCTGCGGCACAGGAGAGTACCACTGGACTGGAGTTATACAGCAGTACCTATTTTTTGGTACAGCAGCAACAATGACCGTAGTTTGACTTTGAAATAGCAGTACCTATTTTTGGGTACAGCAGCAACAGTGAACGTAGTTTGACTTTGAAATAGCAGTACCTATTTTTTGGTACAGCAGCAACAATAAACGTAGTTTGACTTTGAAATAGCAGTACCTATTTTTTGGTACAGCAGCAACAGTGAACGTAGTTTGACTTTGAAATAGCAGTACCTATTTTTTGGTACAGCAGCAACAATAAACGTAGTTTGACTTTGAAATAGCAGTACCTATTTTTTGGTACAGCAGCAACAATAAACGTAGTTTGACTTTGAAATAGCAGTACCTATTTTTGGGTACAGCTGCAACAATAAACATAGTTTGACTTTGAAATAGCAGTACCTATTTTTTGGTACAGCAGCAACAGTGAACGTAGTTTATATAAACTATATAACGTATTTTTATATATTGCAGTATTAATATTTCTTGACTGCAGGAACAGTGAACCTATTCATATATTGCAGTAGAAATTTTTAGAGACGTTTTTTATAAAAAAAAATAATATTTTTTTATAACTTTTTAATAATTTTCGAATAACAATGCCCTTAGCAGAACAGAGCACAGGACACAGGCAGCACCACTGGACTCAGCACAGGATCTCAAAGGAAACCACTGAAAACAAAAGCAGGACAGGAGCTCTAACTACAACCTCCCTCACGAGTTTTCGCAGCCAGAATGAAGATGGCGGCCGCGAGTGGTGAATTTATGACATCCGAGTCTCGCGAGATCTGACGCGAGACTTGGATGTCATAGCTTCGTTTGGGATTTTTTCCGCGGGCGGAAGAACCAGAACAGTGCTCGGATCCCGTCGGATCCGCACTGTTCGGGTGGGCTCAGATTAGCAAAATCTGAGCCCGCTCATCACTAGTTTTATTGTTCTGGGGTCTGTGTTGTATGTTCAGGTTTATTTTGGCCTAATTCATTTCCAGAAAAAAAGAAGCATTAGGCAGTTTAGCCAAAAGATGTGGTCTTGTAGTGCGCTTTAATTGTAAAATGTGTGGTGCGAATGCCAAAAACATTTTGTGGATTATGATAAAACAGACATACTGTAACTTATATACAAAATACAGTCATCACTTGCAGCACTTGCGGTGCAGCATGGATTGGTCCTTGAGATAACTTGTAGTAAAATATAGAGCCTTTGGGAATGGGGGGAAGATTTGGAGGTGGGTTAGGGCTTGTCCTAGTATAACTGTACATATCTGTGTTTAGTGCTTTGGGTGGGCAATGTGAATTATATTCACATAGTTTTTTTATTTTGCTGTAATTACCTTATTTTAGTCTTCATTGCTTTGTGACATGGATGTGCACAGTTTTAATTAGACAGATTGGTAGTGCATTCCTTTCCTCTAGAATTCAGTCCCTCTAGGTCACAGCATGGACATGCAGCCTTGGCATATTCCTCACCTAGTAGTACTAGTGCTACTTAGGTAAAAAAGCACACAGCTTAGTGAAGCTAGATATTTCTAAATGCACATGGGTGGAAACCCCTATGTGGAGGGTGGGGGGGATTGACATATCCCTAGGGAATGTGTGGCAGTGGTCAGTAATCACTGCTTGATTGCCATTCTGGAGGGTGGGCAATATGTTGTGTGAGGACAATGAAATGATTGTATCATAATGCAATTATGGTGAACACTTTGCAAGTATTTGTGTTACATTAAATTTAGACACATGGCGAAGCAGGAATTGGACTTACAATGGCAAAATGTGGCCCCAACTGTTACTTACAAACACAGTTTCAGATGCTGCTTGCAGATATTACCATCCAGATTCTGCATTGTGTGTAATGCTTTGATCTTTCCGGGGCCAATCTAAATGTTCATTTTAATAAAAATCCTTTAATATTTCTGGCACCAAGATCCTATATGAACATTTGAGTTTAGTTACATAATGCTTGTCAAAATAAACTGGTCATGTGATCACGTTAAAACGTTCACACTATATATTCTGGCCGGTTAAATCCTTTACAATCATAACTCCCAAAAAACACAAGCAGACAAAGTATACCCTATACAAGCAGGCCACACAATAATGGACAGGAAACACGTGGGTCATTCTAGCTAATACTAAATTAATAAGTGTAAGAGACAAAGTGCAGTTTGGTTGTGCTTTCATGTGGTGTAACGTGACAAGATTCTTCCAAAGGCGAACGTCTCCTGTCCCCCAGATTTGGGTAGTCAAAAACCAGTAAAATATATGACTGGTGTGTGCAGGTGGTGGAAGATCACACAATATGTGTCTCCCCCGCAATTTAGTATGATTAGAAGTGTTTATATATGTGTGCCATGAATGGAACATTGCATGAGCGTGCAAAAATCAAAATCATTATTGCAGATGTTTAGCAGATGGATAATACACTAGGAAGCAGGTTGAATAAGAAAAGGGTGGATAGTGTTATTGCTTGATTGGTGCTCTCAACTGGAATTGAAGGTAATCTAGATGAGGAATAAAGCAGATGGTGGATTTGCGTATGACACCAAGGCATTGGACTTGATTGTGTGCACTGTGTGCATTGCCTTTGTCCGTGGCCAAGATTCTTAGGAAAGTGGTGATTGTGTATGGAGTCAAAATATTTCTATGTGGTTTGAACAAATCCTTGCCTAGGAAGCATTGTGCCAAACTAATCTAACATTTAATGACCATACTTTGCCCACATTTACAGAGGTTAGGGGAATATAGATAGATTGGAGTAATATCAGCTCCCATGTGGAAGTAGAGAAAAAAAACACGTGGCCCAAGAAAAGAGTGGTTACATACTAACCACACAAATATACCTACTACTAGCTATTTTAAACCCACCAAAATATAGTGAGAGTTAAGGGGAAGGGCTGTATGTGTCAGATGGAAAAATAATCAAGGATGGCTAAGATAGATAGTAAAGGTATACATGTGCATAAATTGGCCCTAAAGGACAATGGAGTGAATGGTGTGTATGAGAAGAGGGAGAACAGCAGTGTAGTAAGTAGCAGAGAGTTCATTGGGACTGATTGCTGACACTATTGCAAGGTAATATCTATTATTATGATACATTATGAAATAATTTCATCACAATACATAGAAACTAAGACAGTGGTATTTGACATAAAGTTCCTAGGGTGATCACCAAACAATCAGGCCAAAGTGAAGAACCACATAGGCAGGGTTGTAGCATTTTCTGTGACTTTCCCTTTAAGAACCATGATTCTGCTTGTTTCTGCCTCAGAGACATTACTTTCACAGGTGTTCCTGGCTACTGGGATCTGGACCTCCTCCTGAACCTCATTGGTCCTGGAGCACTATATTAACCTCCCAAGGTTATGGGCTCATTGCCTGTTCTTCGTGTTACTCTGGTTGCATTTGGATCTGGCTGTATACCTCTCCTTCCGTGTGTCCGTTACCTGCTCGCTGGACTGAACGCCTTACTGCTGTTCACCTGCAAGCTGCAAATTCCTCACTGCTATTCACCTGCAAGCTGCAAACTCCTCACTGCTGTTCACCTGCAAGCTACAAATTCCTCACTGCTGTTCACCTGCAAGCTGCAACTCCTCACTGCTGTTCACCTGCAAGCTGCAACTCCTCACTGCTGTTCACCTGCAAGCTGCAACTCCTCACTGCTGTTCACCTGCAAGCTGCAACTCCTCACTGCTGTTCACCTGCAAGCTGGAACTGCTCTCCGCATCTAGAGAATTCTTCTACCCGGGGCGATTTAGGGGGGGGCGATTTAGGCCCCGCCCCCTTTTTACATCTGAGGCTGCCGGCGGCTGCATACTATGTGCAGGTCCATTCAGCAGTGACAGGTAGGGACAGTGTGCTGCCCGGATGTTCTGATTGTGTTTAAAACACAATCAGAGCAGCCGGGCAGCACACTGTCCCTGCCTGTCACTGCCGAACGGACCTGCACATAGAGTGCAGCCGTCGGCAGCAAGCCCCTGCTAGGGCCCCCCCCCCCCCCCCTGTTCACCTTTACGTCTGGCTGGCTAAGATCGCTGCATCTCGCTGTAAGAGCTACTATCAAGTTACTTGTCACCTGTAGTTCCACGTCTGACACGGGTTATCCTTACTCTGCTGTTATCTGTTTACTGGACTGTTATTGTGAACTACTTGTTGTGCCGGTGGCTAGTACTTGGGCTCAAGTTACATGTCTCTGTTCATTTGCTTCATACTACAGCGAACTTACCATTGCAGTTACAACGCATCCTGCTACCTGTAGTTCCACGCATGGTTCAGATACCACTCACGTCTCTGCTACTTCTAGGCAACATTCTACTGCACGTGTCAGTGTTCATCCAAGTCCTTGGGTGATGTTTAACGCTTGCTGTTCTACTTAATAAGAATCACAGTGTTTCCATTACCACCTGCTATGTTGAGTCATCTCTACTCTCGGATCAGCTAGTTCTATATACTACTCAGTTTGGACTGTAAGCTGTACCAGTGATTCACATTCATCTGCTGTGTGGTTCTCTATTGGATCCTAGTGTTCTTGTTTATCATCACTGCGTTGAACTGTATTTCATCTCATCTCATGCTGTTGCCAAGGGTTACCGACTATGAAGTAGCATATGTGATTAATGTCTGCATTACAACGAATTGCTGTGTATTCATCTTTGCCAATATATATATCCAATTCCTTCCATTCCTGTTGTACCAACATTTAATATAATACGTTGCAGTACTACTACTTTCTCCTGTGTTATTATTGATGCTTGTAAGCCGTCAACTTATCCTAGAATATTATTGTGTTCTGCCTCTACCATCCTCTTTAGTAGAGGCAAGGGATCTGCAAAACACCCTCAGTGCCGTGACAGTAATCCTAGAGTTGTTGTAAAAATGTAAAGTATTTACAAAGGATTGGGAACTTAAAATCAACTGTAGGTGGGGCCAACACAAAAGTAGGCAGATTTAGAACTACTGGAATATGGTTGTAGTAACATTTAGGAAAACCTAGATGTGATGACTTAATAAACATTGGGTCATTACTAAGGCAATGCAGGGAAAAGGCTGCCAGTCCCAGGGCCACCTTAACTACTTTACGGGCCCCCCGGCAATGCAGTGCAACGGGCCCCTAAAAAAACAATATATATATATATATATATATATATATATATATATAATGTGTGTGTGTGTGTGTGTGTGTAAAAAAACATATGTATGTAAAAAAAAAAGTGATATTATATATATATTATATAGGGGCCCCGTTAACTTACCTTAAGTACGATCTTCTGCGCTCTTCCGTGCTGTGCTCGCAGTTAATGCTGGGCGTGACATCACGCCCAGCATTCACTGCAAAAACAGCACTTAAGAGGGGACCAGGGAGGGAGCCGTATCGCCGCTGACGTGATCGCAAGGTAAGTATTTTCTTTTTTTCTTTTTTGCAGGATTTTTATTTTTTTCATAGCTGCCTCGGACGGGCCCTCTTGCCTGCAGGGCCCCCGGGCACCTGCCCTTTGTGCCCAATGGAAGAGACAGCCCTGGCCAATCCTGTGTTATACAAATACATGAATCATTTTGCATGATCTGAGACTGGTTTATGCCTCTGTGTTCAAACTTGTTTAGTTCCCTAATAACACATCTTTCCAACATTCCCTTCATAGAAACATATCTTACTTTGTTTAATAAGTTTAACTATTACAAAACATGTTGGCGCAATCGTATCTGATCAGTCTGCCAGAGCAGCATATGAGCACCTCAACGCACTGTTGCATCTTTCCCTGACATCATGAGCTGCAAGCTACCTATCAAATCTCTTTATATAATATATAAAATGTGTACAGTGTGTTTCAAAAAATGCATTAAAAATAAACCTTCTAGTAAATGGCTTTCCAATGCGATCACCACAAGGTGAAATGCTTCAAGCATCTACAAGAAAACGCTTCTTTTGTAACAATTGTGTATGAGCCCTAAATCTGCACAGTGATTGGTGATGGTTTGAATTAATAACAGTGCAGGGAAGGTTGGCAGACAATGGTATAAGTGAAAGAGAGAGCTATTCCAACGATTTGCTGGTGTTATACAAAGTGCAAAGGAGGAAGGATTAATGATATTGTCAGTGCAATGGGGGCTGGCCATATGGTCAACAAAGTGATCTGAGAATAGGACCAGTGCAAGGTAGAAGGCAGGCAGGCAATTAAATCAATGCAAGAACCACTAAAGTATCACCAAAGCTTGAATAAGGCTCTTGGGGGAGGGGGTGGGGTATGGAGCACTTAAAACAAGGGGATTATCATATTCGTACATTTTAGACAAATACACAAGCAAAGCTGTGTGCACTACTGTTAGTTGCACATAGCTCTGCCTTCACGAGCAGTACAGTGTGAAGCGGGGCATACCTCCCAACTATCCTTGTCAGATCAAATCCTGAGTAAGCAAGACATTCACCCAAATTCGGGACTGCCCCAACACATTCAGGATAGTTGGCAGACTGTCCTGCTCTCTCCTACCGGTTCTTGTCACTTTCACTACCTGTGGCTGCTTGATTCTTTAGATCAGTTGCTGCTTGTCTGGATTCTGGCATGTTAGATGCACTATTTGGAAAAAAATGGGTACATGAAATTTAGAAAACTCCAGCCATCCCTGGCATTAAATCAATAGCACCCACATTTGTGGTGGTCGAGTACTGATGGAATCCTTCCCTTACCTTGTCCTCCAGACACGAGTCAGGTTCTTTTCTGTTCGGATATCCGGTGGTCAGGAGATAAATACTTCAATGAAAGGGACAAGGATTGGTCAAACAACTTGGGTTTATTGAGAATGCGGTAAGGATAGTTTCGGTAAGACACCGCGCCACTGACCCCTTCAGCTCAATAGTAATGACAAAATAATGCATCTGATCAGCATAGAGCACAATAGCATTTAACATATGACACCTGGTGGGTATAAGGCAGAATAACGATAACATCTTCAATGCACATTGTCTAATTAGGCACACTGGTTATCACAGTTACTACTTTCACGTTAACAATATCTGACCGGTGATGATGCAAAAACCATCAATAATAACCCATCAAGACTCTTACGGTCACTACCGCGCCCACTAGAGGGCTACTTCTTATTCAGGTGTTTGGGGTACCGTGCTATTCCCTATGGGTCAGGCGCCCCACTTTTAGCATCTACTGCTGAGTTAACTTGAATTGCAGCGGTACCACTAACACTGAATGTCACACCTTCAATATTAATAAATCAATTCTTAGGTAAATCACGAAACATTAACATCCATCTCAACATTTGGTGCACCAATATTATCCCTGGTAACGTTACCATATTTTCCACTCAGTCCTGGGCTGACCTGTGCACAGGAATTTGGTAGTGTTCCAATGTCCTGCAGAGGATTCCATCAAGGGTTAAGTATTATAGTAGAAAGCAGGGCTGTTGCTCATTTCAGCCACAAGATGGCGCTGTTCTCTCAACAGTCAATGAATCTCTATCAGCACATGTGCTCTGCAACAGGGTATGGTGTCCAGATATCAGCACACACACAGGATATAGCTAAAACGACCGTCTTAATTGTTCCCTGCAGCCTGTGTAAAGGTATGATCTGGGGAAAAAGCTCTCACAATCCTTCCTTGTACAAGAATGCAATGTCAGTTTTGGATAGATTCTCTCATCACTCTTCCCTCTGACACTGGGGTGTGTGCAGTACACTGCAGGCTAGGGTTTTACCTTGAGATGGTTCTGCAGTTAGTGGAGACTGTCTTTGGCACCCCGCTGCGTGTCCCCAGCTGTTCTCCGTCCGCTTTGCTGGCAATGTCACAGTTCTGGCAGCAGCTCACTCTTGTCTCTGCTCGGCTGCACGTCCTCCCCCTTGTTCCTTCTACCATACTGCTCTCTCTCTTTCTCCTCCTTCCTGCACATCCTCTTCCTGTTAATCCCCCAGCCAATCAGGGCCTTCATCCTCCTCCTGTCAATCACTCCTGGGCACAAGTTTTCAGGAGCACAATTAACCCCTTGTAGCCCTGCATTTTAAAAGCGTTTATGCACTCCTCTGTGCTGTTCAACAGTGCTTTGTGGTACCACACATTTACTAATTAAGGCCTCGCTCCAGCCCCAACAATAAAATAATAGTATTCACATTTAATAAATAAACCTATTTACCTCCCTTCAAGCCCCAGCAATAAATTAATAGCATTTACGTTTAATAAATATAACCATTTCCCACAACTATCCCAGCATTAAATAATTCATATTCACATTTATTAAATAGCCATCCTTTCCAAACTGATCCCCACATTCAACTAATAGCCCCAAACCACCCCAGCATTAAATTAGCCATATGCCCCCCTGTCATCACACACACACACACACACACACACACACACACACACATTACATAGCCATATGCCATCACACACATTGCATAGCTATATGCCCCCTGCCATCACACACACACATTACATAGCCACTTGCCCCCCTGCCATCACACACATACATTACATAGCCATATGCCCCCCAGCCATCACACACATTACATAGCTATATGCCCCCTGCCATCACACACACACATTACATAGTCATATGCCCCCTGCCATCACACACACACACACACACACACACACACACACACACACACACACATTACATAGCCATATGCCCTCCTGCCATCACACACACACATTACATAACCATATGCCACCCTTCCATCACACGCACACATTACATAGCCATACACTCACACACATTGCATAGCTATATGCCCTCCTGCCATCACATCCACACATTACATAGCCATATGCCCCCCTGCCATCACACACACAAACTTTACATAAGCATATGCCCAAAGCCGTAACTAGGCAGGTGTGAGCGGTGCCGTCGCCCAGGGCGCAAGCACAGCCCAAGGGGCCGCAGCAGCCGCCCACTACCTGGCTAAGTATCTACAGCCTTTAACTTTCGCAGTGGAACGCATGTGCGTTCCACTGACAGGAAGTTTGTCATTTGGAACGCAAACCATCCCCGCCATTAAACCATCCCCGCCATTAAACCATTCCCGCCATTAAATCAACAGCACCCACATTTAATAATTAGGCTTCTCTCCAGCCTCAACATTAAAGTAATAGTGGTCACATTTGATAAATAGATCTATTTCCCTCCATCCAACCCCAACATTAAATTAATAGTATTCCCATTTAATAAAAAAACCCATTACCCTCCTTCCAAACAGCAGCAAATTAATAGCATTAATGTTTAATACATCCATTTCCCATGACCATTTCCAGCATTAAATAATTAATATTCACATTTAATAGATATCTCTCCTCCCCACACTCAGCCCCACATTCAATATAGACCCAAACCACCTCAGCATTAAAGGTCCCATCACCCCCCCCATAGTAGTGTTCTCTGTGCAGCCCCCCTCCCTATAGTTTAGCATAGACAGCTCCCCCTCACCACAGTTTAGCATAGGCAGCCCCCTCACTATAGTTTAGCATAGGCAGCCCCCCTCACTATAGTTTAGCATAGGCAGCCCCCCATCACTGTAGTTTAGTATAGTCAGCCCCCCTATAGTTTAGAATAGATAGGTAGCCCCCCTATGCCACACAGAAGTGCCCCCAATGTTATGCCACACAGTAGGGCCCAATGTTATGCCGCGCAATAGTGTCCCCAATTCACATTATGCCCGAAATAGTGCCCCCCCAATATATATATTGTCAAAGTCGTATAATTGGATGAACGAAAGTATATTGGTTTAATATTGGTTTGCTGTGTGTATTGCGAAGCGTTCGCCACGTGTTACGTGGCGTGACGCGATTGCGCGGTAAAATACGCACGCACACACTCGCATTACAACAGTTAGTTATTTATATAATTTCATATTGGTTCTGTTACACTGTAATTCAGGAGCAGATAGTATTCGGTTTATTATTAGTCTATATATATATATATATATATATATATATATATATATATATATATATATATATATATATATAGTGATTATATGTACATTGTAGTGTTATTAAAGGTTTAGGTAATAGGAAAGGTGTCATGCCTGATATCATATTGAAGCCCTAATCATCAGCAGCTGTCCGGTGCAGTCGGCGAAGAGATCGCACATTGCATACTTTAGTTATTGATATTAGAGAGTAAACCTTTGTATGATACTGGCTATGAAAAGGAGCAGACCCCCTGGAGAGAAGACCCCCACCTTTGGATTCCTTAGATAGAATCAACCTATTACCTGTCTGGCCTGGACCCACCCAACGTCTGGACCTATAGAAACCATCTACGTCATCTCTATTGTTCACAATGAAACACTGACTGTATATATATTAGCTGCATCTCACTGGGACCTCAGTCAGCTCTGACACAATATTCTATACAGAATATTGTCCATCGGGTCCCGTGGTTGCGCAGCGTGCGCAAGCGATTGCATTGGTATGTATTATCTTTTGGTATTGGCTGTGCTGTACTGTACTTTATCATAATATAATAATGTATTGAAATTGTTGACTATTTACATCTGCTAAAATAAATCACTTTGTGCTTTGGACACACATTCAATTGATTGGGCAATGCTTATTTTAAAACGATAGAATTACTTTAATAACATGGGGGCTCGTGAGTTAGGAGTTACGTTACCGGCAGGTATGCAACGCTTACGATATTCGGTTCCTCAACAAAGGGTGGATTGACGGACGCATCGCATAAAGCAGGAAAGAATGTAATGTGTTCAAGACCTGTGGTTCACTATGTGTTGCAAAAGCGAATGTCCGTTGTTGCATAGACTGAAGGAACGCTAATTAGAATCTAGGGACAAGAAAGAAAAATGTTTCTTTTTATTGTCGTTTTACGTTTTAAAGTGTATTGCATTGCTGAGCGTATGTGTATTTCCTGCTGTGCGTACGCAAACTTCCGGTAGCTTTGCCACGTGGTTGAACAATTGTTTTGATAGTTATTAGAGGCTTTCACAAGTAATTATACTATGCATATGAGACATTATTACTATTGTTGGGAACTTTTGATTTTCTGCGCAGAAAAGGTGTATAGTGTGTGATTTTGTAATGTAGATACACTGTTTATTGTTGAGGTGCTCAGTTGCTGTCTGACGAGGCGGATTGCCCAACTGAAGGACGGTATACAGGGCAGGTATACCTAATGCGAAAACGTGTTTTTCGCAAAGCGCTACCAATAGATCGCAAGGTTTTCTAATAATTAGTATTGGTAGGCAGTGCGATCCGATCGCACCGTTAGTGCGAATTGGTAAAGCAGCTAGGAGGAATTATACTGGAAAGGCAGGTTGATTGTATCGACTTTGCGCTCCCAGCGATAATAAACTCAGCAGATTTTTGTGGTTGAGCCAGGGTATCGAGGAGCTGATAGCCCTTGGGGCCCACAGTGATATTTCTGTATTAGGGATCCTCGCCTGGTGCGAGAAAAGCGAGTGAACGCGGCTAAAGGAAATACGTTCACCGAGCATTATAGATCTCTAGCGGTGAGTATAGCAACAGAGTTGAAATTATTAGGTGGAAAGAACAGAGCATTGCGATGTGTCTGTATTTCACATTTGGCCGGAAGGAACAGAGCATTGCGGTGTGTCTGTGTTCCGGGTAGAAGGTATATTGTTCAACATGGGTGCTAAGCATACGCTAGAGATGGTCAGTGTACTGCCTAAGGAAGGCCCTATTGGTTCAGCGAGGTTTCTCATGTGTAAGAAATATGGTGCATACGCAACTGTGTATTGTGACACGTGGGTTGGGATGACCAAAGCTTGTGATAGGCCTTTCCAAACAATAGGAAGTTTTAATGCAGAGGTGCTAAATACCGTAAAAGATAAAGTACGGTTGATTAAGTCAACGAAAGTGAGAAATGCCCATAATCATTGTTTAAAATCGTGGCAAATGGAAGGTAACACGTGGCAGAGCAGCGAACGCACAGCGGAAGTGAGTGTAAGGAAAAACACGTGTTCAGCGGAAGTAAGCGTACCGGAAACAAGCATTCCGGAAGTGTGCGTTGCAAAGCGTGGCGAACTGAGCGCAAACACGTCCCCGATAAATTCGGTCGGGGCGGGAAATACAGCCAATACCAAAAATGTAAAAACTGTAACTAGTAAGTTGTATGTTGTTTTAAGTAACGTTAAAAGTAATGTTTCAGGACAAAGAAGAGGAACGGTCCCACCAGCAGGGGCAGCTGCTGAAAGTGGTTAGAATAATGAAAAGGTTAACACAGGGGGAGACATCCATTGTACTGCAGCAGCAATTTCAGCAACTAGTTTCAGTGATTTGGTAGACTTACATCCTGTCTGCACAGCAGCAGTTCCCAATGGGAAAGCAGACAGGAATAGTGATGTTCCCTTAAAACATGTAGCAAAGCATGATCCATGCACTAGGTCTGAAACATTTTCAATTTTGTCTGATTTCCCTGATCCTAGGAAAGATTTGACCAAATGTCAGCAGTTTATTAGATATTATGGTAATGTGTATGAGCCAACTAATAACGATTGGCGAGTATTATTGAAGGCCTGTCTTCCTCTCAATACTGATATACAAAAGTTCATTAAGGATTGTATGTTGGAGGAGGATGAATCCTTAACCGAGGATGATAACCAGGACAATATTAAACAAATAATCACACGGTTGGCCACATATTTCCCAGTGATAGTGGACTGGAGTAAAATTTTTAGTATCCAGCAAAAAGATAGTGAAAATGCAACAGACTACTTTTGCAGGGCTCTGATGGAGATGGTCAAATATACTGGGGTACCAGACATAAAAGATAATGAAGATTAACGAGAGGTTGCTGTTCACGTTCTAATGGATGGACTCAGGGAAAACTTGAAAAAAAGGGTGCAAACTTCATTACCATACTGGAGAGGAAGTACTGTAAGTGTTCTCAGGGAGTCAGCTATAGAACATGATAGAAGTATGAATAAACAGAAAGAGACACTAAGTGATAGGGTAATGATAGTAAGTATCCCAGCACTAGAGGGACTGCACACACGACCACCAGCATACAACCCACATAATAAGAAACATAGAAAAATCAGGTGTTTTAAGTGTAACGAAGAAGGCCATTTCGCAAGAGATTGTAAAAAAAGAAGAGAAACAACATGAGTTGAGAAAGTGTTTTAGATGCACTAAAATGGGACACCAAGCACAGGACTGTACAATGATAAGAGCGGAAGCAAAGAGACTTGGCCCATCTAAGGGGGAATCACATAGACACCCACAGAGACGGCGCACACAAGTCTCGGAGACTTCTCAACAGTTTCCTGTGCACCTCATAGCAGCCAATGCCTGGGGGAGAAATATAGCTGACTCTAGGGTTTAAACTGTGGTAAGTAGTAGTGTGCAGGAAACTGATTTTTAAAAGGTAATCTTTGTTGATTTTGTTTGTTCATTTATGTTGTGAAATGTTTGTTTTCCTAAATTGCTAGCCGACGGCAAAGAATAGAAATGTTTGTTGTGTTTGCTGTTATAAGATAACTATCTTGTTTTTCTTCTCACAGGTAAAGGGGACACAAAAGGAGTATAGACTTAGTGATCAAAAGGGGAGATAGAGAAATAGAAGAACCACTCTTGAAAGACAAATTAACAATAGACAATTGGAACACTCTTTTGTTTTAGGCTGCAGTGTCTCATGATAATTTGTTTGGCTGAGAATCATTATCCAACAATGAAGTATGTACATACTTTGCTGCAAAATATAGTTTTATGTATTTCAGAGAAAATATGAGTCACTAAGAGTAAATTTTGCATTTCTCTATCATAAGTTAGAAAAGTCCGTTGAAAAGGTATAGTCAATGAGATACCGAGTTCTTAATGAACAAATGATGGACGACACTGGATTGCACTGTTAAGACCCCCTAGTCAAGTATGGGGAGGGGTCATAGTTAGCAAATAGCTAAGGGGAACAGTAGAATGAATACAGCCATTTCCCCATAGAGTCAGAGTCCAATCCAGCTGTCATTTTGTTGTAAAAATCTCCCTTTCTACATGTATGTTTGTATTCAAACCTTTGTATTCCCATCATTCATTGCTTTCCTATTTCCCATTCTTTACACAAATGCTAGTCTCTCTCTCCTCTCTCTCTCTCTCTCTCTCTCTCTACCCTCTCTCTCTCTCTCTCTCTCTCTCTACTCTGGTAGAGATAAAATCAGACACAGTCTCAACAATGGGGCTAAAACATATTTTAAGTTTTCACATAAGACAAATTCAGAGATACACACACTAGATTGACATGAGTTACAGAAACAGTCAGGGGTTTTGTTTTCATGTGTATAGAAACTGCTGATTTTAAGCAGAAAGGTTCTGTTGTGGAAATACGATTCATGTGTTATAGATTGCATATCTGTTTTGTTTTTTTGTTTTGGCTCGTGCCTCCTGTACAAAAATGTGCCTTTATATGGATGCACAAAGGGTGGGGAGGACAGGAGGACAGAAGAATGCTAAAGGTTAGGCATACAGATATGCATCTCTGTATAGAACATTGGAGTAGGATTTTTACTACAAGATACGACATAATGTGAAAACCTAGAAAATGTAGAATTTTCGTGTTTTATATTTTTTTTTCACTGCTAGACAGGCATGTACTGGATACTGTTATATTTGAAGGAAGTGTTATAGAAAGAGACCCCTTTGCCTTTCCCACTTAGTCAAGTAGCTGAATATGAGGTACTGAGAATGACATGTGAGTTGGCAGAGGGAAAATCGATTGATATACATTGGTCTTCAGCATTTTTTCTAGTCTAGGGGGCGATGTTGAGGTGACTGAGAAATCATTGTATAGCAATACCAGCACATGATAAGGACACTACATAGAGGACTTCATACAGTGACACAGTTACCAACTGAAGTAGCTGCTAGTAAGGTCCACACTTACACGCACAACCATACATGGCTGTCACACCAGGGAGAACATAGCTGTCAAATAGACAACAGGGTTTTATGTGACAGCTGACAAATCTATGTTTTGTTTTGTTTTTCGTTGTATTGTTTTAGTTTTAAAATGTGAACACACACACATGCACGCATACACATATTGGTTAATATAGGAAGATTTGTGTTACCTGAGGGATAAACTGTCTGGAAGGTGAAGAGATGTGGTGAGGAGTCTGGTGGACTCTGGAGAGATGGACAAGGTAGACTAATAGAGCCATCCCATATCCCTCCTGCTGATGGGTTTTCCTCCAGGTAAAACAAATACACGTCATCCAATTACCACCATGCAGGATCCTCAAGTATACACAGGTGTACCAATGAAATATGTCTGGATAGAGGTGTATTGAAATGTGTCTAATGTATTACTGTATCATACTCAAAGCTTTTGTTATTTAATGTGATAGTCCTAGAGTTATAATAGATGATAGGGGTATTCATGTTATTGATAATAGATGTATAATGTATGAGTAGTGGTAACAAATCACATACTTTCAATTAGCCATAAACCAGTGTGAACATAAAGTAGTGGTACTCGGTAGAATGAATTGAATAGAATAAGAGTTGGAACTTGATTGAATTGCCACTAGTCCTTTCCCGCTACCAAGAGATCACCCCTGGGCAGACTCCTAACCTGTCAGTTTTTGAAATGTTCTTGACCCCTCGTGAGATGAGATTGTAACTGGGAGGCTAGGTTAGACCTTGAGAGAAGGTAAATAGTGAGACAGTAACCAAGAACGTCCAAAACACTGTTTCCTGAAAGGTCACACTAACTGTCAGGATGTTGGATCAGGAGAGTAAGTTGTGGAGCAGTAATTTCTTAAGCTTAGGTTATTTGCCAGACAGGTACCAGGTGTAGGCTACCAGCCTCACGGCTTCAAGGGTAGCAGAGACACACTGGTGCCCATACCACCCACTGCAGAGGGGCCAAAACTCAGAGAAGGGTCCAAGGGCACTCATGAGTCTGTACTGGAAGGCCTCGAATGCAGTTAGTAGCACCTGAGCCAAAGGCTAAGACTGTTGTCCAGCATGAAGTTGTAGTTTTTCCTGTTTTGTGTTGTCTCATTTCACTCTCTTCTCAGGACGGTTAATTCTTTTGATTATTAGCAGGTGACAGAGACTGGTTCGGGTAGTGATAAGGAGGTATTGGGGAGGAAGAAGTTAGTAGCATAATCAGTCCAGTCAATTACTCTATTCAATTCAGGGGTAAAGGAAAATTTGGAAACCTTGGAGCTTGGAGAAAGTGCGAGGGGCTATTGTCTGAGTAGCATTACGTCCGTAAGTACGGTGACCCCATAGTTAAGAAGAGACACACCCAGCGATGCCAGTCCAGTAATATTCGGACTTGAGCAGGCATCCTTGAGAATTATTATCATTCTTGGGAGGGTAAGGTTTTAGACCAAACAAAGTGCTGGGCGTGCTCACACGTGCCTCAGTGATTATATCAAGTAGGATTAGTTCTCTTTCCACTAAATATTCTTGTGGTACCCGAACTATAGGCGGGAGGTCACTAAGGGAAAAAGTAGGACACCTAGGTCCCTTAGTCTGAAGTCTCCCAATGCTTTGCAAGCCGATCACTGTTAAATCTGAGTATTGAGAGACTGGGAAGAACGAACAGACAATAGCCCGCCCACAAGTGTTGATGAAAAGAACTGATGACATTATTAGAAGTGTGTATATTAACGCAAGCTGAAGGAGATTGCATATGACATTATTGATAGACATAGGATGATGCTATTGATGAACACGAAGTGTTTAAATGTATTCTGAGCTTAAAGACATGCGTTGGACAGAAGAACCTGTTAAACTTGAAGAACTGTAGTAGAGAATTCTGTAAAGCTAATACACGTTCTACTGTACCTTGTACCTTTCCAAATCATGTATTAAGTGTTTTATTGCACCCTTGAAGGGCATACAAAAGGTTATCTCCAAGCTCCAGAAGTGTACGGTTTATAGTAAAAGAAGAAGTCGTTTAGAGGATTAAGACTCTCTCTTATGATAATTTGTTTAGATCTACAAACAGCGTGGACATACACCAAGGGGGATTTGTATTACATAACAATGAAACGTGGTACTGAGATCCTGCATATAACATCTTTAAGGTGATAGTTTATTGTACTATCAAAGGGTGGACTGTCAAAGTCGTATAATTGGATGAACGAAAGTATATTGGTTTAATATTGGTTTGCCGTGCATATTGCGACGCGTATGCCACGTGTTACGTGGCGTGACGCGATTGCACGGTAAAATACGCACGCACACACTCGCATTACAACAGTTAGTTATTTATATAATTTCATATTGGTTCTGTTACACTGTAATTCAGGAGCAGATAGTATTCGGTTTATTATTAGTCTATATATATATATATATATATGTATATATATATATATATATATATATATATATAGTGATTATATGTACATTGTAGTGTTATTAAAGGTTTAGGTGTCATGCCTGATATCATATTGAAGCCCTAATCATCAGCAGCTATCTGGTGCAGTCGGCGAAGAGATTGCACATTGCATACTTTAGTTATTGATATTAGAGAGTAAACCTTTGTATGATACTGGCTATGAAAAGGAGCAGACCCCCTGGAGAGAAGACCCCCACCTTTGGATTCCTTAGATTGAATCAACCTATTATCTGTCTGGCCTGGACCCACCCAACGTCTGGACCTATAGAAACCATCTACGTCATCTCTATTGTTCACAATGAAACACTGACTGTATATATATTAGCTGCATCTCACTGGGGCCTCAGTCAGCTCTGACACAATATTCTATACAGAATATTGTCCATCGGGTCCCGTGGTTGCGCAGCGTGCGCAAGCGATTGCATTGGTATGTATTATCTTTTGGTATTGGCTGTGCTGTACTGTACTTTATCATAATATAATAATGTATTGAAATTGTTGACTATTTACATCTGCTAAAATAAATCACTTTGTGCTTTGGACACACATTCAATTGATTGGGCAATGCTTATTTTAAAACGATAGAATTACTTTAATAACATATATATATATATATATATATATATATATATATATATATTCACATGGTGATAGCACAAACAATATAAACAACTGGTTAAAATCTCCGCCTACTTCTTAAAGGGGGTTTGGCCGTAAGGCAGACGGGCCCACCAGTGATTTTCCCAGCCCCACTGCCATCACATCCACACATTACATAGCCATATGCCCCCTTGCCATCACATCCACACATTACGTAGCCATATGCCCCCTTGCCATCACATCCACACATTACATAGGCATCTGCCCCACAGCCATCACACACACACACATTACATAGCCACTTGCCCCCCCTGCCATCACACGCACACACATTACATAGAGATATGCCCCCTGCCATCACATCATGCATACATTACATAGCCATATGCCCCCCTGCCATCACACACATTACATAGCCATATGCTGCTCTGCCATCACACACATTACATAGCCATATGCCCTCCTGCCATCACACGCACACATTACATAGCCATATGCCCGCCTGCCATCATATATACACACATTACATAGCCATATGCACCCCTGCCATCACATCCATACATTACATAGCCATATGCCCCCTGCCATCAAACACACACACACACACACACACACACACACACACACATTACATAGCCATATGACCCCTACCATCACACACACACACACACACATTACATAGCCATATGACCCCTACCATCACACACACACACACACATTACATAGCCATATGCCCGATAATCATTAGAGAATATCCCCCGCACAAGAAAAAAATAAATATTTTTCTCTTATAATATTTTACACACAAGGGCAGTACAAAAATTGAGGTCGTTGCTATTAGGTGCTACTTCTAGTAGTAATATATCACAATAGAATAAAAAAGAAAGAAAAGCAGTACTACTTCCAATGAAGGCAACACTAAAGACGCATTAATTATTAGTCCAATACTGGGAAATTATTCCATATCATTGAGGGGATTGTTGAAGATGGATAATACATAAACATAACTCATAAAACCAACATTTTTTATTGATATGCATTAAAAATGAATTTAATAATTAAAAATCGAAATATTAAAATGTTGGAGTCTGGGACAGGTAAATGAGATGGGAGTACATATGAGAGTGTAGTGGTGGTAGAATCGCCTATATTTATGTATCTCCCTATCCACGATAATCACAGTGAGAATCCCTAATTAACCATCAAACATGATCAAAAACTGCACAGGTCATCTAAATGAATAAATCTTAATATTGTGTTAATAACACAAATATCTAATGATGTATATAATTAATTCAGATGAAGTTCCTGAATGTAAGTTCTGTTTCTATTTCCTTAAATCGTGGTAAATATCTGTTCAATATTGTAAAGATCAACAGAGTATTCGTGATACCAGTTTATTTCTGAAATCAGCTTATTTGTTATTATTATTATTTTTTATTTGTAAGAAATTATACGAAGATCATGTGGATGGTAAGTATGTTAGCTTATAATGATGTTTCTCATAGTGAGCAGAGAGAAATGTATGTGTGACCGCGCATACACATGTCCGGGGACACGATCGCGATCAAGATAAATGTATCAGTTTCACAGATCCTCAATGAACAGTAGAAAAAAGTATATATCTATATCTGTATATTTTCAGGTGTGATCTGGGTTTAGTAATTATCAAGGGTTGACTAATAATTACCAGCATTGGACTAATAATTTTTGCGTCTTTAGTGTGCCTTCATTGGAAGTAGTTCTGCTTTTCTTTCTTTTTTATTCTATAGCCATATGCCCCCCTGCCATCACACACACACACACATTACATAACAATATGCCCCCCTGCCATCACACTCACACACATTACATAGCCATATGCCCCCCTGCCAGCACACACACACACACACACACACACACACACATTACATAGCCATATGCCTCTCTGCCATCACACACACACACATTACATAGCCATATGCCCCCCTGCCATCACACTCACACACATTACATAGCCATATGCCCCCCTGCCAGCACACACACACACACACACACACACACACATTACATAGCCATATGCCTCTCTGCCATCACACACACACACACATTACATAGCCATATGCCCCCCTGCCATCACACTCACACACATTACATAGCCATATGCCCCCCTGCCAGCACACACACACACACCATACTTGCCAACTCTCCCGGAATGTCCGGGAGACTCCCGCATTTTGAGAGAGTCTCCCGGACTCCCGGGCGAGTGTGGCAAAATCCCGGATCTGCCCACTTCCTAGTGAAGTGGGCAGAATTAGGTCACAAACGCCGCGATTCCTGGTGAATCGCGGCGTTTGGCCCCGCCCCCTCTGTCAAATGACGCATTTTGCGTCATGACGTCATGGGGGCGGGTCCAAAATGACACGGATTTTGGAGGCCCGCCCCCCCCATGACGCCCACCTCCCCCGCAGGCTCCCGGATACCAACATTGTAAAGTTGGTAAGTATGACACACACACACACACACACACACACACACACATTACATAGCCATATGCCTCCCTGCCATCACATCCACACATTACAAAGCCATTTGCCTCCCTGCCATCACACACACACACACACACACACTCACACACACACATTACATAGCCATATGCCCCGCTGCCATCACACACAGACATTACATTTAGAGGCCCCCCTACACAAACATTACATTACATTTAGAGGCCCCCTACACAACCATTACATTACATTTAGAGTGCCACCTACAAACATACACATTACATTTAGAGGCAAACCTACAGAAACATTACATTTAAAGGCCCCTTACACAAACATTACATTTAATTTAGAGGCCCCCCCTACACAAACATTACATTTAGAGGCCCTCTACACAAACATTATATTACATTTAGAGCCCAGCGTACACACACATATTACATCTAGAGGCCCCCCTACACAATCATTACATTACATTTAGAGGCCCCCCCTACAGATACATTACATTTAGAGGCACCCTACACAAACATAACATTACATTTAGAGGGGCCCTTACACACACACATTACATTTAGAGGCCCATTCCACAAACATTACATTACATTTAGAGCCCCTCACACACACACACACACACATTACATTATATTTAGAGGCCCTCCCTACACAAACAGTACATTACATTTAGAGGCCCCCCTACACACACACACACACACACACTTACCTTCCTGCCGCGCTTTTCGCCACACATGGGACGACACCTGTCATGTGGTGCGCATCCCATGTGACTTCTGTGGCCACACATATGAAGAGGGAGGAATCGCAGTTACTAGGGGGAAAGTGACTGGTGTCAGGAAACGGGCCAGCCACCAACTACACCACGTGTCCAGCAACTGGCATCTCTGCCCCCCCCCCAGTTCGGCACGGAGTGAGGTTGCCCAAATTAAGCATATCCGAGTGCCCAGTGATTTAAAGAAAAAAAAATCTGAAAAAAAAAAGAAGCAAGCAGTCTACGGATGGCCTCATTAAGCCATCGGCCTACCGGGAAAATCCGACCCTGACGTAGATGTTTGCACATTAGGCATTAGTGAGTTCCAATCACGTTAACATCATTTTTTAATTTGATTTTTAGAGTTTTAGGACAAGATGGTTGTCAGAAATAACCTAAGGTAAGGAGAGATCCAAACACATTTTCAAGTATGCTTACAGGTTGCCCTCAATTTTAAAAGCATTTTAAATGGAATCAATTTCATTTGGAAAAATACACATATATGATTTGCAATCCTTTGGTTGGTGTCCAATGTAGGTTTGCATACCATTTGGTTTGCACATTTTTCACATAGCATTGGTGTATTTGACATTTGACCTTGAAAGGAAACACAAATAATACATTTCCCCTAAAAAATATGTCTCAATGACATACTAACTGAAGTTGGCACCCTCATCTGATTCCCGAGGTCTGGCTTCACGCTCCCCTACCTCGTCCATCCCAGCAACCTCGTCCTCCACCCCTCGAGCCCCACTCTGGAGGGCAATATTGTGAAACACCACACACAGAGCTATGATATCACATACTTTACTTGGCCCATACATCAGTGCACTACAAGACCGATGCAGGCATCGGAAACGGGCCTTTAATAGGCCAAATGCCCGCTTAATTAACGATCTGGTGGCTGTATGAGCTGAGTTATATGCAACCTCATGCTCTATGGTGGGCTCAATATCGGAGTGAGGAGCCAAGGGCATAAGGGATAAGCGTTGTCCCCTATGTAGGGTGAGAATAAACACATAAGAACTAGAGATGCTCAGGCTCGGTTCCCCGAGAACCGATAACACTCGAACTTAGCAGATCCGAGTACCGAGCCAAGTCGGCTTGGTACTTCCGCGCGCCCTCGAATTGAAAACGAGGCAAAACATTATTGTTACGTCGTCGGATCTTGGATCTCGCGACCTTCCAAGGCGATGCAGTGCCATTTCACAGAGGGACACTGAAGGGGTAACACAGTTCTTGGCAGTCTCTAGTGCGGTTGGGCAGCGTCATAGGTAGAAAAGAAAGTGGAGGGGAAGCAGTGTTCTTCAAAGTCTCCAGTGTCATTCAGGAGAGCTCCATTGCTCCATTGCTAATTGGCATTGCTGAAATAGAAATAATAGGGCTGGCAAGCTTGGCCTACTACATCTGCAGTCACATTGTACTGTGTAATAGGTAACATACAAAGAGCAGAGCTCCATTGCTAATTGTCATTGCTGAAATAGAAATAATAGGGCTGGCAGGCTTGGTCTTCTAAATATGCAGTTACATTTTACTGTACCATAGCTCACTCAGAAACAGGACAGGTGGCAGGGTTCAGTGCTGAAACAGAAATTGTAATAATAGTGCTGTCAGTGTCCTTAATATTCTCCAGTGACATTCTACTGTGCCATAGCTCATACAGAAACAGGAGGGGTGGCATTGTACTCTCAGTTATGATGATACTAATCCCTCTACCTCATGTGCTAAAGTCTATGTTCAAGTGCATAGTGGTTTGAAGTCAGGGAAAAAATGTAAATAAAAAGCTTGTACCTTTGTAAAGAAAAAAACACCTCACTAATAAAGGTGAAAGTTTACTGTACAAAAACATAAAATTGCCAACATGCCATTGTACCCAAAATATTAACAAGCAAACCAGCATCAGCTAGCTCCCTTCTCTCAGCTAGATCTCAGCACCTGCAAGATACACTGTCATCATATTCACCCTCATCAGTGTGTACATCATCCTCAAACAATATTAATTAATCCCCGCTGGAATCCACCATCACAGAAGTCTGTGTACTTTTATGTCATTGCCGGTAATGGCTTTCCTCATGAAATTTGTAGTTCATTTTACAGAAGATCTGTCACGATTTTTAGGCAATTCTTTTAGACCAGACCAAATGTCAAAATGTTGTGCAGACTCATCTGCATCACCACTGGGTGTCTTGGGAAAGCTAAGTTTTTCCTAGCAGCAATTTCCAGAGAAACTGAAGGAGGAGACGTCTTTGTGTCATGTACCACTTGAGCTGTCAGCTTGCTGACCAGGGGCTCATTGCATCTCTTGTGATCTGGGTAAGTTGGAAAGAAATAAAAGACATAGCTCTTAAACCTAGGATAAAGCACAGTTGCCAAAATGTAATGATCTGATTTCAAGATGTTGATAACTCTTGGATCCTGGTGAATCTAATTAAGTACTTAGTCTACAAGTCCAACATAATTAACGGAATTGCTTTGTTTCAATTCCTCCTTCAATTTCTCTGGCTGCTTTTCAAAAAGTCTAATTAGGGGAATCACTTGACTGAAGATAAAAGTGTCTGCACTCAGGTGACTGCTTTGAATGGTTTCAGCACCTTGCACAACACAGAAAATATTCTCCACTGCGATGGACTAAAGTACATTCCCCCTAAATTCTATTCTTCTTTCAGCTGCTGCATTCTCCTACATGCTCGTGCAGAATCCCGAAAATGACCCTAAATATTTTGGGACATAAACAGCATCTCCTGCATGTCAATGTCATTTTTTAAAAAAGTTCTGTACCACCAAGTTTATTGTGTTTGCAAAACAGGGAATGTGATGGAATTTCCCCCGCTGTAATGCTCTAAAAATATTGGTGGCGTTATCAGAAATCACATATCCTCAGGAGAATCCAAACAGTATAAGCCATGTTGCAATGACATCCCTTAGTTTTTTAAACAGATTGTCAGCGGTATTAACTCTGACCTGCGCTTTGTCTCGTCTCTGATAACCACCTCCCAGTCCCGCCTTCAAGACTTTTCCCTTGCTGCTACCCACTTATGGAATTCCCTGCCACGCTCAATAAGACTTTGCCACAGCCTTCAAATCTTTAGGTGCTCTTTGAAAACCCATCTCTTTTTTTAGAGGTGACCTTTTCATCAATAACACTATTCACACTAATGCACCCTCACAACGATCACAATCTCCACTCTGAGCCACACATGCTCCTCTTGTTACAGCTGTGCCCTCTTCCCTTTAGAATGTAAGCTGTCTAATGAGCAGGGTCCTCCATACCCTTTGTTTTCATGTCTCCATCCATTTTGTCTGTTCTTGTTTTCTGTAGTTCTTGTTTTATATATGTCCTTGTCTTCCCTACTGTACAACGCTGTGGAGCACTGTGGTGCCTTACAAATCTATGATAATTGTAATAATAATAATATGCCTCTTAGTGAAGCAGATGATACCCAGAGTAGCCTGCCTCTGAAAAATGCGACGTTCTTGGGTACATGCTGCTGCAGTCCCTTCTGTTGAAGGTGAATCTCCAACCCAGTGGGCTGTCACAATCATATAATCTTTAGTTTACCCAGTTCCGCTTGTCCACATATCTGTGGATAAGTGTACAGAGGGTAGAATGGCATTTTGAAGCCCAATAATTAAATTTTTACGAACCTTCTGGTAGAGGTGAGGACAGGCGAGGGCTGGCTGATTTCAGCCCGGGGGGCAAGCACACAGCAGCGGCCCATCCTTAAAGGGTGGTTTTTGGTGCAATATATATTTATCTATATAAAAAGAGGCTATTGTAGTGTTGCCTAATCCATATATATATTTTATGCCCAGGCCCAGAGCTGGATTAAGGCTCTGAGAGGCCTGGGCACTTTAGACTAGTTAACCCCCTATGATGTAGCATGGTTTTTTAGACAAATACACAGGCAATACTGTGTGCATTACTGTTAGGTGCACACATTTCTGCCTTCACGAGCAGTACACGGTGAAGCGGGACATATCTCCCAACTGTCCTAAGGGAAACAGTTCGCAACTGTCTCACCAGATTCAGGACAGTTGGCAGACTGTCCTGCTCTCTCCTACCTGTTCTTGTCACTGTCACCCCTTGCGGCTGCTGGTTACTTTAACTCATTTGCTGGTTGTCTGGATCCTGTAATATTGGAGGCCCTATTTGGAAAAAAAATGGGTATATAAAATTTAGAAAACTCCAACAAGTCTCAGTGTTAAATCAATAGCACCCACGTTTTATAATTAGGCCTCCCTCCAGCCACAACAATTTAAAATAATAATATTCATATTTGCTAAATAGATCTCTTTCCCTCCAACCAACCCTGACATTAGATAGCAAACACATTTAATATATAAACCTATTTCCCTCCCCTCAAACAGCCCCAGCATTATTTTAAATAGCATTTACGTCTAACAAATATAACCATTTCCCACAATAATTACAGTAATTCAGAATCACATTTAATAAATAGACCTCATTCTCCCCAAACAGCCTCACAATCAATTTATAGCTCACAACCCCAGCATTAACTTAAAGGTGCAATTACTCCATCTTAAATTCATAGGACCCACTATTAAATTAAATTGTCCCACCATCAACCCACAAATAAAATAGCACCCAATACTTAGCCCCCGCCTGCACTCCTCAATTAAATTGATAGCCTACCTCCCACATTATATTAAGACCCCCTTCCTCACACACAATATAAATTCCTAGACTGGTCATTCTCACACACAATACATTCACATACTGCCCCCCCTACACACACAAATACATTCACATACTACCCCCCCTACACACACAAATACATTCATATACTGGCCCCCACACTCACACAAATACATTCATATACTGGCCCCCACACTCACACAAATACATTCATATACTGGCCCCACAAACACACACAATACATACATATACTGCCCCCACAAACACACACAATACATACATATACTGCCCCCACAAACACACACAATACATTCATATACTGGCTAAAGATGAGCGGGCTCGGATTTCGCTAATCTGAGCCCACCCGAACAGTGCGGATCCGACGGGATCCGAGCACTGTTCGGGTACTTCCGGCCGCCCAAGGAATCCAAAACGAGGCTATGACATCCAAGTCTCGCGTCGGATCTCGCGAGACTCAGATGTCATAAATGCCCCGCTCACGGCCGCCATCTTCTCCCTGTGGGTAGTGTAGAGGGAGGTTGTTGAGAGATAGTGATACTGTGCTCTGTCCTGCAGATTATTTTAGTAAAGTGTGCTCTGTCCTGCTGATTATTTTAGTAAAGTGTGCTCTGTCCTGCTGATTATTTTAGTAAAGTGTGCTCTGTCCTGCTGATTATTTTAGTAAAGTGGTGCTTTGTCCTGCTGAGTCCAGTAGTACTTTGGCCAGTGCTCTGTCCTGCTGATTCCAGTGGTGCTTTGGCCAGTGTCTGTCCTGCTGAGTCCAGTGGTGCTTTTGTCCTGTATTATTTTCTGCTAAGTCCATAGTAATTTGATAATTATCCCAAAATCTTAAAAAAATAAAAAATAATAAAAAAAAATAATAATTTTAAAAAAATATAAAAAAATAATTTAAAAATTATAAAAAATATTATAGAGCAATATATTATTGCAGTCCCAAAAAATAGGTACTGCAATCTACATTACTATGTTCACTGTTTCTGCAGTCCCAAAAAATAGTAACTGCAATCTATATTACTACGTTCACTGTTCCTGGTAAATAAAAAAATAATTAAATTGCCCTATCATCAACGAAAACCAGAGGTAGTGACACACTAGAACTCCACCCTCTATATGCTGCAGAGCATGTAGGAGCAGCCATCTGTGCAGTGGAATTCAGACAAGTTGGAGGAGGTATTGTGGCCCCGGTACCAAATTGGGTACCGGGGCCACTCCACTACGCAGTCCAGAAAGCTTAGTATCAGATATTAAAGTGATTAAATTACGTTCACTGTTCCTGCTACATCAAAAAAGCATGAACATGCCCTGCCATCAACAAAAACAAGTGGTAGTGACGCGCTTGAACTCCACCCTCTATATGCTGCAGAGGATGGAGGAGCAGAAAAAGGCCATTCAAGCCTACACAGCCACCTACAATGGGCCACGTGTTTGTGCCACCCACTTGTGTCGCTTAGCTTAGACATCCAGCTACCTCGGTGCAACATTTTGGACTAAAAACAATATTGTGAGGTGTGAGGTGTTCTGAATAGACTGGAAATTAGTGGAAATGATTGTTATTGAATGTTATTGAGGTTAATAATAGCGTAGGAGTGAAAAAAAACCAAAAAACTGGATTTTAGCACTTTTTATATTTTTTTAAAAATAAATCAGAACCCAAAACCCTAAATCAGAACCAAAACCTTTCGTCAGGTGTTTTGGCAAAACAAATCAGAACCCAAAACCTCAAGCTAATCAGAACCCAAAACCCAAAACCCTAAAAGTGGCCGGTGCACACTCCTAATACTGGCCCCCACAAACACACAATACATACATATACTGGCCCCCACAAACACACAATACATACATATACTGCCCCCACAAACACACAATACATACATATACTGCCCCCACAAACACACAATACATACATATACTGGCCCCCACAAACACACAATACATACATATACTGGCCCCCACAAACACACATAATACATTCATATACTGCCCCCACAAACACACGATACATTCATATACTGCCCCCACAAACACACAATACATACATATACTGCCCCCACAAACACACAATACATACATATACTGGCCCCCACAAACATACAATACATACATATACTGGCCCCCACAAACACACACAATACATTCATATACTGCCCCCACAAACACAAAATACATATATATACTGCCGCCTCCCTCTCACACAGACATTAATTTAGCACACTGACACTCACACAGACATTAATTTAGCATACTGACACTGACATACTCAATATTAATATAATACACCCCCCCTCCGGCACTTACCTGGCTCAATCCCACGCGCTGTCAGTTTCTTCAGTCATGGGACGGCACCCGCGTGAGGTGCATCGCAGGAGCATAGAAAGTGGGAGGGAGGGGGGGACGGATCGTTAGGATCCACGGCCAATTGAAGGTGGCTAGTCCCGGGGGAGGGGCCAGCCACCGAGTACAAACATGGCGTCCTGAAGTAATGTTTTTATGTCCGGCCCGGGGGACATGTGCCCCCCTGCCCCCCGGGTCAGCCCGCCCCTGGGTGAGGAATAGTTTTTCTAGTAAAATGGTGTCATGATGGAATTTGGTAACGGGGACAGAAGACCTCAAGTAACTTTCTAAAACCAGCTGCATTAATAGTGGATATTGGACGCAGTTCCAATACTACCGTGGCATCTGTGATCCACTTTGCGACTGGGTGACAGCTTTCATACTTGCTTCCTCTTGCAAAGGATTGTTTAACAGTCAATTGTTGTAAACTACTAGTAGTCTTCTTCTTGGTCTGCTTCTGGGTGGAAGATCCACCCCCAGCGGCAGGAGCAGCAGCAGTGGGCCTAACGCTCAAGGATTCTTCTGAGGGGTCCTGGATAGGAGAGGAGTCATCTCGCCTTAGAAACTTGGATGTAGGACTAACTCCGATAACTTGTGAGGATATTGATGATGAAGGTGTTGGGGGTGTAGATTGCAGGTGCTGGGATCTAGCTGAGCGAAGGGAGGTAGCTGATGCTGGACTGCTTGTTGTTATTTTTTAGCATAAGTTTCTGATTTTCACAAAAGCTTTCCATGAACTCGCTTCAAATGGCGTAACATGGATGAGGTTCCTAGATGGTTAAGGTCCCTACCTCTACTGACTGGCTTTAAAATGCTACAAATGCCTAGACAACTGTTGTCAGGATTTGGGTAAAAATAATTCCACACATAAGAGGTGGATTTTTTGGTCTTATGCCCAGATATGACAATGGCCATCTTCTCATCACTGGCATGAACTGCTGCGGTCTTTGTTTAAAAGTGTATGTAAATAATATTGTGATATGTGAGGTTGTCAAAATTGACTGCAAATGACTTGAAATTAGTGTTATTGAGGTTAATAATAATGTAGGGGGGAAAAAAAAGCAAAAATATGTGATTTTATAGAAAAAATAGGGATTTTAGAAAAAAAATTGGCATCCAAAACCAAAACACGCAAGGGCGGTTTTGCCACAACCAAAACCAAAACACGAAGTTTATCCAGATCCAAAACCAGAATACGGGGGTCAGTGAACATCTCTAAGAAGAACCACACGTTAATATAGTGTTAGGGAAACAAATGACCAACCTCAAAATGCTACATTCAAAAATGTTACAAGTACATTATAATAAAGGCAAAATGGCAGCTATGTGTGGAATAAACAATATTGTAAACTAAAAACATTTGCAAAGTACATGTGTAAATTGTAAATTTGTAAATTACATGTAGTGAATACTTTTAAACTAACCACCTCTTTAACTATTTAAGGCTACAAAATTGTATTAAACATTTAGAAAAGACACTAATTTGAAAGCAATTTGGCATATGGGCTTGTCTAGTTTTCGACATTAACATTGTGTTGCGAAATTGCAAATTTCAATACATCATGTAACTTTAGATGTGATTGATATGTGTAGTAAATCTGTCTACATTAAGAATAGCATTTAGAAAAGTGGTCAAACAAATCAACCAACTGTTTTGTTGCAACTTTAAAACAAAGGCACATGCACTATATGAATCAATGTTGAAATATAGCATCCAAAGACAAAGATCACATTCAGAGTACAGTAATTTTAAAGATAATGATTGTGGAAAAAAAGTTAGCAATAAATAGAGCTAATGCATTATTCTAATTACCAAGAAGCCACGCGTCTCTATGTGGCCTTGCACCCCCTTGCCTCTCTTGCAATCTGTGCCACGTCCCCAATTGCCTAAACGCAAAGGAGTCGTGGGTACACCGACCCCATTTGGTAACCAGGTCTCGAATCTGGAGAGACGAGTCACATATAGCCTGGACATTTGTGCAAATGCTTCCTGTTCAAATACAGAGAAGCATCCTCACTCGACGGGACCAAGGCCACATACATCCCATTTACTGCCCCTATGACGTGCAGAAAGCCGGCTATGGTGGAAAACTGCCGCTTAATCCACACAAGGGACTCCTCATCGAGTGGCAGATGTATAAACTGGGAGAGCCACAACAGGAATACCCTGAGCACAATCTTCAACACACTACTGAAGGTGGCCTGGGACATACCTGCCAGGACCCCCACTGTGGTCTGGAATGACTCAGACGCACAGAAGTGCAGTACCGCCAACCAGGGCCGTAACTAGGGCTGTGCGACAGGGGCGACCGCCCAGGGCGCAACGCTGAAGGGGGGCGCAATTTAGGAATATTTTAGATTAATTTGGTTAAAATTGAGGGCTAGGGGGCGGCATTTGTCTTTCTCGCCCAGGGCACTAGAATTCTAAGTTACGGCTCTGCCGCCAACAGTTTGGTCAAAGGCAGTACGGCTGTCGAGATGTGGCGCAATGGCTCAAGGTCGTTCTGCACAATGCGCAGGGTGTCCAAGATGACATGAGGAGTAAGCCGTTAGCGACAGACAACCTCAGCATCTGACATCCCAAAGAGGCTAACACGTGGCCTAAAGACACGTTCCGTAGGACGGCGATGTTGTACCAGTTGCTGGTTTGGACGGTGTGGAGGATCAGTCGCCTCGAAAACCAGATTCTCATCCAACTCCAGAATCGCCTGTATGTGTGACAAAGGGATGAGTTTACAAAGGAACAAAAACATTAGCTGAGGCCTTTACAGCTTTGCATTTCCAATGTATACTCCAAACATGCAAATCAAACTTACTACAAAATCGCTCATCATCTTCAATCTTGGTTTTTGCAAGTAGTCAGGAGTAAGAAAAAACAAAGCTAGAGTCAATACTCAGACCATAGTGAAAGTGCAAAGCCACCACATCAGAAACAACCTCACCATCAAGATACAGAAAGAGAAACACAACAGTCGAAAGAGTTGGTGGAACTGTATACTTACCACAAAGCAAAATAAAAATAGGGCACCTACCAAAAACCTAAAGACAATAATACAATAATCCTCTCCGGGACACAAGCAACCTGCCAAACTGTTTGTGGAAGGGAGGAGGGGCAGATAAGAAAGAGAGACAAGAAATGGGGCAAAATAAAAACAAAACAAAAACAAAGCTGGAGTCAATACTCAGACCATAGTGAAAGTGAGAAACCACTATATCAGAAACAACCTCACCATCATTAAAGTGAAGCATAATTAAAGCAGTGTCTGCAGATGTACACAGTGCCGCAGATCAGATGACGACAGATGCAGGTACGGGAAGAGAGCACAGTTGACTTGTTTTCAGAAGAGTAGCAAACGCATATTTTGGATTCAGATAACAGAGAATGAGGTTGGAGTTTTTACGATACTTGGGTGTTCCTTATGTGAAATTAATGAGTTCTCTCAATTGCAGACATGTTGCATGATCTATTTGGTCGGTGCAGTCTATATATGTATGTAATTTTCAATCTGGATGTTACCGTAGTGGTTAGCCATTCCACCTGCCAACAGAAGGGTACTGGGTTTGAATCCTGAGTGACGAACGTATCTGTGTGGACTTTACATTTCCCATATTTCTACGAGTATTGTCCGATGTGTCACTTAAAGAGTAAGTTAGTATGTGTTTTGGTGTTGGCTCTGGCTAGTGCAAGATCGTATATATGTATATTTATCATTACGCTTTATTAGCCGTGGAATGTGCATCCGCAACTAAATTCAGGATGCCACATTGTTCATGTCGGAGAACAGCTGAATGTGCGCTATTGTCTATCATTAAACCTTCATGTTGCCAGCAGTGCCTGTGTTATGTTGTATGATTTTTAGGAGCACTATTAGCCTGTTTTCTGGATTTTGTATTTAACCGAATAGGACTTTAACACATGCTAGTTGTCATGCAAGTCTATATAATGTATATAATGTTCAATGTGCACAGTGCCTTAGTGGCTAGCCAATGCGGTTCTCATCAGTGGGGTAATGAGTTTGATTCCTGACCCATTTTGTGGAATATACCAATATTGCATGTGGAAATTTGTGTGTAGATACAACAGAGAAAAGCAGCTGTTCCAAATAAAGTGAATCCAAGAGAAAATATTTACAGATAAAAGGCAAAATAACATAGGTGCCAAAAAAAGAGGAAGCAAAAAACTGGCAATCAATTGTAAGTGCAATTATTATTATTATTTTTATTATTAATATATTTAACATGAATGAATTTTCATAGCCAAATATTTAAACTGTGTATGTACCAAGGATTTAGGACTCTAATATTTCATTGTATAATTATTGACATTACTAAACATTCTAAAAGAAAAAAAGCTTGTTATGAGAGATGTTCATGCTCAGTTTTTCGTTGTAGTTGATATCATTCACTTATTATTTCCACTTGCACGTTGCCTTAGTGGTTAGTCAATACACTTTTCAACAGTGGGGACCTGAGTTAGAATCCTCACTCACAGCCTTATCTCTGTGGCGTTTATATATCCTTTCCATGTTTGTGTTGATTTCCTATGTGTCCCTTATACAAGAGTACGCTTGGTTTAAGTTTGCACCATTTTTCCATTCACTTATAACAAATTAACCTGTCTGGCTTTCCTATTATTATTTATTAGCGTATTATTAGAAGTATTTTTACTATATAAAAAAATGTGTATACTTACTATTAGATATTACACATCAACCACTCTATATTGCAATTTTTTACAACTGTGCATCCACCATGGTTGTTTTTAAAAAAACAGTTACATTGTTTAATGTTTGATATTAATATATTAAGTTGTATGTTGTGCGTATTTAATTAAGTTGTGAGTGCTTCAAACGAACAATGCATTTTGAACAGTTTAGTGTTGTTATTCAGCACTGCTGCTCTAGCTGCTTTGGACTTAAACATGACCCTGAGCTTCCTTAACTTTAAGCAAGAAGTTAAGAATAAACTTAACTATCCGACGGATCCGGAGGTAAACGCCTACTTTTCTTAAGTCAATATAAATAACGCCTAGTCTTCTAAACTCAGTACGGATCTCTGCCCATTTTCCTCCCATTCCCAACCCTTTTTTCTTAAGTGTTTGCAGAACTTCTTAAATGCAGTTAGGAAGGATTTTCATCTTAAGAAATTCTTAGCTTACGGAACAGATTTTCCTTCTTATCTCCCTTTTTTGGGCATGCGCAGAGAAGATTTTCGTATTATCCACAAGAGACAGCAGATAAGATCAGTAATGAATCAGGCCCTCTGTGTTTATATATGAGCGTCTGATGTACGTATTCTCACATTTTTCTTGGTTATGATACAGAGGTATAGTGGTACCTGTTTTACGTATTCAGCTGCACTGTAAGTATAGCGCCATACTTATTCATGTATTTTCTTTAGAACAGTCTCGGCTTGCTCTCCTCCTCTTGGATTTGATTGAACTTTTCCTCCTGATGCTACTTTACAACCTGATCTGTTCCCTGGGATGTGACCTAATCTGCCAGTTCCTGCCTCCTGTCTAGACGTGCCAGTTCTTGCCTCCTGTCTAGAGGTGCCAGTTCCTGCCTCCTGTCTAGAGGTGCCAGTTCCTGCCTCCTGTCTAGAGGTGCCAGTTCCTGCCTCCTGACTAGAGGTGCCAGTCTCTGCCTCCTGTTCCACGTTGCCAGTCGCTGCCTCCTTTTTCACGTTGCCAAATTCTGCATCCTGTTCCAAGTTGCCAGCTTCTACCTCCAGTAAAACCAACTATGTATGCAGCGCTAAAACCTGTCTGTCTGGACAATGATGTGGAATAAAGGATCTAGGTCACGGATCATCAATTATACAAGTTTAATACCATACAATGTTAAAAACATGCAAATAACCTATTTGTGATAGTAAAAACATGTAAAAGAGGAGATTGCTCCAACATAAGCTAGATCACAGTGCATTGTGATCTAGTAGGCACAATACAAAAAATATATATGGAAAAAATAATAATAATGAATGGAATGATTATAACATTCTCATGAATAATTCATAAACTACAGCGCTACTATGTAGATAAATATGCCAGCTGTCTCAATGTAGCCAAAGTGATATGAAAACGATAGGCATATAAGGGAAGCCTTTGGAGCAATTCCCACAGCAAAAATAGCCAATGAGTGCCGTAATGATCAGTCAAACCATAATAATGAATCACATGTAGACGAATAATAGTGTTTTGATGTCTGTATGCAGTCTATATAACGTAGATGATGTAAAGTCGGAGCTCAAGCTTCTTTAATGATAAATATCCAAAAACATGAACTACAGACCACTTGTACCCCAAGGTAGTAGATAATAACCCAAGCATGGGCAATAAAAGTTTGAATACTCACTGACTACAGCCGTGATGTAAAGGAAAACCAGCATACATCGCTCCACATACCAGCTTCAGGTGTAGCTCCGCTGGAGACTCTTCTCCTAAGTCTCACTCAATGTCCAGTGCTGGTGATAGTGATAAAATCTTGTGTGTTACACCACACGACTTGTAAAGATGGTGTCTGCACTTTCTCGGACTTATCAAAGTGAAACCTTGTATGTATGCGGGCGGTGAGCTGAATAAGTAAGGCTGGCGTTTTCCGGGGTTCACAACTTGTGTGTTACCGACCCGACACTCGACACTTGATTAACGATTGAATTGAGCTCCAAATGGAATGGAGGAGGAAGTGTGTAGATCAAACCAAGACATTCTCCATGTGAATCTGGATGGATAAATAAATTTTGATGGCTCTTAAGAAATCCGTAGAGATGAAAAACGGCACTCTTGGCATAGATAGTAAAAATAATAGATGCAAAAATAGGTGAATGAGTAAAAAGAGGACAACTAGGTAGTCAGTCCTACACCCCTAACGCGTTTCATTACTGAAAGTAACTTCATCAGAGGGAGTATCTAAATTCAATGGAGGCTCATAGGAGCCTTATAAGTGCTGTCACTTCAATTAACCAATCAATAAATGAATACACATGCAGCACACAATTGACAATACGTGACCATAATTATCAGCATATATGTGTGTAGACACATATGTTCCAAAATATATAAGGTGAATTTTACCATAGAAAAACCAAATACAACCATCTTATACACTTATTTTGGTTCTGAATTATTCATGAGAATGTTATGATCATTCCATTCATTATTATTATTTTTACATATATATTTTTTGTATTGTGCCTACTAGATCACAGTGCACTGTGATCTAGCTTATGGTGGAGCAATCTCCTCTTTTACATGCTTTTACTAGCACAAATACTATGGACCTTATTAATGCTGTTTGTCAGAAATACACTCCATCCACAGTTAAATCTCCTGATCATAGTTTTTCTGTTTCCGTTCACACTCCAACCTCTGTATCAGTTCCTGAGCTTATCCATAAATGATCTATGCACGTGGCTTCAATCGGTCTATGTATGTCTTCAAAAAGTAAACTGAACAAGAAGTAGAAACCCCTTCCCAGACTGCATCAGTCAAAACAAGCACAAACCTTCATGAGCATATGTCCATCTTGTGATAAAATAAAAAGTCCAATTCCGACTCTAGGCTGGGACTCAGACTGTGAGACCAAATACCTTGATGATTCTAGAGACTTAGTTGACCAACTTTCGTTTTCTTTTTATGCTGTTGAAGAACTTGGTCTTGCCTACACTCCATTGGGGAAGGGCTAAATTGTTTCTCCAAGGAGATCCCATAAAAAGAAAAAACAGAAGATAAAAGCCTGAATGGAACTTTTTGTGTGTGATGTTAAGAATCTGTGTTAAATCTTTGTCATTGTTTTGTTCCTGGTTGCAGTACCTCTGTGCCACCAGAGGTGCTGCTGTTCTACTATGAACATTTTCCCTCACAGGCAGGAGTATATCTTCTGCTCCTTGTTAACTGCCCCACCTATGTCTCTGATTATGTATGCCCGTTACTCCCCATACACCTTGCTGGTCATTGTTGGTTTTTCCTTTGGAATACCTGCATTGGTTCATTCTGTTCTTATGATATCCTTGCTCTCACCTGTACCTGCTGTTCAGTAATCACTTGCTACTCACCTGTATTCAGTTCCCAGGAGGTTAACCTGAAATCTGTCTTTGACATACTGTAAGTTTACAGTCATGGCCAAGTTTTTGAGAATGACACAAATAATATTTTTCACAAAGCTGCCTCAGTTTTTATGATGGCAATTTGCATATACTTCAGAATGTCATGAAGATTGATCAGATGAATTGCAATTAATTTCAAAGTCCCCCTTTGCCATGACAATTAACTTTATCCCAGAAACAACATTTCCGGTGCATTTCAGCCCTGCCACAAAAGCACCACCTGCATCAGGTCAGTGATTCTCTCATTAGCACAGGAGAGAGTGTTGACGAGGACAAGGCTGGAGATCACTGTAATGCTGATTGAGTTAGAATAACAGACTGTAAGCTTAAAAAGGAGGGTGATGCTTGAAATCATTGTTCTTCTGTTAACCATGGTTGCCTGCAAGGAAACACGTGCAGTCATCATTGCTTTGCAGAAAAAGGGCTTCACAGGCAAAGATATTGCTGCTAGTAAGATAGCACCTAAATCAACCATTTATCGGATCATCAAGAACTTCAAGGAGAGAGGTTCAATAGTTGTGAGGAAGGCTTCAGGGCACCCAAGAACGTCCAGCAAGCGCCAGGACCCTCTCCTGAAGTTGATTCAGCTGCAGGATCAGGGCACCACCAGTGCACAGCTTGCTCAGGAATGGCAGCATGCAGGTGTGAGTGCAGCTGCACGCACAGTGAGGTAAAGACTTTTGGAGGATTGGTTGATGTCAAGAAGGCCAGCAAAGAAGTCACTTCTCTCCAGGTAAAACATCATGGACAGACTGATATTCTGCAAAAGGTACAGGGATTGGACTACTGAGGACTGGGATAAAGTAATTTTCTCTGATGAATCCCCTTGGGGCATCTGGAAAAATGCTTGTTCGGAGAAGGATAGGTGAGTGCTACCATCATTCCTGTGTCATGTCAACAGTAAAGCATCCTGAGACCATTCATGTGTGGGGTTGCTTCTCAGCCAAGGGAGTTGGCTCACTCACAATTTTACCTAAGAACACAGCCATGAATAAAGAATGGTACCAAAACATCCTCCAAGAGCAACTTCTCCCAATCATCCAAGAACAGTTTGGTGATGAACAATGCTTTTCCAGCATGATGGAGCACCATATAGCGCCATAAAGAAAGAGTGATAACTAAGTGGCTCGGGGATCAAAGCATCAAAATTTTGGGTCCATAGCCAGGAAACTCCTCAGACCTTAATCCCATTGAGAACTTGTGGTCAATCCTCAAGTGGTGGGTGGACAAACAAAAACCCACAAATTCTGCCAAACTCCAAGCATTGATTAAGCAGGAATGGGTGGCCATCAGTCAGTAGTAGGTGGTCTAGAATTTGATTGACAGCATGCCAGGGCAAATTGCAGAGTACTTCAAAAAGAAGGGTCAATACTGCAAATATTGACTCTATGCATAAACTTAATGTAATTGTCAATAAAAGCCTTTAACACTTATGAAATGCTTGTAATTTTACTTCAGTATAACATAGTAATATCTGACAAAAAGGTCTAAAAACACTAAAGCAGCAAACTTTGTGAAAACCAATACTTGTGTCATTCTCAAAACTTTTGGCCATGACTGTACAGTTCCTGTGAATTCCTGTCCCGCGCTGTTAATCTTTGCTCAGTTAACTTACCTGTACCTGCTGTTGTTTTCATTACCATTTGCTTTTTATCCTGCCACACCCGGATGTTTGTTTATTTTCCAAGCCTTACCTGGTCTGGACTGGTCTGTGTTTACCCTGCATTACCTGGTTTGTGTTCTCGCTGCAATAAATATTTTTTTCTGTTTTCATCTTACTTCTGGCTTCATGGCTGTCATTGCAAGGATCTAGTTTTGGGACAGAATTGTAACACTACTCAAATCGTTTGAAATTGTGACAAAGGAAGTGAGTTCAGACACTGCCAGCCTGAGTCAAGTCAGACCCCTAATCAAACTACTGGAAAAGCACCTAGAGAAACTTATGGAGAAGATAAAAGTACACGATTCTGCTAAGTATGTTGGCTTTGTAGATCCAATTCTTTATTATCCGCTTAACGGGCGACATCTTACCTTTACAGTGTTACTGCCAGAGTTAACATACCACTATGAAATAAAGACACGGAGACTTTGTTTTGGCTAAATGAAAGGTCAGTAATTTATTGAAATGTTCAATATATTGAGAAGAGGTGGCCAATATAAGCAGACCAATCAGCCCCTAAGCCACACCCATGCGCTATCTACTCCGCCCCACTAGACTATGTACGGCTGTGGCCCGCCCGCCCAAGCGGAGCCCCATAACCCCGAAGGGGTATAATCCCTAAGTGCTCACCCCTTAAGGGGAGAGTGCCTACTGCGTCATGAGTGTGACCAAATTGTCTGCTGACTGGGCTACTTACCGCCACAGCTGGGTCCCGTTAGGAACCCAAGCCCGCCACCAACTGACCTCTCATAGTCAAAACACTGAAGATCTGCTCTATGAAATACTCTAACCCTGTATCTGCCAAATGCACCCCATCAGGACTATTTAGATTTGTGAAACGTGCTCTGATACCCGGGTAGCTGATAAACTCGCCCCCTATTTCTGAGTATATTCTCCTCGCAGCCCTGTTAACCTTCCCGCGAGCCTTTTCAATATGGGCTGGCCTGTCCGCTCCCCTCCAGTTAATTCTAGGGATGATGTCGAACCAGATGAGGTGCACTGTTGGCCAATGTCGTTTAATTGCTTCAATATCCGCTTTGATCCTTACTATAAGCTCTACACCTTTCCACTTACCCAAGTCATTGCCCCCGAGGTGGATTATAATTACAAAAGGGCGTCCAAACCTGACCTCGCTATCCCTTAGAACCTTCAATAGCGACTCCCAACCGAGCCCCCTGTGACCTATCCACCTCACTGAACTTGCCTGGGGGTATCTGGCCGAGTTATGAGCGGGCCCACTTTTACCGGCCCAAAATATGAATGAATGACCCACCAACCAAATGTTTTTGCCATCCTGACGGGAACCTGTAAAATGGATTAATATGTGTGTCAACCAGAGCCGTAAAACACGTTTAATAACTATCGAGAAGGAAAACACAACCGCTTGTGTAAGATAGGGTGACCCATGCGGAGGTAAAACCAGAAACCCCGGGGTGCCAACAGCCAATCAGGCCCCCGAAGAAAAGAAAATGGCGAAACCCTCCGCGCCTCCTTTCAACAAGGTAAGCAACCTTTGTCATGGGTCAGCCTCACGGAATTGATGCCCACACACTACAATGCCACAGGTGGCCGAACATATTTCCTAAAACACTTTGACTTCCACCTCCCCAACTTCTTAATGTTCTGCTCTAAAGCACCCTCTTCAGCCGCTACGGTAGCTGCTCCTATTCTGAATGAATGCATCCCATAATATGCGATATTCAAGCCAAGCTTCGCAGCGCACTTCTTGAAAACAGCTGAAAACTGGTACTTTGTAAAGGGGGAACCGTCATGGTGCCTAAGCCAATTATCACAAACTGTGCTGTCTCCGCTCCGATGCAAGGTAATCCACCGCCCTCTACTCAGCAGATCTGTCTTTGACCTATGTATTTTACATGCCAAGTCATCGCTCTTTACCACCACATTCCTGCGAAGTAACCTTGACCCGGATGCCCACCTGGAAGATGCCACCAACTCGCTTATTCTGAAAGCACCGAAAAAGGCCATTGAGAAGGATAACCTACACAAGGCAGCCTCAGAGACATCGCTAGCTACCAGCGGTATAACCTTGATCAGCCCTGCCAATAATACTTTATCAATGGGCCTACGTCTGTCTTCCGCCACTGGGGACATCCTAGCCCAACCCTTTACTGCCCTGCAAACCAGCATCTGCTTAGTAACGTCTGGCCTGCCGTGCAACTGCAAAAAGAATGAAATACCTGCCAATGCTGACACCATGTAAGGCTGAGACTTACCCACCTGAAAACAATGCCACACAAAAGACAATATGCGCTGCTGATCAGTCTTACCTGCGGCCTCCCTTGATGCAGAATACCCTTCCCAAGATGACCAAGTCTCCTGATATTTCTTCAAGGTACATGGCGCTATCGACTGCCTTGCCAATTCTGCTATCCCGGCCTTATAATCTGCCAGACAAAATCAGGGCCTGAAACACCAGACTCTTTAGCCCCAGGGGCTAGCAAACGAAACCTCAACCAATTAAACCTAGACAAAGCATCTGCAATCCCATTATTAGACCCAGGTACATGCCTCGCCCTAAAGGTAATGTTACACGATAAAAGCACTTGAATACTAGATGCCTCAATAGCCTCAGCGCCGGAGGGGAAGTAGCCTTCTGATTGTTGATAGCGTGCACTACCCCCAAATTATCGCACCAAAAAACTATACTCTTATCTCTCAGGCAATTTCCCCACAATTCCATTGCTACGATAATTGGGAACAATTCCAGTAATAAGAGATTTCTTGTGAGCCCTTCCTGATGCCACGATGGAGGCCATGCGGCCGCACACCACTCCCCGTTCAGGTACGCCCCAAAACCAGACGAACCAGCCGCATCCGTAAACAATTGAAGCTCCGCATTATTGGCGGCTGGCGGCAACCACAAACAAACCCCATTGAAATTCTCCAAAAACAAACGCCACATGACCAGATCATCCCTAATCTCCCTGGAAATCCTAACCATATGACCAGCCTTCATCACCCCGACTGTAGCCCTCTCCAATTTCCTGCAAAAAACCCTGCCCATGGGGATAACCCGACAAGCAAAATTAAGTAAACCAAGCAGGGATTGAACCTTCTTTAACTGAGCCTTGGCCCTGCCCTGCAACGAGTCAATCACACCCTTCAGCTTAGCTACCTTCTCCGCAGGGAGCCTACAACACCCTGCTCTGGTGTCAATTTCAATACCCAGGAATGACAATCTATCCGTCGGACCTTCTGACTTGCCCGCAGCCACCGGAACTCCCATAATACTAAACAATGACTGAGCAGAAAACAACAAATCCTGACACACCGTGGACCCACTTGGCCCAATGAAGAAGAAATCATCCAGGTAATGGGCCACACTTTGATGCCCTGTCCCCGCAACCAGACACCAATGTAGAAAATTTCTGAAACACTCGAAAAATGCGTAAGACACTGAACAGCCCATAGGCAAACATTTATCCACAAAATAATCCCCTGGCAAATGAAAACCCATGTATTTAAATGAAGATGGATGCAAAGGCAGCAGCCTAAATGCTGACTCAATATCGAGCTTCGCCAGCAACGCCCCAGCACCGCAGCGCTGCACTATCAACAAAGCGTCCTCAAATGATTGATACACCACTGAACATTCAGATTCTCCAATCGCGTCATTCACAGACATACCCTGAGGGTGAGACAGATGCTGTATCAGCCGAAACTTACCCACCTCCTTCTTTGGTACTACACCTACCGGGGAAATGACCAAACCTTGAATAGTTGGAGTAGCAAAGGGACCACACATTCTACCCAACGCAACCTCCTTATCCACTTTTTCCCATACAACCAAAGGCAATTCTCGTGCAGATTTCAGGTTCCTGGGCGAACCCGTATGAATATCCCCACTTACCGGTCACTTGAACCCATGCCTAAAACCTTTCCCCTAAAAATTCTGAAGCCTGTCTATTGGGGTACCAACCCAGCCATTTATCCAGCTCAGACAACACGATGAGAAAAAAGGCCTTACTGTGCAGGAGCTCCTGCGGGGGTTCTTCCCGTGGCACCTGGACCACTCCTCTTGGTACATTCCCTTCTGGGGTGCCCTCCTCCACACGTGGCACAGGCATGCTTAAACTTACAGGCCCCCCCTCTGTCACAATGGTCCCCGCTATATGCAAAACACTTTCCACAAAAGGGCTGGGCCAAACTACTCAGAGGTTGCCTCTGCCTCCATGCCCCCGCATCACTTGCTCCTGATCTGGGCTGTGTCACTTCCAGCCACACTTCCACATCCTTACAGCCCAGGTCCATCACAATTAAACCATCTTGTTTCCTGCGAAACGCTTCGTCATACCGTCTCCACATGTTACCTCTGGAGCAAGTGTGCATACCTTGTATCAAGAATATGTATTTAATGATGTTCATATGTTCCTCCGGTCTGCTTTCCAGATAACAGGCTGCGAACACCAGGAACCCCTCTAACCAGTTGTTAAAATTCTTATAGACCTCCTCACCCATGCCAGAGCGTGACATTGCTGTTGCCAAATCGTCCTTCGCCTTGTTGGTAATGGCAAACATGTCTACAAACCGACCTGTGCGTATCTTTCCACGCACCCCGTTTCTTATGTCCCGGAAGGCTGTATTGGAACAGCACACCACATCATCACCCGTCAACCTGCCACTGGAGCTGTTATTCACCACCTGTTATTCGCCTTCCGGCGGGTACCACTCAACTTCCTCTCCAGCAGCCTTATTAACCTCGCTTCCGAACTCCTGGACCTGGCTGGAGCCTCACTCTCAGAGGAAGAAGAGCCTGAGTCAGAGCTCATACCTGACAACCCACCGGCAAGATCACCGGTTGCCTCCTGGCCACCCCCGTCCGCTCCCGATGATGCTCCGGCCGTGCCCGCAGCGACTTCCGCATAAGAAGCGCGCCTGGGCCCCCGTCCCGATGACGTATGCATTTTGGAACCTGCAGAGGAGGAAACAGAAAGAGAGCTCCCTGGACCGGGAGCCGAGGACCCTGCAAGCCCTGATGGTTCTGTATTATGCGCTAATAAACTGGGTTCAGGCACCGAACCCGCACCGGCTTGCTGGGTTGGGGAAACTAAATTTGGTGCGACCATGCAAGGGGTGACCCGAGAACCCGTCAGGATGTCTGACCCTGCCCTGCACCGGGCCCTCCGGCCCCCAACTGCACGTTCTGGGAACCTGATGACACTAAAGGGGCTAATGCAGATGTCTGCGTGCAATCTGCCCCTGAGGGGGTGGGCGCGATGGAAACTGTGGAAGCAAAGTGTAACAGATTCTGGATACTATATTACTAATCTTGATTAGCGCTGGCTTACCTGAGGTGCGGAGTCTAACGATCTCCCCGGTGTTCACCAAGAACCGCCGCAAGGCGGGGTGGGCTTTGCTGCCAGGAGTCGCAGGTCGCGGTCCCCAGGTTCGCCCCAAGATGTAGTACAGCGTAGTGAAGCGGAGGTAGCGGAGTCAAACAAGCCGGTTAGGTACACAGGAATGGAGTCAGGCAGAATCAGAAGGCAACTCGGAGTCAACAAGCCAGGTTCGGTACACGGGTCACAAGAATAGGAGAATGGTCAGCAAGCCGGGTCGGTACACAGGGATAGGAGAACCAGGGAAGTCAAACAGGCAGAGATCAGCACACAGGGAGACACTGGAAACTGGAAGACACTGCAATCCACGAAGAACAGGAGCCAGGAACAGGTAAGTGTTGTTCTGACACTCAGCGAGTGCCAGAGTAAGGTTTTTATGCTGAAGGGGATTCAAAATCCCCGCCTCTGGGTTGTGGTCATGTGACCGCCTCCGGGTGCGGTCACGTGGTCCTGGATGCGGAAGTGCAGCTTCTGGACGGAGCGGCGGAGATCAGGTAAGTCCGTTACAGTACCCCCTGCCATAAAGGTGGACTCCGAACACCTAATAGGGTTTCAAAGGAAATTTTTTATGGAAGGATTAAAGCAGACGGGGAGCATGCAGATCAATGGCTCTTACCCATGAGCGCTCCGTAACCCTTCCAATCTACCAAGAACTGTATGGCACCTTGAACTTTATGAGAATCTAGGATAGTTTTAAACTCGTATTCGACTTGATCCCGATCCACAACAGGAGGAGGAGTTCTGGATGAGGTGGATAATCTGTTGGTTACCATCAGTTTTAACTAGGAGACATGAAAGACATTGGGTATGCGTAAAGAGGGAGGCAGATTCAATCTAAAGGCTACGGGATTAATAATCGCAGAAATAGCGAATGGGCCAATAAACTTGGGGGCAAATTTTTTACTGGGAACCTTTAAACGAATGTTCTGGGTGGATAGCCATACCCTGTCACCAACTGAAAAACTTGGAGTCATTCTTCTCCTTTTATCATAGAATTTCTTGGAATGAGTGGTTGCTTTCTTTAAATTTATCTTGGTCTGTTCCCAAATAGCGGAGAAGTTACGAAACCGAGAGTCCACCGCCGGAACTTCCGAAGATGAGATTTGAGAGAAGGTGGGTAGTCTAGGATGGCAGCCATAAAGAACAAAAAAGGGGGAGTTAGAGATGGCCTCATGGAAATGGTTGTTATGGGCGAACTCGGCCCAAGGGAGAAGGTCCACCCAGTTGTCTTGGTTACTTGAGATAAATATTCTTAGAAACTTCTCTAATTCTTGGTTGGTTCTCTCAGTAGCCCCATTGGACTGGGGATGATATGCGGAAGAGAAGTCAAGCTTAATCCCGGATTTATTGTAAAAAGACCGCCAAAATTTTGATATGAATTGTGATCCCCTATCGGAGACAATATGTTGAGGACAGCCGTGGAGGCAAAATATTTCTTTGATAAAAATATCGGCTAAGGAGGAGGAAGAAGGAAGGCCTTTAAGAGCAATAAAGTGAGCTGTTTTAGAGAAGCGATCCGTGACCATAAGCACCACAGTACAGGATTTGGAAGGAGGAAGGTCCGTGATAAAATCCATGGAGATCTGTGACCACGGGTAATCAGGAATGGGTAATGGGAGCAAGCATCCATAAGGCTTCTTCATAGAGGTCTTGTGTTGAGCACATTTGGAACAAGCAGCAACAAATCTCTTCACATCTTCCAGCAAGGAAGGCCACCAGTAACTTCGTGAGTGATGAGCCCAGTTAAGGCGCCGGGTGCGTAGATGTGGCAAGATGAATGTTTTGCCCGGAGGACAACCCTTTTTCAGGTGTGTAGCTGCCAATACTTGACATGGATTTACAATGAATTTATTATCTTCCGAGGATTCCATGTCAGCTGGATCAAAAGAGCGAGATAAGACGTCTGCCTTCGTATTCTTGGATCCCGAGTGAAAAGTGATGTTGAAATCAAAACGTGAGAAGAATAAGGACCACCTTGCTTGTCGAGGGTTTAGACATCGAGCAGTGCGTAAGTAAAGCAAATTCTTATGGTCGGTATATATGGTGATAGGAAATTGTGCTCCTTCTAGTAGATGTCTCCATTCGGAGAGAGCCAACTTGATGGCCAGGAGCTCTTTGTCGCCAATCCCATAATTCCTCTCAGCAGGTAAAAAGCGACGGGAAAAGAATCCGCAGGGATGAAGTTTTCCAGAACGGCTTCGCTGTGATAGTACAGCTCCTGTGCCAACAGAAGAGGCATCTACTTCCAGGACAAAAGGATGTGAACAATCCGGCTGTTGAAGAATGGGTGCAGATGAAAAAAGAGAGACTTTAATAATATAAAGGCTTGGATAGCCTCAGTGGACCAAATACTAGCATCAGCAGATTTACGGGTCAATGCTGTGATGGGAGCCACGAGAAAAGAGTACCCTTTGATAAATTGACGATAATAGTTGGAGAATCCTAGGAAGCGTTGAGTGGCCTTAAGGCCTGAAGGTTGGGGCCAGTCAAGTATGGCTTTCAATTTCGTGGGATCCATTTGTAGACCGGTGCCCGAAATAATATATCCCAGGAAGGGAACTTGTTTCTGCTCAAAGGTGCATTTCTCCAATTTGCAAAATAGATGATTTTCTCGGATACAAGAGAGGACCTCCAATACATGAGTGCGATGGGATACTAGATCTTGAGAAAAGATGAGAATGTCGTCCAAGTAAATGACTACGGATTGGTACAAGAGGTCTTGAAACAGCTCATTCATAAAGCCCTGAAAGATGGCCGGGGCATTGCATAACCCGAAGGGCATGACCAGGTTTTCAAAGTGGCCATCTCGGGTGTTGAACGCCGTCTTCCATTCATCCCCCTCCTTAATGCGTATGAGGTTATACGCTCCTCTGAGGTCAAGTTTAGAAAAGATGGTGGCACCCTTAATCCGGTCAAATAATTCGGAAATCAGTGGCTGTGGATACCGATTTTTAACGGTAATGGCATTCAGGCCTCTGTAATCAATGCAAGGGCGGAGGCCCCCATCTTTCTTTTTTACGAAGAAGAAGCCAGCCCCAGCTGGGGAGGCAGACTTGCGGATGAAGCCCCTTTTTAGATTTTCTGGGACGTACTCCTCCATAGCCTTAGACTCCGGGAGGGAAAGGGGGTAAACACGGCCCCTGGGAATGGGTTTACCAGGTATCAGATCAATGCCACAATCCCAGATTCTGTGAGGGGGAAGTCTAGTGGCTTCTTGTTGACAAAAAACATCAGAGAAGGTTTGGTATGGTTCAGGCAAAAGAGTCACAGGAAATTCTTGGGAACGTCTGGGACTATTCGGAGGAACCACTCTCTGTACGCAGTGAGAGAAGCAGGACTGTCCCCAGGACAATATGTGACCTGATTTCCAGTCCAAGGTGGGGGAGTGGAGACGAAGCCATGGAAGTCCTAGGATAACTGGGTTGGTAGATCTTTGAATTACTAGGAAAGAAATCTTCTCCCGATGAAGTGCTCCTATCTGAAGCAGTAGGGGAATAGTGTGTACCAGAATGGACCCCTCAGGAATTCTTTCCCCATCAATGGCCATTAGAGAGATGGGTTGTTCCAAAGCTTGTGTGGGAATAGCAAATTGTTTAACTACCGCGGCAGAGATGAAATTTCCTGCGGCTCCGGAATCAAGAAGAGCCGACTGCGGGAAGGTCTTTTGTCCTAACTGAAGGGAAATGGGAATAGACAGCCAATCATTACTACTGGGAACTGACTGACACTGAGAAAAGAGGCCCAACGATACAGCTCCTGAACTCGTTAGGCCCTGTCGTTTCTCAAGCGTTTAGAACAAGAACTCAGAAGATGGCCGCTCTCTCCACAATATAAACACAACTTGTTCCGAAATCTCCTCTCCCTTTCTTCGGCTGATAGGCGGGTCCTCCCCAGTTGCATGGGCTCTTCAGGAGGAAGAACAGGGGTTTGGAAGTTGGGGGCCAAGCGAATCATACTACGCCGAGACTGTTCCTTCTCGGAATTACGTTCCTTGAAACGCAAATCAACTTTGACACAGAGGGAGATAATATCGTCCAAAGACGTAGGGAGTTCCTGAGATACCAGCTCGTCTTTGATTCAGTCTAAAAGGCCCTGCCAGAACGTAGCTACTAGGGCTTCATCGTTCCAGCTAAGTTCAGAGGCCATAGTTCTGAAGTGGACCGCATACTGTCCCACAGACTGGTTTCCCTGGCGGAGACATAATAAGCCGGAAGCGGCATTGGACACCCTTCCTGGCTCATCAAATATTTTCTTGAAAGTGGACAAAAAGACGCTGAAGTTATGTAGAATGGGGTCGTCCCTCTCCCATAAGGGGGAAGTCCATGCTAAGGCTTGACCGGACAATAACGAAATCACATAGGCCACTTTTGTTTTTTCGGAAGGGAAGTTCCCTGGTAAAAGCTCGAATTGTATGGAGCATTGATTTAAAAATCCTCTGCAATACTTGGGGTCTCCATCGAACTTGGGTGGGTTAGGTAACCGTAACTGTGAGGAAGAAGCTGCTGCTGCGGCCTGAGGTACAGGGGCCACTGCCGGCCCAGGTGATCCACCAGCCACTAGGGTGTTCTGGACAACATCCAACCGAGTAGATAAACTATTGAGGAATTTTAAAAGTTGCTCTTGGTTAGCTTCTTGCTTATCCATCCTTCCTACTAAATGCTCCAACAGATCTTTAGCTGTGGTATCCATGGTCAGAGCAAACTGTAACAGATTCTGGATACTATATTACTAATGTTGATTAGCGCTGGCTTACCTGAGGTGCGTAGTCTAACGATCTCCCCGGTGTTCACCAAGAACCGCCGCAAGGCGGGATGGGCTTTGCTGCCAGGAGTCGCATGTCGCGGTCCCCAGGTTCGCCCCAAGATGTAGTACAGCGTAGTGAAGCGGAGGTAGCGGAGTCAAACAAGCCGGTTAGGTACACAGGAATGGAGTCAGGCAGAATCAGAAGGCAACTCGGAGTCAACAAGCCAGGTTCGGTACACGGGTCACAAGAATAGGAGAATGGTCAGCAAGCCGGGTCGGTACACAGGGATAGGAGAACCAGGGAAGTCAAACAGGCAGAGATCAGCACACAGGGAGACACTGGAAACTGGAAGACACTGCAATCCACGAAGAACAGGAGCCAGGAACAGGTAAGTGTTGCTCTGACACTCAGCGAGTGCCAGAGTAAGGTTTTTATGCTGAAGGGGATTCAAAATCCCGCCTCTGGGTTGTGGTCATGTGACCGCCTCCGGGTGCGGTCACGTGGTCCTGGATGCGGAAGTGCGGCTTCTGGACGGAGTGGCGGGGATCAGGTAAGTCCTTTACACAAAGGCACCTGTGGTTAAACCGTAACTGCTGGGACAGGTAGGAACGGAAAAATAAGGGGCGTAGTTAGAGGGGTTGGGGGGGGGTAGCAGGTAGTAAGGTTGAGGGCTGGGTCCGAAACAGGGTAAGGAAAGGGGGGGACCCCCTGGCTATGAGGCGCCCAGCCAGAGGTACTGCTCATCCAAGGGAAGGAAGGATGAACGAAAGCGGGAAAAGACGTGGTATTAGCACCTTGACCCACAGGCCAGGGGGGGGGGTGGCCTACAAAAGGCGGGCATGACGTGGCTGGGTGGCCGTGAAGCACGGCGGACGGGAAGGAGGAGGGGACCATGCGGGGGGCCAGGGTGCCTGGGGGGTTGGCAGTCGAGGAGGGAAACAGGATGGGCTGGGGGGGAAGGGGGTGGAAAGGGGGATAGTGTACTGGGAAAGGATAGAGGGGGGTGTGGGAACAGCTGTTGTTGCTGCGCCCGGAGGGTTTGGGGTCAAATGCTGCTGCAGCAAAGGGGGGTCACTTCCTGCTGCCCAATGCTAGGGGCCTCAGACGGCCTGCAGGTAGGGGGAGGGGTGCTATGGCTGAGGTGGACATGAGAGGTGGGGGAGACTGTAACATTGCCCTGTGGCCCCAAGGCTGGGGCCTGGTACACAGGGGTTAACAGAATGTCCGACAGGGGGCCCACTAATGCTGTTATCCGTTCCTGTTATATTGATAAGGCACTGTGTACCTGAGGGGGGGTGCAGCTCCATGTGCCAGCTACAGTAAATTATTATTCTCCAGCAGAACCTGCAGCGTTGCCTTCTCCAAGCCCCGCGTCAGCCCGGTCCCGGGCTGGGGGGGGAGGGCTTGCCCGCAACAACCGCATTGGTGGCGACTGTCGCGGCAGGGACGGCGTCTGCGTGTGCACGGCGACGTGCTCGCCCACTGAGTTAGCGGCGGCCATCTTGGAAGTGGGCGCCAGGAGCGCCTGACCGCCGCTAACTCAGTGGGCGAGCGCATCGCCGCGCACGCACCCTGGAATTGAGGGGGGGAGGGAGTAATGCACAGCAGAGAGCTGGGCTTGCGCTCTCCGCTGTGCAGCAGCTGCTGTGGGGGTAGTGGCCTCTAAGAGGCGGAGGGGGGGGGACTCTTGCTCTCTTAGCTCTAAGCATGGTGGTGGAGGGGGGGGTGGGGGGAAGGGCTATGGAACTGCCGGTGAAACAGGAGGGTGAGGAGGGGGGAGATGAGGGATGGGAGAAAGGCAAGTAACGGGGCAGCAAATTAGGGAGTAAAAAAAGGGGGAAAAGATACAGGATAAGTGGGTGTAGAAGCGGAAAAAAGGGGGGGAGCAGGGGGGGAAGGAGGGGTGTTATCTGGAGAGAAATAGGGGCAGAAAATGCAGAAAAAGGAGCCAGAAATGTATTTACTAGGTGGGCAGAGAGCAAGGGGCAAGCTAGGGGGGGACCAGCAATACAATACAAACAATTTAATTCAAGACAATACAATACAATGGCACTATAAATGGGGACAGGAGGAATGGCACACGGGGTATATGAGGACGGCGGAGAAGGGGGGTATGGCGAGGACAATGGGACAATAAAAAGAAAACGCAGGGAACAGGGAACCGAAGGGGTGGAACAACAAACGACACAGGGGACAAATAGGGGACAAAAGAAGCGGAAAGGAAGAAGCAAGGAAAAGGTAGAAAATCAGGGAATAGCAGAGGGAAAAGATGCAGGAATAGAGGGGCAATGCAAAAAAGGGGAAGGAAATGCAGCAAGTTATGAGCAGAAAGCAGGGGAACACATGAGAGGACCACAAATACAATTATAAAACAATATACTACAAAACAACAGCATTACAAAATTCAACAAGTTTGCACAGTAATACTCACCAGGACAGCAGGGAAGGCCAGACACTCACCCCAAAAACTCTCACCAGGTCAGTTGAGCAGGGAAGACAAGGGACTCACTCCTTAAACTCTCCAGCAGTGAAAGGGGGAAGCTGACTGCCAGCACCCGGCCTTATTCTGTTTTCCCTACTCCCTGCTTTTGCTTTTCTTTTACCTGCCCCCTCAGCGTTTATGTTACCTCGGGCGAATCCCTGCCCTCTGTTATTTTTCCAGCAAATATAGCAATCCCCAGCGCTAAGTGTAAATCCTATTAAGTCTTGTGAGGGAATGGGGCGCTACTGGACTGAGAACTATGTAATCATCACCCGTTTCTCACGGTTTATTGTACTTTTTAATCCTTGGCCCAGTCTAAGTATATACACCAGAGCATTGGTGTATTATGTGTATTATTATTTCATGTTATTAGATACATTTTGCCCATACTATTACCTGTGATATTGTATGTAGTATAAATATAAACAATATTGCCATACTGTGTGAAAATATCAGAACAGCAGTCATTTTGCTTGTGCTAGCTAATGTAATTACCATTTGTCTCAAATGTGTATTGTATGGGGTGCAGCTAAGATGAGGTTTGTTATCAGAACAATGTCTGAGTTAACTAGCTGGCAGCCCAGGTTAATTAGCTAGGTCAACAGATAACCTGAGAGGTAATGAGGTTAGAACTTCTACTCATATGCAATGTGCCTCCACAGTAATATATTGGTTGAAATAGCATGGGGAAATGTAACAATATGTATCAATATAAATGTAATTGTATCAAAAGGTATCACAGACTTATATTGTGTAACCCTGCTGATATAATGTGTCAAAAGTCTTATTGTTCCATGTAAGCGTGCAGTGTCATTCCTTGATGTACTATTGTAACCCCATGTGTAGTGTATCCAGCCAAAACAGCTAATTGAGTCAAGCCATTCTATTGTCTAATCAAGGTAACAGGGACAGTATGTCTAGCAGCTAAATTGTTGACTGGGAGGCCCCTTCTGTAAAGGGGAGGTTTGAGACATTTGACCCTACTTCCTGGGTACAGAGAAAATAATATAGGGCGAGGAGAATGCCAGGAGAGGATGCTAGTTTGGAGGATCCTGGTGTAGAAGAGATCAGTGAAAAGGACTCTGGGCCAGGCACTGTGGTGCCGCTGGAGGGAACCCTACCAGGACAGGGTTGGTGTGAGCTAGTAACCCAGGCTAGGAGACACCATAACTGTTTTGCTAAACGGTAGTGGTAATATTGCGGGAGGATAAGACCCTGAAAGGGACAGAGATTATGACTTTGGAGTGCTGACTGCAGGAAGCTGCTGGAGGATACGTGCTACCATTTACCCTGTAACTTGTGAACGTCATGTGGTGTTGTGCTGTCGAAATAAAGTCTTATTTTGGATATATCCTGGTCTACCCGAGTGAGTTAAATCCCACAGAGGGTAACTTCCATCCCAGCTAAGGGTGGTATCCTCACAAGTCTCAAGTCTTATGTCTTGCAGATCAAAAGCAGGAATAATATAACATTTTAATCAAAAAAGTAAATAAACAGTGAACAGCAATACAAATCAGTGCATTGATCAAAGTAATAGAGAATATCACATAAATCCACAAATTGAGATGTATAAATTAAATAAAGGGACCTATAAATCATCCAATTGGTAAACTAAAACATCATAATTATCTTATGTCCATATATGACAATCACCAAAAAGTCCATAGTCTCCATAATTATCCAAGAAAATTATGCCTTTATGAATCACAAGCAATATACAGAATGCCCAATATACATGTTCAAATAATAAAAAAAAAGGAAAAAGATATAAGTCAGTTTTCATGGACATTCCCAATGTAGGTGAATGAAAAACATATGTCCTTAAATTCTTATTGATGGTTCTGCTCACTCTTCTTCATATACAGGTAAGCCGGCGGTTAAACATGAAAAGTCCAAGCAAGAATGAATAGGATAAATGAGGTACCTTAGGTTTATTTGCCCAAAGCTTTAGTCCTGTATCAGTACATTTCCTCAGCTGAACTTTCCAGATGTATTCCGGCAGCGTGGGTAGCAGGACGGCTGTCATTGTGCTGTGGTGTCCTGCTGCAGTAGCTGCTTCCGGACATAACTTCCACTGAGGATGCCCTAAAGTCGCCTATATCATCTCTCTTCTCTCCGGACAAGCATTGGCTTGGACATCCCCTCTCTGGGAACAGGATGACCCCCTTCTTTATGATTCTACAGCCTTCATCTCATCCTTCTGGAAGATATTCGATGAGCCGGGCCGTGTCTCCTTTGCATCCTCTAGTATACTCAGACTTTGTCAAGGCTTTCAATCTGTTTCCCAATATGTTATCCAGTTTCGGACCCTCTCCTCTGCACTTCATTAAAACAAAGAGGCTATTATTGCGGCCTTCTGGCAGGGACTGTCAGACCGGATAAAGGATACATTAATCTCACTTTGTCACTCAGTAGACATCCGCTTCAAAGATAGGTCTTCCGAGAAGGACGCTACTTGTCGCCCTCCTGTCAGATTGGCTCCCCGAATTCTTCCACCAACTCCCACCGAGGAGCCAATGCAAATTGGTCGGACGAAACTCTCATCCGAGGAGAGGATTTCTAACAATTTGTGTATCTATTTTGCAGAGCCAAGTCACCTCATCACCTCCTGTCCCAAGCGTCAGGGAAACGCCAGCCCCTAACCTGTTCGGGGAGCTTAGGCTGGGGACATCAAAACCCTCTCCAAATCTGGACAACTCTTCAATTAGCCTAATCCCCATTACAATTCTGGGGCCCTCTGGACCAGTCGATTCTTCGGCCCTTCTGGGCTAGGGAGCGGCCGTCAATTTCATATCCGCTGCCCTGGTGAGGCGTCTGTCCTTACCCACCGGATCTCTTCCTCGGCCAATCGTCATCACAGCTATTGACGGAAGCAGAATCACCAATGGAACCATCTACTCCCAAACCAAGCCATTAACTCTTCAGGTTGTGGTCTTGCATTCTAAGACGCTTTCGTTCTTCATCCTTACTCAAGTCAATCCGGTCATCTTGGGCCTTCCCTGGCTCCGACAACATCCTCCCCATGTGGACTGGTCTACCTCCCAGATATTAGTCTGGGGTCCTCTCTGCCACTCCCGTTGTCTCACTCAAGAGAAACCTCTACAAGTTGTATCTTCCTCTTCTGAACCTCCTAAGACACTGCTGCCTCCTCACTATACCTCCTTCACAGATTTCTTTGATACGGCCAGCTCCGCAACTTTACTGCCCCACCGAGCTTGGCACTGTCCTATTGAGCTCCAGCCTGGCAAGATCCCCCCGAGGCTGGCTGTACCCCTTATCTATTACTGAAACAAAACTTATGACGGAATACGTTTGGGAAAACCTCCAACGTGGGTTTATTTGGCCTTTCACCTCTAAAGCTGGCGCTGGTATTTTCTTTGTGAAACAGAAACACGGTTCCTTGCACCCATGCATCCATTACAGGAGTTTGAACGCCATTATGATCAAAAATCGTTATCCCATTCTACTTGTAACAGAACTTTTCGACCGGATTAAGGGAGCCCAAATATTCACCAAATTAGTTCTGCAGGGAGCTTACAACTTAATCAGAATCCGCAAGGGCGACGAATGGAAGACCGCCTTCAACACCAGGGATGATCACTATGAGTAACTTGTTGGGTGGGGTACGGCTTTCCGATGATGGTCACACCGACACAGAGGACACCTACAGTAAAAAAATGATTTAAGGCAATGCGCCCTTCATGTCTTTCAATTTAAACCGGCAATGTCAAGACCCGGCAGGGACACTGTTTAAACACTGCATTGCCGCGTTAAATTTAAAGGCATGAAGGGCGCACTGACGTCACACAGTGCTACCGGAGATCTGGACAGTCGGAAGGAGGTGCTGTCAATCTTCTGCTGGCATCGGACATCTGAAGAGTCATTTTTCAGGTAAGTCTGTAATTGTACCTATCGTTTTTTCATTAAATCGTTCTTTTACTGTAGGTGTCCTCTGTGTTGGTGCTATCATAATCGTTGATGCGATTACCACCGACCTCGTCATGGCCTTTGGGCTTTGTAATGTTCCCGCGGTGTTCCAGAGTTTCGTCAACGAGTTATTCAGAGATCTATTATATTCCTACGTTGTAGTATATCTGGACAATATCCTGGTGTTCTCTCGTGATCTACCCTCTCACCGGGCAACTGGCTGAAGTGCTTACCCGCTTATGGCAGAATCAACTATTCTGCAAGCTCGAAAAGAGCTCCTTTGAAACCCACCAAACAACTTTCCTGGTTTATATTGTGTTCGGTTCCGGCCTGAAAATGGATCCAGAGAAGGTTTCTGCCATTCTTGATTGACCTCTCCCTTCGGGTATCAAGGCAATTCAACGTATCCTTGGCTTTGCTAACTATTACAGACAGTTCATCCAAGGGTACTCTACTATAGTCTCTTCTATTGTAGCGCTTACTTGAAAGGGAGCTGAAACTAGACTCTGGCCTTTGGAGGCAATTGAAGTATTTCAAGCCCTTAAATCAGCCTTCTCCTCGCGCCAATTATCAGACAGCCGGACCTTACATTACTTTTCATCGTAGAGATCGAAGCCTCAGCAGTCGGGGTAGGAGCAGTACTCTCCCAGTTCGTTCCTTCTGAGAGGAAGTCCAACCCCTGTGCTTTATTCTCTTGTAAGTTTCTGCCTGCGGAGAAGATCTACGCAATTGGAGACAAAGAGCTCCTAGCCATGAAATTAGCACTCTCGGAGTGGAGGTATCTTCTAGAGGGCTCTCAGTTCCCCATTAACATCATCACTGATCATAAAAACCTGCTTTATCTTCAAACTGCCCAATTTCTAAATCCACGGCAGGTACGTTGGTCTCTCTTTTTCTCCAGGTTTAACTTACGTATTACCTTTAAACCTGGCACTAAGAACAAAAAAGCAGATGCACTTTCTCAAGGATTCCTCTATGAAACTGAACCTTTGGAGTCTTCTCCCCATCTAATCCTAGATCCTGCAACACTCCAGGTTACTGTCACGGTTAAATACAGGAATACAGCTAGGAGCCACGAATATGGTGAAAACACTCTGGGCCTGAGTCATTAAGGAGAGCAAAACAAAAAAAAGGAGTAAGGACAATCCATGTTGCAATACAATAAATTAGTTTATTATTTTGCACATAAGTTAAATACTGACTGTTTTTCCATGTAGCACACAAATACTTAATAACTGTATTCATACACTGAAATTCAAAGTTGATCTAGGACATTCTCTATTCCAGCAATAAATCTGTCCCCATAGTTTAAATTTATCTCCCCCTCCAATGCATCATGGTTTTGCCCAGGTGCACAGTTACTTCCTTTTTTATACTTTGCTCTCATTAATGACTCAAGCTCTCTATTTGCAGAAATGTACAAATAGCAGTTAATCATGAGTTTGTAGTAAATACCAGGTGCAAAGCTGATGCAGGAAGCAGGAGGTAATATGAATTTGCAGAAACCACCAGGTACACGGCTAATGCAGGGAAGCAGGAGGTATGGACAGATCCCAAGGGATCGATGGTATGGGTGACAGGGATTAGCTAATTGCCTGTCAGCTCTGTCTATTTAAAGCACCTGCTTCTCTACCAAGTTGCTAGATCTTCAGGTCTCTCCTCTTGGTTAGACGTGTCCCAGTACTTGCTCCTGCATACCTGCTTATTTACTTGTGTTCCTGATTCAATGGCGCTACCCGGCTCCACAGGATTTCACGAGCAACAGCTGCTGCAGACCCTATTATCTACTTGTGTTTCTTAGTCAAAGGTTTTAACCGAGCTCCACAGGATTTCATCAGCAACAGCTGCTGCAGACCATCTAATCTATTTGTATTCCTGATTCTAGGTGCTACCTAGCCTCAGGATTTCCTTAGTAGTCTTTGCTTCTGGAACTCTCCTACTGCTCCCCAGTTTCTCTGTTCTCTAGCCTCTCCCTCTGGTTTTGCCCGTTACCCTCTGAATGGACCTCGACCTTGCGGTTAGGGAGCCACCAAGTCCATGCTTCCTTGCGGGAACTTCTGGTGAAAACCTCCCTCTCCATTAGACTCTGCACCTTAACGGGGATAGTGGCAAACCAGGCAAACACTTCGGGCTTCCCAAGACCTTTGGATTGTGACACCTAACATACACACACACACACACACACATGCACACACACACACACACACACACACACACACACACACACACCAAGAGAGACTAGGATGAATTTATTAGCAGCCAATTAACCTACCAGTATGTTAGAGTGTAGGAAGAAACCAACGAAAACACAGGAAGAACAAACTCCACACGGATAAAGCCATTGTCAGGTATCAAACTCATGACCCCAGTGCTAAAATATGCAAAAAGGGAGTTTGGGAGAGTCCAATGACAAGTCTATCTTGCACTCTTTTACATTATGGCCTTTGCCCACCTTGGTGTATGATCTTTTCTAAAATGATCTTTTCTTACTGCCACTGCTCTCCTTCTCCATGTCACACATGCTGTATAACATTAAGAATGAAATATGACTATTTTTTTTCTCAAATTATGTCACTTGGACCACCTTTGTGTATCTTGTCTAACATTACATTTTATTATTGACGCCGCTATTCCTCTCCCGGTCATACGTGAAGTACTGAAAATAAATAAGGACGATTTTCTCAAACCATTTAACTTGTGGGGTGGGCCCACTTTGGGATAGCTTTTTGTCTATAAGACCATCCTCTCAGCCAGTGCTCTCTTTTTAAATGTGCCCTTTACTTTATTAAACTGCCAAACTTTCTGCCACTTTACGCCACTGCTCTATCAATATTTCTAGCCAGCCAGCTCGCTGCAGCCATTGATCCATATTGGTGAAAATATTGACAGTTGTGAAGTGATCATTAGAAAATAGATTTTAAATAAATTTCAATGAAATACATATTAATGTAAGAACAAAAGCAGCTCAAAATGACATCATTTTACCCGTTTTTGACCATTTTCAATGAAATCCAGATCCAAAAACAAAAACCAGAACACATTAGGGTGGTTTTGCAAAAACCAAAACACGAAGATGGCACATGTTTAATTCATATTTATTCTCATTTTCTAATATTTGAGTGGTTTCCTGTCTTTGCCAACATAATTTACTACATTACACTCTACTGTGATTGAAGCTGTCACCCTGTGTAATATATTCCCACAATATATAAATATATATTTGTGACTTTTGTTCCTGTCTGTGTATATGCATTGTCTCTCTCAGAAATATTCCAATAATTGTCACGAGCCGAGGCGGTACTGTTACGAGCCACGGCAGTGCCCAGCCGCCGCGACTCCCCTACCTCCGCCCCGGCTGTCGCTATGACGACCGGGACGTCACTTCCGGGGGAAACAGTCGAGACGCTGAGAGAGAGAGAGCGCCGCATCCCAGCAAAGGAGAACTGCTGGGCGCGTGCGCAACTAAGGCAAGCCTGCGGGCTAATTAATGCAGGGGCTGAAGTTACAGGCATTACCCTGCAACGGTGTGTGTCTGTCAGGGTCTAGCCTTGATTGGTCTGGAGCCATATTGCTGATTAGTCTACAGGGGTGCAGGCAAGCTCTGATTGGGCCATCTGTGTATTTAAGGCAATGAGGTCTGCTGCCTCATTGCCAGTTATAGCTTCTGTTTGCCAGTCTGCTGACCTGCTCTTTGCCTTGTTCCTGTTTGCTGGAAATTCTACTGACTACCTGTGTATGACCTTTTGCTTGGATTTTGACCCTGCCTGTGTTTCTCGTGACCTTGACCTCTGGCTTGAATACCGACCTCCCTGTCTGCTCATGACCCCTGACCATGGCTTGTTTATCGGATCTGCTACCTGCTGCCAGCCCTAGACCTCCGCTTGGACCTTACCCCGCTTGCCTGGGTTCTCCCCAGCCGGTACACACTTTGCGACCCTCTGTCAGTCTGCAGCCCAGTCTGTCCCCACCATCAGGGGCTCCAGTGAACACCTGATTGGCAGAGTAGACTCCGGGTTGTGTTGTGCCGGCTGGAGGGGTTCCTAACATTTTAACCGGCCTACACACGGAGACGAGGTTGGAATGGATGCAAGCGGATCCACACCGTCTCCAGCACAAGCCCTAGCAGGCCATGTTGAGTCCTTGTACCAAATGATCCAGGGATTGGCTGAGCATTTGTCCGTTCAGGAAGAACTTACAAAACCCTCACAATCAACTTCAGAACCCACCTGTGAACCTAAAATGAATTTACCGGATCGGTTTTCCGGAAATAGATCTCTGTTCCGGAATTTAAGGGAAAGCTGCAAGCTCTATTTTCGGCTGAGACCCCGCTCTTCCGGGTCAGAGCAGCAAAGAGTCAGGTTTATCATTTCTCTCCTACAGGGTGACCCCCAGTCCTGGGCCTTTTCCTTGCCGCAGACCAGTCCTGCCATGCAGTCAGTGGACGCTTTCCTCGAGGCATTGGGTCTATTATATGATGACCCGGATCGAATGGCCTCCGCTGAAGCTCATCTACGGGCCTTGAAACAAGGCCGGCGGTCGGCAGAGGAATACTGCGCTGAATTTCGTAGGTGGTCACCCGACAGTGGATGGAATGACCCTGCCTTACGAAGTCAGTTTCGTCTAGGTCTGTCGGAACAGATTAAAGACTCTTTGGTGCAATACCCGACTCCTACTTCATTGGAGGATCTGATCCACCTCGCCATTAAAATTGACAGAAGAATTAAGGAGCGCAAGTCTGAGAAGGAGGCATCTTCTCTTCCATCTGCCTTGATTCCTGCTGTCACGGATGACGAAGAGCCTATGCAACTTGGAGCGTATCGTCTCTCCCCTGAGGAAAGAGACAGGAGGCGATCACAAGGCCTATGTCTCTATTGCGACACTAAGGGTCACTTCTCCCGTTCCTGCCCTAATGAGCCGGGAAAAGAGCATGCCTAGGGAACGAGGGGAAGGTTCACCTAGGTCTGCAAATTGTTTCCTCAAAAAATGCTGTGTTAATCCCTGCACAACTCACGTCTAGTGCCGGTTCGGTGAACCTGTCGGGCCTTCATCGACAGTGGAGCTGCAGGTAACTTCCTCGACATCGGGTTTGCCCGCTCTGCTGGAATTCCGCTGATTAAACTCAAATCTGCCATTACGGTATGTGGCTTAGATGGTAGTCCATTGCCAGGCGGCAAGATTACCTGGGAGACTCCGTTACTATAATTGAACATTGGAGCTCTCCACTCGGAGTCCATAGTCTTATTCCTTATCGAATGTCCGTCAGTTCCCTTGATTCTGGGCAACCCTTGGCTATCCCGTCATAACCCTGTCATGGATTGGGTAAAAGGAGAAATTGTCCATTGGAGCTCTTATTGTACACAGTCTTGCTTGACACTACCTCTGCGTGTGGTTCAGTCTATTCCGGAGCAGCTTCCCTTACAGTATCATGACTTCTGGGATGTCTTCTCCAAAAAGGCTGCTGATACTCTACCACCGCACTGGGAATTCGACTGTGCCATCGAGCTAATTCCGGGTTCTAAATTACCCAAGGGACGCTTGTACTCTCTCTCCGGTCCGGAGACCAAATCCATGCAACATTACATTGACGAAAACCTGGAGAAAGGCTTCATCAGGCCATCCAAGTCTCCAGTAGGAGCAGGATGCTTCTTTGTATCCAAAAAAGACAGTGGACTCAGGCCCTGTATCGACTACCGAGGGCTGAACCTCATCACAGTTAAGAACACCTATCCCCTTCCTCTCATCTCCGTACTTTTCGACCAACTAAGAGGGCAACTCTCTTCACAAAAATTGATCTCCGTGGTGCATATCACCTCATACGTATAAGAGCAGGTGATGAGTGGAAGACAGCTTTCAACACACTTTCGTGCCACTACAAGTATCTGGTCATGCCATTTGGCCTTAGTAATGCCCCTGCAGTATTCCAGGATTTGATTAATGAGGTGTTACGTGAGTTTCTGGGACACTTCGTTGTTGTTTACTTGGACGACATCCTCATATATTCAGAGTCATTGTCAGTACACCAGGATCATGTCAGACAAGTCCTACAAAAATTACGGGAACATCATCTCTATGCTAAACTCGAAAAGTGCGAGTTCGAGGTCCAGAAGGTATCCTTTCTGGGTTATATAATCTCCTCAGAAGGTTTTTCCATGGACCCAACCAAGGTCCAAGCAATCCTGGACTGGGTACAACGAATAACCTCAAGGCGGTCCAGAGATTCCTGTGATTCGCCAATTATTACAGGAGATTTATTGGCGGCTTTGCTGATATCGTGGCTCCTATCGTCACCTTGACTCGCAAGGGAAGCGATCCAGCTAATTGGTCTCCACAAGCAATAATGGCATTCGAAACCCTGAAGAAAGCCTTCGTGTCTGCTCAGGTCCTTAGACACCCGGATCCTAAGGTACCATTTATTCTTGAAGTTGATGCCTCTGACGTCGGTGCCGGGGCCATCTTGTCACAAAAAGATCCCCATACTCACCGCTTACATCCATGTGCCTATTTTTCCCATCAGTTCTCTTCAGCGGAAACCAACTAGGATGTTGGAAATCGAGAACTGTTAGCAATTAAATGGGCCTTTGAGGAATGGCAACATTGGTTGGAAGGCGCTGCACACCAGATCTCCGTTATTACGGATCATAAGAATCTGCAGTATATACAGTTGGCTAAACGATTGAACCCTCGACAGGCTCGTTGGTCGCTCTTCTTCAGCCGTTTTAACTTTATAATCACCTACCGTCCAGGTTTTAAAAATGTCCAGGCAGACGCCCTGTCCAGAAGTTTCCTGGCATACCATGCTCCAGTTACTAGTCCAGAGCCTATTGTTCCTGTGTCTATGATCCATGCCAGGTTAACCCAAGACCTGAGCTGTACCTTACAAAGGTTTCAGAGATTAGCTCCTGATAATACTCCAGTAGGATGCTTGTTTGTCCCAGTTCATCTAAGGAAGGCAGTCCTTGCTGAAGCACACAATAATCAGACTGCTGGACATCCTGGAGTCTTCAAAACAGTGGAAATCCTTTCCCGTACTGTATGGTGGCCGTCTTTGTCCGCTGACGTCAAGAGTCACGTCCTGTCTTGTGAAGTTTGTGCCAGGAACAAAGTTCCCAGGACTCGCCCGGTAGGTCAAATGGTTCCGTTGGCCGCTCCTGCAAAACCTTGGACACATTTGTCCATGAACTTTATAGTTGATCTGCCACCCTCTGCCAGACACAATACCATTTGGGACGTGGTAGACCGGTTCAGCAAAATGTCACATTTCATTGCGTTAACCAGGCTTCCTATGGCTCGAGATTTGGCCGTCTTATTCATTCAACACATTTTCCGTCTCCATGGACTCCCTACTGACATCGTCTCCGATCGGGGTTGTCAGTTGATAGCGCAGTTCTGGAAATCCTTCTGTACCCTCCTCGAAATCAAAATCAGTTTGTCATCTGCATACCACCCTCAGTCAAATGGGCAGACTGAAAGGGTTAACCAGTCCTTAGAGAAGTTTTTACGATGCTACACATCGGAGTTCCATGACAACTGGTCCTCCTTGTTACCCTGGGCGAAATTTGCCTGTAATAATTCCTGTCACTCATCTACCAAAACCTCTCCGTTTTTTTGCAATTATGGTTTTCACCCCAGATCTAACTCTTTGTATTCACTCAAGTCCGTTGGTATCCAGAAGATCCGTTCCACTGCCAGGGATCTCAGAGTTATCTGGAGGAAAGTACACTCATCATTGAAACAAGCCTCACTTGTTGCAAAAAAAAATTTGGACCGCCACCGTACCACCTGCTCCCTTAAGGTGGGCCAGAAAGTGTGGCTGTCTACAAAAAATATCAAGCTCAGACAGCCTTGCAACAAGTTGGGCCCTAAGTTCATCGGGCCGTTTTCTATCATTAAGCAGGTGAGTTCTGTCGCATTCAGATTAAAAATTCCGGGCTCATTGAGAATCCCCAACACGTTTCATTGTTCGCTGTTGAAGCCGGTAATATATCCTGGTCAAGTCCAGTCTTCAAGCGTGCCTGGGAGAGGTTCCAGCGGGCCACAAAGATTCGTGGTTCAAAGGATCCTTGATTCTAAAAAAGTGCAAGGGCAGGTGCATTTCCTAGTGCAGTGGAGGAATCGCGGGTTAGAAGAGTGTTCTTGGGTTCCGCGGAGACAACTCCATGCCCCTAAACAGTTGAAGGAGTTTTTCAGGAAATTTCCCAGAAAACCCGGATGTCGGGGTCCCTCGACTTCTCCTCAAGGGGGGTGTACTGTTACGAGCCGCGGCGGTGCCCAGCCGCCGCGACTCCCCTACCTCCATTCCGGCCATCGCTATGACGACCGGGACGTCACTTCCGGGGACTCGTCCCGGCCGTTGCCTAGGCAACGGTCGGGACGCTGAGAGAGAGAGCGCCGCGTCCCAGCAAAGGAGAACTGCTGGGCGCGTGCGCAACTAAGGCAAGCCTGCGGGCTAATTAATGCAGGGGCTGAAGTTACAGGCATTAGCTTGCAATGGTGTGTGTCTGTCAGGCTCTAGCCCTGATTGGTCTGGAGCCATATTGCTGATTAGTCTACAGGGGTGCAGGCAAGCTCTGATTGGGCCATCTGTGTATTTAAGGCAATGAGGTCTGCTGCCTCATTGCCGGTTATAGCTTCTGTTTGCCAGTCTGCTGACCTGCTCTTTGCCTTGTTCCTGTTTGCTGGAAATTCTACTGACTACCTGTGTAGGACCTTTTGCTTGGATTTTGACCCTGCCAGTGTTTCTCGTGACCTTGACCTCTGGCTTGAATACCGACCTCCCTGTCTGCTCATGACTCCTGACCATGGCTTGTTTATCGGATCTGCTACCTGCTGCCAGCCCTAGACCTCCGCTTGGACCTTACCCCGCTTGCCTGGGTTCTCCCCAGCCGGTACACACTTCGCGACCCTCTGTCAGTCTGCAGCCCAGTCTGTCCCCACCATCAGGGGCTCCAGTGAACACCTGATTGGCAGAGTAGACTCCGGGTTGTGTTGTGACGGCTGGAGGGGTTCCTAACCGCATCCTGGAGTGAACTAGCAGCTGGACGCGTGCTTTAGTTTTTATGCTCTGCTATTATCCTTGTGGCATAGATGTAGGAGGGTGTAGGGACATCCTCCAACACCAGGGGGAGCTCTCATATGATTTAAACTGGTGCATTTATATTTTTATACATGCTTCCTGGTTTATGTTATTACCTATGCTTGTTCTAGCTAGTAATTAATTAGCTGCCTCCTGAGGCTGATTGTCAGCTCTCTCCTCCTCTGTCCTGATTGGCTCTTAGTACTATTTAAGGCAGTGAGGTCTGGGGCTCACTGCTGGTTATAGCGTCCTGTTTCAGTACTGCTGCCTGCTACCTTGTTCCTGTGTTTGGTGTTTAACCTGTGATTGATTTCCTGTGTATGACCCTTGCCTGTTCCTGGACTCTGAACCTGTGCTTCTGACCCTGATCTATTGCCTGAACCCGGATTCTGAACCTTTGCTAGTGACCCTGATCTTACGCCTGTCCCTGGATTCTGAACCTGTGCCTGTGACCCCTGACCTTGGTTTGTTCTCCGGCTACGTTGTCTGCTGCTGGCACCGTTTCTGGCCTGGCCTCCACGCTGCTGTCTATCATAACACTCTATTCCTGGGTTCTCCTTAGTCGGTACACATCTCTCGACCTTCTGTGTGTCTGCAGCCAAGTCTGTCCCCACCACTAGGGGCAACAGTGAAAACCAGACTTCAGAGCAGACTCCGGGTTTTGCTGTACTGGCTGAAGGAGTTCCTAACAGTAATCAGCATTTTATGTGTGTTTAGAGGTGCCCAGCGGAGGACGGCTACTTCCCGGGATACTGCAATACAGATAAGGCTCCGGCGTCTTTATATGGCCCTTGACCAAGCAAATTTGATTATTTGCATTGATTCAAACATAGGGTGTAGTGTCGAGTCAATTAGAACTTGCTGTGAGCAGTGTGAATTCAGGCACTTCATAATCGGCCTGTCCACACGCAATGGCTTTTAAATAGCCATTGTGTGAGGCAGGGTCAGTTTAATGATGGAGACAGACCAGGAAGGAGCTTTGGACAGAAGCTGCAGCAGAGCCTTGAGGAAATCAGCAGTGAGTCAGAGGAGGCCAAGGTCAAGGCAGAAGACAGAGGGGACTCCTAGAAGACAGCAGAGGGATGGCAAAAATCATCATACTCATGGCTTCCCTCTACTGTCACCGAAAGCTGCAAGAACAGCTAAGTACACAGGCCTGTGCCTGTTCTCCATTTTTTCAAGCACAAAGCCCGTGATATCTATAGTTGGGCATAAGGCCCACGGCACATTATGTGTATATTAGGCCACATTTTTGGCACATCTAGGCTTATCCCTAGGGGGCATTGTATTCAGTCTTAGAGCCTGGGTGTAGATTTAGTTCAGGTCAAGTGCCTGAGATTTCATTTGGTACAGGCCAAGAGGCTGGGGGCATAGAACTGGTGCTGTAGTTCTGTGTCCCGCATGTCCTCTTGCACTGTTTGTCTCTTTAGTTAGTCTCATTGTCAGATCTGGGAAAGGACAAGAGAGTACGGCCCAATGGAGGTGCAAAGGCTGCGGGGAGCTTCATAGCATTCCCTCAGGATCAGGTGAGTACCGGGGAAGTGGGGGAAGGGATTGGCGGTGTGTTGTGCTTTTCCCCTTTAGGCTTTCTTATAGTAGCAACGGGGTGTGACATACCCCAGATATATGTCCTGAACACACCCAGTACAGCCAATCCCAGATGTTCATCTGTTCTCTCTTTGCAGGTGTCAAGTTCTCAAAGCTCTAGTTATGTAGGATCCATTACAAATGCACATGTATTCCAAATCAAATGACATCACCATCAGAAAAATCACAATAATCAGCACAATATATGCACAGCTATTTCAAAGATAATTACATCATCATTACAGTATATTAGGGTAATGACATTATGCTCAAACATTAAATTAATGCAAACCATATATAATGAAGGGGCTGCTATGGTCATCAGTGCGGCATAAACTTGTAGAACAAGGGGTAGAGGTCTTCACCTTTAGCAGCCGCCTTTCCTGTAGAGACTGGTTATGCTCACAGGTACTCGGATGCCCCCAGAACTAATGCTCAGAGTAGTACAAGTTTATGCCTGCACGGCAGCACACAGATAAAGGAGGCAATGCACAGACTAGGACAGGCCAGGGGGTCTGCAGATAGGACAGAGCACCGATGGAGAAGTCAGATACCAGCAGGGTCAGGGTCACAAGCACAGGTTCAGCGTCTGGATACAGGCAGGAGGTCAGGGTCACAGGCAATGGTTCAGAGTCCGGGTACAGGCAGAAGATCAGGCCAACAAGCAAGTATCAAAATCCAGGAAACAGGCAGAGGTCATACACAGAAATCAATACAAAAGGCTTTCACCAAACACAGCACAGGAGCAGGTCAGTTAACAGGAAACTGGACGCTATAACCGGCAGTGAGGCTAAGCCCTCCCTGCCTTAAATACTTTGATGGGCCAATCAGAAAAGAGGAGGACAGGGCTGACAATCAGCCTCAGGAGGCTGCTAATTAATTTACTAGCTAGGAACAGGCATAGATAATAACATAAACCAGGAACATGTATAAATATATTAATGAACCAATTTAAATCATAGGAGGGCTCCCCCTGGTGTTGGAGGATGTCTATACACCCTCCTATTCTATGCAACAAAGATAAGCCCAAAGAAAAACAACAGTGCATTGTAACCAATGCACTCGCCCGGCTGCTAGATCAAGCCAGGATGCGGCGTACCGCCGCGGCTCGTGACAGGGGCCCTGAAATTTACAGAACTCTATAACGCAACAGATCCATGACCAGACTTACACAGAGCAAGTGTGTTTCCATATATATTAAAATACATCCAATCACTACCACCCATTGCTCAAGAAAATTATGTGTTTAGAATAGGCACATTGTTACTTCCATCTCTGTCCCAGTGCCAATGACTGGAATGTCCTGTCTAGACAAATAATGTTGTGTATAACCAGGGGCGCCAAGAGGGGGGGCGGGTACTAATTATCCGGTTTCGTGCATGGCAGGGGGCCTGGCCCGGGCCCTCACTGCCAACATTTTTGCTTTTTTCAAAAAAAAAAATTTTTTATTTTTTTCTTCTGTGTTTTTTTTTGTTTGCGGGGGTCAGGGGGTGTGGGGCTTGGTTCCGCCCTGTTCATTGGTGGGGGGAGCAGGATAGTTAAAAAAACATATACTCACGTGATTGCGGCACTGGCATAACTCCTCCCTCCTCCCTGCTCCATTCACACTGAATGTCGGGTGTGATGTCTTCAAGTCACGCCCAACATTCAGTGAGGAGCGGCGCAGAGAGGACCCAGCCAGAAGACAGAAGACAGAAGAAAATAAAAGAGTTGAAAGAAGCCAATACAAAGGTAAGTAAAGGAACGGAGGCAAGGGGAGGGAAGCAGAAAAGCACAGTGTGAGGAAAAAGGGGGCGAGAAAGTGACAGTGTGAGGAAAAAGGGGGCAAGAAAGGCACAGTGTGAGGAAAAAGGGGGGGAGGCGCAGTGTGATGAAAAAGGGGGAGGCACAGTGTTATGAAAAAGGGGGGGGAGGAGCAGTGTGATGAAAAAGGGGGGGAAAGGCAAAGTGTGATGAAAAAGGGGGGGGGGAGGGCACAGTGTGATGAATAAGGGGGGAGAAAGCCACAGTGTGATGAAGGGGGGGAAAGGCACAATGATGAAGGAGAGGTGGTGAAGCAGCATGGCACAGTGTGATGAAGACGGGGTGGCACAGTGATGAAGGAAAGGGGGGAAGCAGCATGGCACAGTGGGATGAAGAGGGGCCAGGTGAAGGGGGGAAAAGCAGCATGGAGGGCACGGTGTGATCATAAGGGAGAACAGCGTGGTTGTGATGAAGGGGCACAGTGTGATCATAAGGAGGCACAGCGTGGTGATGATGAAGGGGCACAGTAATGTGTGTGTGATGGCACAGGGGCCTTGTGGCAATGTAGTGTGTGTGAGGTGGGTGGTGGCTAATTAATGGGTGCTATTTTGTTTGTGGGGTTATGATGGGGCAACTTAATAGTGGGGACTATTAATTTAAGATGGGGTTGTTTGAGGGCTATTGAATGTGGGGGTGAGTTTGGGGAGAATGAGGTCTCTTTGTTAAATGACTATGAATTATTTAATGGCAGAGATGGTTGCGGGAAATAGGTATATTTATGAAATGTAAATACTATTAATTTATTGCTGGGGCTGTTTGCAGGGAGGGAATAAGGTTTATTTATTAAATGGGAATACTATTATTTTAATGTTGGGGCTGGAGGAAGACCTAATTATTACTTGTGGGTGCTATTGATTTAACGCCGGTTGGCAGTTTCTAAATGAATTTTTTGTTCCCAAATAGGGCCCCCAACATTCCAGGATCTAGACAAGCCGCATCTAAAGAAACCAGCAGCCACAGGTAGTGAAAGTGACAAGTGACAAGAACAGACAGTCTGTGAAATGTTGTGATTCTAGTGGGACAATCAAAATTTTTGGTGAGTGTGCTGCCCAATGTAAGGTGCAGGCCAAGATTGTTAACTCTTTATATACACACTGCATTGTTTATATACTACACTATGGTGCTAGATGTCCTGAAAGTCAAGAGTGCACAACAATGCAGGTTTTTTTTCTGTAGGAGGTTGGCCTAGCGTTTTTCACCTACTAGCTATGCCCCAATAATGCAAAGCCATGCCCCTAATCGTATGAATATACCAATAGTTACTTTTGTGCTGCCGTGCCATGCTCAACTATAAGAGGGGCCCCTAGAAGTTGTTGTACCAGGGCCCTGAATTCCTCTTGGCAGCCCTGTGTATAACAAGACCCAGATTGGTTAACCAAGTTAACATAAACAGTCAAAATTTTAACCACTTCAGAAGTGACAGCTTCTCTTGCCCCCTACTTCAAGACCAGGGCAATATCTACATTTTCGACAGTTTGACAAGTAATAACTTTTTTCCCATGCCATATTTCATATTTTTACAAGACATATGCCATTTAATAGCATAAAAATATGGTCTTATTCTATTTTTAAATACGTGTGGAAAAAGGGGCAAGAATGTGAAAAACAATTATTTTTAAAAAAAATGTTGTTTCCTATTTATATTAATTACAAGGACGCCAACTTTGTGTCACGTTTGAGTATCTGTCCATACCCAGACTAGGTTGTGTCTCTGGAGTTCGACTGATGACTATGTACACAAAGCTGGGTGGCCTGTTCCTATGCATGTAGGTGAAAGGACAGGAACAGGTGATGATAAACTAGCAGAGAAGACCAGACAGGAACTGAATTGCTGAACCAGTAATGGAACCGAAATGCTGGAACCAGAATGCTGGAACTGGAATGCTGGATGACTGAACTGAAACGGAACCGGAATGCTGGAACCAGAATGAAAATGGGAATGCTGAAACCGAAATGGAGCCTGAATGCAGACTGAAATGTCTGAACTGGAACAACAGAAAGGATTGCAGACAAGTTGGTGTTTGAAATAACAACGTTGCACTTGCAACATGTAAGGGCTCCAGGAAGTCCTTCTATGGTAGGTGATGATTCCTAATTGGAGACTGCAGTCAACTGGGCAGAAGAAGCACTATGAGTTGCTGGGATGGATCAGGTGACCATATCCAAGATGGCAGCTCCAAGAAACTGGTTTTGGAGGGAAAACTGAAGTAAAGACTGCTATCCCCTGATTGGCTGGGAGGAATCATGTGACTCAATCCAAGATGTCAGCACCCATACCCTAATTCTGGAGGGATCTCTGGAGTGGAAACAGACTGCAAAGAGATGACAGGAGCTGAGAGTCTGGTGTGTGACACTTTGGGAGCATTTATTTAAGATATGACATCATTATATGGTCTAGAAACAAGGGTTTTGTTATGTTCTGTTACTTTTATTTTATCAGGGAAGCATCAAGCAGGTTGAATCTGTGCTTTTTATTACTTGTTATTATGACATATGCATCTTTTAACATCAACCAGAATGCTTCATTTTCTTTTTCCTTGTAGGAACACTCTCACTTCCTGATCACATGTCCTTCTGTGCTGATGCAATCTTAAAGCTACAGTACCGTATGTTATTGTTACTCAATAACACACATAAACTATATACATGTGAATATATATATATATATATATATATATATATATATATATATATATATATAGATATGATACTACATCTCCCCCTTCCTTTCATAAATATAGATTTAACCACGTAGTGCATTTATAAGATCGCACTAATGACTATATGCTAGCTGTACCTGAGTAAGAACATTTTTAGCTTCACATGAGCATTTACCCAATACACATGAAACAAAAAAAAACAAAACCCTTTTAAAACAACAAGTTACGAGTCATCGAGTAAATGCATATCGGCTCAATAATCCTTGTTGGCTGTTCAGCAACAATCATCAGTCCTTTCTTTTCCACTATAGTCATTGGACTTGGGTGGAAAGCGGTCATATCCTTGCGTATTACCTTTTGTTTTACAAGAACACGATCTCCTACTTGTAAGTCAGAAGCAACAGCTCTCCTTTTCCAGTCTGTATATCGTTTGGCCTTGCGTTTATTGGCAAAGTCTGTCTTGCACACCTGACGATCTTTACATGAGTCAAATTAATTTCTGGAAGAGGAGACGAGAAGAATAGTGGAACACTCATTATAAAAGATCTCGAGCTGGGAGCAGTCCTCCAAATACTTTACAGGCCCTTATTATTCAACAATCTGGTAGGAGTCCATCTTATATTACCACCACGAAGGTGATGGGGAGGTGTATATTGCTTTGAAGTATATTGCTTACAGCATGGAATGACCATTTTACCGTCTTTCAAGATAAAGACTGTTATATGAAATTACTGTGCATAATCTATGTATAAGAAGTTTTTTATATTACTGTGAAGTTCCTTAGTATTGTGATTATTATCCGTGTTGTTTTTTCCATGAGAACTAGTGAGCGCTGAATGTCTTGATACTATTTTGCTACTTCTGGAAGAGTAACTCTAATCACTTTTCTTTAAAATATCAATGTCTGAGATCTGAAATCACCACCTTGAAATGGTGGGCCATTATCTGTTTTTATCATTCGTGGAATTTCATAAGTAGTGAAAATGTTACCCAACGCTGGTAAAACAGATGTGACAGGTTAATAACCAAGGAAAAAAAGAGTCTGAGTTAAATATAAACACTAACATTTATTAAATCAAATTACTTTAAAAATATATACATAAAAGACACTATGGGCTAGATTTACTAAGCTGCGGGTTTGAAAAAGTGGGGATGTTGCCTATAGCAACCAATCAGATTCTAGCTGTCATTTAGTAGAAGGTACTAAATAAATGAAAGCTAGAATCTGATTGGTTGCTATAGGCAACATCCCCACTTTTTCAAACCCGCAGCTTAGTAAATCTAGCCCTATGTGTCTATCAAGATGGTGTCTAACCCTCAAGACATATTCAAAGCCCATAAACAATGAACAAGTTCTTATGCATTCATAATTCCCTAATGAAAGGGATAATAATACTTGAAACACAGTTCCAAAAAGTGCTGGATACACGTGGTAACGGATCCTAGTAAGATCCTGAGTTCATCAAGAAACTGGACACAGCTTAAGGGGCACATTTATCATTCATCGGCAGAATTGAGAAATAGTTATCAATCCTTTTTGCATGGATAAGGATTGATCTATTTCTCAAATTTATTAAAAATGGAACACAGAAACAGCAGTTCCGAAAAACTGCTGTTTCTGTGATAAAAAAAATCACACTTACCTCTCTCTTCGGGACGCGCTGTCTCTAGGATTTCCTCCACGTCATCTTCGTTCCTCTTCTTCTTTCCATTGCGCATGTACAGTTCCACAAAGATCCCGGTCTGTCTGCAATTCTGCGAGCGGTGAGTGACAGGGAGGGATCATGTGATCCCTCCACACATGCACTGTCCAGCTCTGCTCTTCGAAGCAGAGCTGACAGCATTGGGTTTTTTCATTTCTGATAATGTACGCCAGCTTCAGCTGGCGTACATTATCAAGACAAGTTTCCGAAAAAAAATTTTTTTCGGAACTTGTTAGATTGCAGCTGGGAGCAGTCACCATACTGTTGAATGGTGACTGCTCCCAAAAACGAAGAGGAGTGCAAAGCAGCAGATATCCATGATATCTGCTGCGATGCACCCTTAATAAATTTGCGGAGGACACGGAGGCACCTTTATTACCCGGTAAAAGCACTATCGTGCTTTCTTAAATATGCCCCTAAATATGAAGGCGTTTGTGCTGTAAGGCAATAAATTACAGGGATAAATAATCCAAGTCATGCACTGTACTTATCGCATACCAGCCTGTGGAGAAAAGAGACAGACAGCTATCCTAAGATCCAGCCCATAGGCTAGTATCAAGACCAAAGTCTATATTGGAATTTGACACAATAGTATGTGGGAGCAAGGAGCGATGATAGCATATAGCAGAATGATGAAAAAAACAGCAGAAAAAAGCTACATATCATGTGATGTACTTAGCTCATACCACAGCCTGTGGAGAAGGAGAGCAAACGTCAGTCTTGAGAACCAGCATGTCAACAGTTCCTTAGAGTGTAGTTCAGCACTGTATAGGAATAAACCCTGGGGTTATAGGACACCAATATTCACCGCAGCTGTAGCTTGACGCGTTTCTCGGCCAAATGAAGCAGTTTCATCAGAAGCATCCATTCCTGGAATTCCATAAGTAGTGAAAATGTTATCCAACGCTGGTAAGACAGATGTGCCAGATGTTGACGATATTATTTCAAGAACAGGATATCGTGAATACAGCCACTAGTATGTATTTACCATTGTATAATGGGCCAAAGAAGTTCACATCAACATGTTCCCATACATTGTCAGGTAAGTCAGTCATCCGTAATGGTTCTGTGTTATTTTGTGCAGACAGAAGGTTACATGTAATACAGTTTTGGATTTCCAATTCAACATGTTGCTCCATGGAGGGAAACCATACCTTTTCACGTGAAAGTTGTTTGGTCTTTACAATTCCTAAGTGACTGGCATGCACAATGTCAATTACTCACTTTCGCAACGCAGCTGAATGACAATTTTATCACCCCTGAGAATGATTGAATCATCATGGACCGTTAGTTTTTGCCAATGTTTATGAATTGCTCTAAAGTCATGTTCCTTAGCTGTTGAAAATACCAACTGTCCTAGCCGCCAATCATTGGAAATAAGACAGTGTTTAACCGCAGACAGAACTTTATCTGAAGAAGAAGCTTCTTTGATGCTATCACTAGTAAGGGAATCAGGAGCTGAATTGTTGATAATAAAGTTCACATACTCCTCCACTGAAGTAGACTGTGAGCTGTCAGAAACCATAGGATGTCTGGACATGTAATCGAAAATGTATATGCTTGTAACCGTAAGCCCCATTGCTGTATCCTAGCTGGTTGTTTGGAGTTCGGATTACCAATGACTGTCACCAGTGCTTTGTGATCAGTCTGAATGATAAAGTCAATGCCATATAAATAGAGGTGAAAATGTTCACAACCCCATACTACTGCAAGAGCTTCTTGTTCTGGCTGGGAGTAACATTTTTCCACCTCTGTCAAACTGCGATTAGCACATGCTACAATTTGATGATTCCCATGGGAATTTAAACGAGTCAAGATAGCTCCTAGCCCCACAGGACTAGGATCCACAATGAGTTCTGTTTTCCAGGTAACGCTGTAATATGACATTGTGACAGAATCCTTCAGACATCGTTTTATGTCATCAAATACTTGTGACTGAGTCAAAGTCCATAAGAATTTGGCATTTTTCTTAGTGAGCTCCCTAAGAGGAGCTGTCAGAGTGGCATAGTTTAGAATGAACCGAGAACAACAGTCCCAAGAAAGGACTTAACTTCACCTGCATTGTTAGGTTTCGATATACTCCTGATAGCCAGAACTTTTTGTGGATCAGGACTCACGCCATCTTGAGAAAAAATGTGACCAAAGAATTTGAGGTTCTGCTGAAGGAAAACACATTTATCTTTATTCAGTGTCAGATGACTAGCTTGAAGACACTGAAATACTTGATGCAGAGCCACATCATGGTCCTGCAGTGTTGCTCCAAACACCTATATGTCATCACTGTAATTAATGGCATTTTGAACTGGCTGTATAACGTGACGGATAGCATTTTGAAACACTTCTGCCACAGATACAATTCCAAATGACAGCCGTTTGTAGCTCCTTAACCCAACATGAGTGGAAAATGTTATTTGTCATGACTCTTCATCAAGTTTCAGTTGATGATAACCTTTATTTAAATCCAATTTTGAAAAAAAACAGGCCCCTGTGAGTCTATGTATAATATCATCCATAGTAGGAGTAATATGGCACTCCCTTTTAATAGCAACATTTGGACGACGCATATCAACACATAATCTCACTGCATTTGGTTGATCTGATTTGGGAACAACCAAAACAGGGGATACCCATGGAGTTGGCCAGTTACTTTTTCAATTATATCTAAATCCTCAAGAGTAGGTATTTCATCTTCCAGCTGCTTCCTTATATTGATAGGAATGCGCTGATGTTCCTGGGCAATGGGTATAACAGAGTGATCAATGTGAAGGTGAACTTGATAGTCTTTCAGTTTCCCAATGCTGTAAAAATGATGATCATACTCCTGTAGTAAAACATCCATCTCACTTTGTACTGCTCTGGGTTCATGTATCACAGGAACGGAATTGGAAGTGTCCTGTATGTGATTGTGGGCCACAATCTGTATGAGACCCAATGCTCAGGCGGTATCAAATCCCAATAGGTTGCCATGTGCATATTTAGTCACAAAAAATAAAGCCTCCGTCACTTTGTCATGTTTGTGTGCCATGACCTTAAAAGAACCTTTTAATGGAAGGGGTCGCCTGTTACCATAAGTGAATATTTTCACAGACGTTGGATTCAAAACTACCCTGCCAAGCAACTTCCGGAAACTGGTAGCATCCATTAAATTCGCTGAAGCTGTTAGCAGACTCTCTGCCTACTGCTGGTGGCGTCTCGGCCATCACCATGACGACTGGCTCGTCCCTTCCAGCTCCCTCGTCCCGGTTGCCTAGGCAACAACTGGGATGCTTGAGGCCCCCTGCCACCGTGCCCAGCCAGCTGTCAAACAGCCGGGTGCAGGCGCGCAGGACTGTTTAGGCTCAGCCATCTTTGGCTGATTAGATTATTATGTTGCAGCCCTGACTGATTATGCAGCTGGGCACTGCATCTTCATTGGTCGCCAGTGCTATTAATTATTTAGGCAGGTCCTGGGGATACTTTCTGGGCTTTGCCCGGATTGGCTCTTAGTACTATTTAAGGCAGTGATGACTGAGCCTCACTGCCGGTTATAGCATTCTGTTCCAGTTTGCTACCCTCTTCTGTGCTGTGTTGGTGTTGAACCTTGGATTGCTTTTCCTCTGCCTGTTTCCTGGACTCTGAAACTTTGCCTGTTGCCCTGACCTTTTGCCTGTACCCGGACTATGAACCTTTGCCTATGGCCATGACCCTGTGTGTAACAGACGTCTCCGCCTGTGCTGTGCCAGGCCAGTCAGACATTATCATCTCTGTCCGGTCCGCAGACTTCTGGCCTGTCCCTACTCCATGTTTTACCTCCCGTTTCTGTGTGCCGCTGTGTGACCATAAACTTGTACTACATTGAGTGTAAGACCTAGGGGCATCTGAGTACCTGTGAGCATAACCAGTCTCTACGGGAAAGGCGGCTGCTATAGGTGAAGACCTCTTCCGCTAGTTCTACAAGTTGATGACGCATTGGTGGCCATAACAGAAGCACCAGAACTACAAGAAAGTCAACAGAAATGTTTTGTAGAGTAATGTCAGTTTTAGGACTGACCTTGTTTCCTCCTACCTGATGAATCATGCAAATAAAGCCGCCAGACGTGGCATCACTGTCAGATGATTCTGCAGGTGGAGATAAAGTAGATTGTTTATCCACCCAACGCACTGTCTGTCTCCTCGATTTATACTTCTGTGAAAATTGTTGGAGTGCTGGTTTGGTTTCTCTGGATTTGCATACTGTTGAAAAATGATTCATTTTGCTACACGCAGTGCATATTTTACCTGAGGCAGGTAGGAACATCCACACCTTAAACAGGATCAAGATTTGTCTCTCTCCATATGATCACTTATATGAGCACGTATTTTGTTGCACATTTGCAGCTGATTCATGCCCCTCTCCATGTCTTTAGCATGAGTTTCTGATAGTTCAAGACTTCTAGCATATTGCTGCAACTTTGTCAGTGTTCTTTCAGATTTAAGAGCACGTCTGCGCAACTTTCCACATGTGCCAAATTCAATTAGCTGCTGTTGAATTTCATCTTCAACATCATGGAACTGACATGTCCTGGCAAGAATTCTTAACCTTGTAATATATGCATCAACAGATTCTGTTTGTAGTTGCATAGCTCTCCTAAACAGGTATTTGGAATGTGATAGGCTGCATTTTGGAGCAAAATAGGCAGTTATGGATCCTTGATTTAGTTTAGTCATGGTGTCTGCCTCTGGCATAGTATCATAAATTTCATAGAGCTTGGGGCCATCACTAATTAGAAGCATACTTTCTTTTTGCTGTTATAATTAACCCCCATAGCTTCAACAAAATGATCAAACCAGCCAAGTCATTGTCTCCACAATTCTGCAGCATTAGGAGTATCAACATTAGGAGTATCAGTATTCAAGCTAGCATGTCAGCCATAGTGCATTTAAGTTACAGTAGCTGATTGCAAGTACAGAAAAATGTATCCTCGTCGCCAGTTGTTATGTTCTGTTACCCATACTTGCCAACTCTCCCGGAATGTCCGGGAGACTCCCGCATTTTGCGAGAGTCTCCTGGACTCCCGGCGAGTGTGGCAATCTCCCGAATTCTGCCCACTTCACTAGGAAGTGCCCCACTTCCTAGTGAAGTGGGCAGAATTAGATCCCAAACACCGCGATTCCCGGTTGGATATTAGAAAGGCAAGATGGTAAAACTTGTGGAAACTCTACAAACTATAAATAGCTCTATGCTTCCAATAGTTGACAGTAAAAGCTTGTATCAATCATAATCCTTCAAAACATGAATGAATGCATGATTCAAAAAAGAAAAAATCAATATAAAAACAAAAATATAAAAAATAGTAAGCTATAAAATGGTAGCCGCTTCGTGTGTGTTCACAAAATCCAGATATTCTCCAGAGAAAATAGTATTGAGATCCGATAGTATAAGGCTGGACCTATTCCGCATATACTCGGAAGATAAAATTCATACTGTCCTCCTTCCAACATATGTTTATGCCCTCATGGCATCAGAGACATCAAAATATAATAAACCATGATAGTTCTTACCACGTCCAATAGTTTTCAAAAGGAATTGCAAGGATACTGTCACAGACGTGACCTTAGTACCTGCAAGTATTGGCACTACTACACCAGGAGGCGCGGAGTCTAACACGCCGCTGGTATTCACCAGGGACCCCCGCAAGGAAGTTTGGACTTAGCGGCAACGACGTGCAGGTCGCGGCCCCCCCAGGTAGTTACTTGCGAGATATAGAGAAATCCGTAGTCAAACTGGCAGAGTCAGGAACCAACCGGGCAGGTGAGGTACCGAATCAGGAGACAGAGAATGGTCAGCAGGCCGAGGTCAAAACCAGAATATCAGGATGGAACAAAGGGAGAATCCAAAAGCGAGGTCAGGAAGCCGGGTCAAACACTGGAGTCAAGACTAGATAATAATAATGCAGGAACGCTGGAAACTAGGTAAACCAGTTGCTCTGGCACCCTAATGGTGTCAGAGCAGGCTTTAAATAGGAAGCAGTAACTCCTCATTGATGGGCAGTGGATCGGCTGTCAGCTGTTCTGACCGCCCACAGGAAACTGGAAAGCGCGTCCCGTTGCTATGGCGACGGGCGCGCCTGCGCACCGCGTCGCCGGAAGACGCGTCCCCGTTGCTTAGCAACGGGGCGCTCTGAAGACAGACGTCCGTCCCTGCCCAAGGAGGAGGCGCAGGGACGGCGTCTGACAGTACCCCTCTCCTTACAATTGGGGAAATCACCAGGTACAGAACGATGTTTAAGGAAGTCTGCCAGTAGTCTAGGGGCATGTAAATCTTCTTTAAAGACCCAAGATCTCTCCTCCAGGCCAAAGCCTCTCCAGTGTACTAGATATTGGAAACGACCTCGAACTTTGCGTTCAGCAAGAACTTGGCTAATTTCATATTCATTGCCCATAGTAGTGGGAATGGCCTGAGGAACAGTAGAGGTATGAACAAATTTGTTTAGGAAATATGGAAGGTGTTATGAATCTTCATCTCAGGAGGAAGTTGGAGTCGAACCGTAACTGGATTAATTACTTGAGTCACTGGAAAAGGTCCAATAAAACGAGGTGCAAGTTTCATGGAATGAACCCGTAATTTTAGATTCCGGGTGGACAGCCACACTTTGTCCCCCACTTAGAGAGCCGGCACAACTCTTCTACGATCAGCGGAAGATTTATAATGCCGTCCGGATTTCAAAAGGTTCTCTTTGGTGGTAGCCCATAACTTAGCCATATCTTGAGTCATGGCATGGGCGGCAGGAACCGTGGAGGAAGTGGTAGACAACGTGGGGAGAGTAGGATAAGTCCCATACACAGTAAAGAAAGGAGAAAAACCAGAAGAAGAATGGACATGATTGTTGTGTGTGAACTCGGCCCAAGGTAGCAAAGGACTCCAATTAGACTGGTTATGAGAAACAGCGAAGGAAAGCCTCTAGATCTTGGTTTACTCGCTCCGTCTGGCCGTTCGTCTAGGGATGATATCCAGAGGAGAATTTGAGACCAATACCTATATCCTTGCAGAAGGCTCTCCAGAAGCGAGACACAAACTGGACGCCTCGTTCAGAGATTATTTCCAGAGGACAACCGTGGAGACGAAAGATTTCTTTGATGAAATTTAATTTAGATGCAGATGGAAGGCCTTTTAGAGGAACGAAATGGGCCATTTTAGAAAACCGGTCTACTGTGACCCAAATGGTGTTAAAGCCACTACTGGGTGGCAAATCAGTAATAAAATCCATCGAGATGCTGGACCATGGACGATCAGGGATCGGAAGGGGCTGTAACAGTCCAGCGGGAGATTGTCTAGGCACTTTATTCTGGGCACAAATAGAGCATGAGGCTACAAACTCTCGAACATCCGTACGGGCAGTTGGCCACCAGTAATGTCGAGATAACAGCGAGAGAGTCTTCTCAGTACTAGCATGACCAGCAATGAGCCCAACGTAACGTCTTTAAGCGTAGATGCGGTTCTAGGAAAGAGCAGCCCACAGGAGGAGTACAGGTGATGGCCACAATACAGGAGGGTTCAAACACTGGTGGAGGTACAGTAGTGGGTGAAGAATCGGAGACATTAAAAGAGCGGGAGAGGGCATCAGCTTTAGAATTGAGATAACCAGCACGATAAGTAAGAATGAGATTAAAGCGGGCAAAAAATGAGGATCATCTGGCTTGCCGGGGATTTAGACACCGAGCATCCCGGAGATAGATGAGGTTCTTGTGGTCGGTAAATACAGTAACTGGATGACGAGCCCCCTCCAGAAGATGACGCCATTTTTCAAGCGCAGACTTGACCGCCAATAACTCTTTATCTCCAATACCGTAGTTAGATTCGGAGGCAGTGAATCTCCTAGAAAAGAACCCACATGGCAGTAGTCCCCCTGAAATGGATTCTTGTGAAAGAACTGCTCCGACTCCTACCGCAGAAGCATCCACTTCAACCAGGAATGGTTTATCTTGATCCGGTTGAACAAGCACAGAGGCGGAAGAAAAGGCTTTCTTGAGTGCTTCGAAGGCGTCGATGGCTTCTGTGGACCAAACATGAGGATTAGCAGTTTTCTTAGTCAGAGCGGTAATTGGTGTGATGATAGAAGAAAACTGTGGAATGAACTGCCGGTAATAGTTGGCGAAGCCAATGAATCTCTGGGTAGCTTTCAGACCCATAGGTCTAGGCCATTTGAGGATGGCGGATAACTTGACTGGATCCATCTGTAGACCGGCCCCTGACACGATGTAGCCCAAGAAGGGAATCTGTGGTTTCTCAAATACACATTTCTCAAGTTTACAGTACAACTTATTGGCTCGTAGACGAGACAGGACCTCTTTTACATGATCACGATGACTGGCCAAGTCTGAAGAAAAGATTAAGATGTCATCCAGATAAGCTACTACAGAGATGTAGAGAAGGTCTTGAAAAATCTCGCTAATAAAAGATTGAAAGACAGCGGGGGCATTGCACAACCCGAAGGCCATTACTAGGTATTCGAAGTGGCCCTCTTTAGTACAAAATGCAGTCTTCCACTCGTCTCCAGAGCGTATACGGATGAGGTTATACGCCCCCCCGCAGGTCTAGTTTAGTAAAGACCTTAGATCCAGCGATTCTTTTAAAGAGCTCAGAGATGAGTGGTAAAGGGTATCTGTTCTTTATGGTGATGGCATTCAATCGCCGGTAGTCAATACACGGCCGTAGGGAACCGTCTTTCTTTTTGACGAAGAAAAATCCCGCGCCCGCGGGAGAGGAGGACTTCCTGATAAAGCCACGCTAAAGATTCTCAGAGATATAGGTGGTCATAGCAGAGTTCTCGTGGAGAGATAGGGGATAGATTCTGCCCTTAGGAAGTGGTTTATCAGGTAGTAATTCAATGGAACAGTCCCAGGACCGATGAGGAGGTAAGATCTCAGCTGCAGCTTTGCAAAACACATCTTGATAGGCAATATATGATGGTGGTAATTCAATGTGAGGAGATATCAGATGACAAGGAAGAGAGGTCTGGCCTGGTTTTAGACCAGACAAACAGGACTTAAAACATTGTGAGCCCCAAGAAGTAACCATCGCACGATTCCAATCAAATTGGGGTGAGTGAAGCTTGAGCCAAGGCAATCCTAGAATGACAGTTTTGACAGAACGAGGAAGAACCAGGAACTCGATGACTTCAGAATGTAGCACCCCTACTGTCAGCCGAACAGGAGCGCAGATGTGAGAAACAGACACGTTGGAGATCCGATTCCCATCTACCGCGGTGAGGAATAACGGCTGAGGCAATTTGATAGTAGCTAATTGGAGTTGAGATGCCAGAGTGGCGGAGATGAAATTTCCGGCAGAGCCGGAATCCACAAAGGCTAAGGTCTCAAAGGGGCCGACAGATGTATGCAAGGAGATAGGCATGAGGCAGTCATTGCTAGAAATGGTGTAGGGAGTAATAACTCCAACTCCTAAATCGGCCTCCCTTCCACCGATTAGGAGGAGGCGTTTCTCGGTCTCTTGGTACAAGATGAAATGGTATGACCAGGATCTCCACAATACTGTCGAAGTCAGCAAATTGGATAAAGTCATTTCAATTAAAGTCGAGCAAACTTGGTTGTCTTTGTCTGAAAAGATGCGTACGGTACGCTACGACGTACAAGGGCAATAGATGCAAGCTATACCACCTTCATTGTATTACTGTATTTCTGTGTGTATATAAGCAGCAGCTTCACATCTAGTGTTCAGACATCTTGTCCCCAGACTTCAGGATTGAATGGCTGCACACTGGATCCAGAGCGCCTGCGATAAGTAACGGCTGTATTTATTATCACTTCGCTTGAACATATTATTCTACAATTTGCGAATAAATCTTTGTGTGTTGGAAACACAAATCGAGGTTCGACAATTGTTATTGGTTAGCGACAATACGCACATAACAATTTGGGGGCTCGTGAGCTTTGGAGGTTTCGTTGCCGATGATACGCAAGACCAACGGATTTCGGTTCCGCATCAAAGAGTGGAGACGCGTCATATACGGTAAGAACGCAATGTGTTCAAAACCTGAATTTTACTCTGTGTTGTGAAACCGAATATCCGTTTTGCATTGTCTAGGGCACGCTAACTAGAACCTAGGGACAAAAGAGAAAACTGTTTCTTTTTACTGTCATTGTGCGTTTTAACTGTATTGCATTGCTTAGCGTATGTGTATTTCCTGCTGTGCGTACGCGAACTTCCGGTAGATTTGCCACGTGGTTAAACAATCGTCTTGATAGTTATTGTATGTGCATAATATAATTACTTGTGAAAGCCTCTGAGATATTATTACTGTTGTTGGGAACTTTTGATTTTCTGCGCAGAAAAGGTGTATAGTGTGTGATTTTGTAACGTAGATACTCTGTTTATTATTCATTGTGCTCAGTTGCTGTCTGACGAGGCGGATTGCCCAACTGAAGGACGGTATACAGGGCAGGTATACCGAATGCGAAAACAGGATTTTCGCAAAGCGGTTACCAATAGATCGCAAGGTTTGCTAATAATTAGTATTGGTAGGCAGTGCGATCTAACCGCACCGTTAGTGCGAATTGGTGAAGCAGCTAGGAGGAATTATATTAGAAAGGCTGGTTGATTGTATCGACTTTGTTTTCCCAGTTATAATAAACTCAACAGATTTTCTGGTTTAGCCAGGGTATCGAGGAGCTGATAGCCCTTGGGTCCCACAGTGATATTGTCTGTGTTAGGGGTCCTTGTTTAATACAAGAGGAAGTAAGTGGATGCGGCTTGAGCAAATATGTCCACGGCCAGTAAGAGATCTCTAGCGGTAGAGTGTTTCTAGCAAATTGTTGAAAGCGTTCTGCATTGATTGGTGTTGTTCAACATGGGTGCTAAGCATACGCTAGAGATGGTCAGTGTACTGCCTAAGGAAGGTCCTATTGGTTCAGCGAGGTTTCTCATGTGTAAGAAATATGGTGCATACGCAACTGTGTATTGTGACACGTGGGTCAAGATGACCAAAGATTGTGATAGGCCTTTCCCAACAATAGGAAGTTTTAATGCAGAGGTACTAAATACTGTAAAGGATAAAGTATGGTTGATCAAGTCAACGAAAAAGAGAAATAGACATAATGATTGTTTAAAATTGTGGTAAATGGAAGGTAACAGGTGGCAGAGCAGCGAATGCAAAACGGAAGTAGGCGTGGCGAAAAGCACGTGCACGGCGGAAGTAGCCGCTGAGAAGCGTGGCGAACTCAGTGCAAGCGCGCCCCCGCCACCTTATGTGGCGGGAGCTGTAAGTACAGCCAGTACTAAAACTGAAAAAAGAAAAATTGCTAAGTTGTATCCTGTTTTGAGCCAGTTTAAAACAAGTGTATCAGAAGATGAAGATGAACCCACTGTGATTTCGGCCATTGCCCATGCTGTTAGTGTACTAGAGGCTCAGCGCAAGTATGAGAAAATGGCTGAGATAGGTGAGAGTAGCGTGATCACTAGGAGTGAAAGCGTTCTAAATCTTGAACCAGCAAATCCTGTAGTGTCCCTTGAAGTCAGTGAACCAGAGGGTGCGTACCCAGTCCGCACAATATAAGTTCCCAATGGGAAACCGGATAAGGATGGTGTAGTTCCTTTGAGAAATGTTACAATGCATTGTCCCTGGACTAGATCAGAATTACGTTCCATTATGACTGAATTCCCAGATCCTAGAAAGGAGTTAGCGAAATGTCAGAAATTTGTTAAAGACTTAGGAAATGCCCACGAACCAACTAATAAGGATTGGCGTGTAGTGTTGAGGGCGTGTCTTCCTCCCAATACTAACATACAAAAATTTATTGAAGATTGTTTGTTGGAGGAAGATGACACCTTGACTGATGAGATTAACCAAAAGAATATAGAACAAATTGTCAAACACTTAGCCATCTGTTTTCCAGTAGTAGTAAATTGGAGTAAGATTTTCACCATTAAATAAAAGGATAGTGAAACAGCAGCAGATTACTTTATTAGAGCTATAGCAGCGATAACACGGTTTACTGGGATATCCAACATAGGGGAGGACCCACATCATAGGGAAGTAGCTGTAGGAGTATTAATGGATGGCCTTAGAGAAAATTTAAAATCCAGAGTACAAACCACATTACCTAATTGGAGAGGCATCACAGTAGATTCTCTTAGGGAGTCTGCTGTGGAGCATGACAAAAACCTTTTTAGACAAAAGGAGGAGAAAGGTGATAGGTCAATGACGGTGAGTATACAGGCTCTAGAGGGGATGCATACACGACCACCAGCATACAACCCACATAATAAGAAACAAAGAGTGATCAGATGTTTCAATTCTAATGAAGAAGGACACATGAGGAGGGATTGTAAAAAAGACAGATACAGCCCTAAAGGTGGGACACATAGATATCCTCCAAGGAAAAATTCACATAGAATCGAAGACTCACATTTACCCGCACATATTATAACCACAAATATTGCGCGGGAAAATGATAGTCAGCGCTAGGGGTCAGGTCATACCTGTAGTCTACAACCAGTGAGGTTAACTGAGAGTCAGAGTGAAGAACCAACAATGATAGTGGACATAGCTGGTAGGAAAGAAACTTTTCTTGTAGATACAGGGGCGGCCCGGTCTGTGATAACCTCTCCTTTCAATCTACAGGTGACCAGTAAAACAATTCCAGCCATCAAGGTAACGGGAAAAGTGTTGCATTATCCACTAACTAAACCAGCTGAGGTTACTATCGGGCCCCTGCATACCAAGCATTCGTTTGTCTTGGCTGCTGCGGCTCCTACTAACTTGCTAGGGAGAGACTTGTTATGTAAAATGGGATGTGTCATATACTGTACTTCTGATGGTGTGTTCTTAGATATACCGGAGAAGGTCGCACATGAGGTACAGGATATATTGGACACCCCTCAAAGGTTAATGTTACACTCTCCTGTTATAGAACAAAGTCCATCTCAAGTAAAGGGGATGTTGCTGGAAATACCAGGTTCACTATGGACCAGAGATGGACAGGACACTGGACTGATGGCAAACGTAGCCCCTGTCATGGTCAATCTAAAAAGTGGTAGGATAGCTCCAAAAATCCCACAGTATCCATTAAAACCGGAGGTGAAACTAGGGGTATATCCTGTTATTGAGAGGCTGTTACAACAAGGGATTTTAATTCGTACAGCCAGTACAGCAAATAGTCCCATTTTCCCTGTGAAGAAGAATGGGGGGGAGGGGCTATAGATTAGTCCAGGACTTAAGGGGAATTAATAAAGTTGTTGAGAGCCAATTCCCCGTAGTGCCGAATCCAGCTGTCATCCTCATGCAGATTCCACCGTGTCCCAGTCATTTTACTGTCATTGATCTATGTTCTGCTTTCTTCTCAGTCCCTCTTCACCCTGACTGCCAATACCTTTTTGCATTCTCCTACCGGGGAGTGCAATACACATGGACTAGACTACCCCAGGGGTTCATTGACAGCCCCAGTATTTTCTCCCAAGCCTTACATGACTGTTTGCAATCCTTTCAACCCCACAATGGGTCTGTTCTAATTCAATATGTGGATGATTTGTTGTTGTGCTCTGATTCTTTTATGTCATGTTTACATGATACTAAATTGTTGTTGCTTCATCTTTCACAAACAGGGCACAAGGTGGCAAAGGATAAATTACAGCCATGTCAGACTAAGGTCAAATACTTAGGACACTGCCTCACTAAGGGACTAAGACACCTGACAACCGACAGGATTGAGGCCATACAACACATGACTCTGCCGCAGAGCCAGAAGCAGATTCATACTTTCCTGGGGATGTGTGGATACTGTAGATCCTGGATCCCAGGTTTTTCTATTCTGGCATTACCATTGCAGGAGCTAGTCTCTTCCTCAAAACCAGAACGTGTTGTACACACAGAAGAGTCAGAGCAAGCGTTCTTTAATATTAAAGATAGTCTGACTAGAGCACCTGCATTGGGAATACCTGATTATGAAAAGCCTTTTGAGCTATTTTGTACAGAAGCTGATGGTTGTGCAGCAGGTGTCCTCGCACAGAAACATGGTGACGCTAGCAGACCGGTAGCGTACTACAGTGCACAATTAGACAATGTGGCAAGATCACTCCCAACATGTCTCAGAAGTGTAGCAGCAACTGCTCTTTTGGTAAGTAAGAGCGAGGACGTAGTATTAGGACATAATTCAACTATCTATACACCTCATGCTGTATCAGCTCTGTTAAATTCAGCCCAAACCAGACATGTTTCTACAGCTAGATTCACAAAGTGGGAACTAGCCCTGATGGCACCCTCAAACATCACCATCAAACGATGTAGCACCTTAAATCCAGCTACATACCTTCCGTATGTGTCTCTAGAGACACAAAGGGTGGGAGGTGAGGAAACCCTGGTTGATGATGAGTTAGGCAAGAATACTGACATGCATGACTGTATAAAACACCTGAATCAGACCTTTACTGCAAGGCCCGACATACGTGACACCCCCTTAGAAAATGTAGATTTTACGTTTTATACAGACGAAAGTTGTCATAGACAGACAGAGACGGGAGAGCTATGTACTGGTTACGCTGTTGTAGACGATCAGGATGTGGTAGAAGCTGAACCCCTTGGCCCACCTCACTCAGCCCAGGTGGCGGAACTAGTAGCACTAAGGAGAGCGTGTGAATTGGCAGAGGGCAAATCAGCCAATATATATACTGACTCTAGGTACGCCTTTGGGGTAGTGCACGATTTTGGGGCCCTTTGGCGTCTTAGAAACTTTACGACAGCACATACCTTTGAAGAAGACCCAGTGTCATTAGGCAACAACAGGGCAGACGAAGCTGCTAAATGGGCAGCAGGGCAACCAATGACTGTATCGACCGAGACTATGATGGTTTTTCAGACATTAGACATGCAGAAATTAATTGAAATGCAAGATTTGTGTTCCCTGCAGGAAAAGGCGGTCTAGAAGGCGAAGGGATGTGGTCAAGAGTCCTCAGGACTCTGGAGGGATGGACAAGGTAAGCCTGTAGCTCCCCGAACATACTATCCAAACCTGGCTGAAGCAGCACACGGTCTGACTCACCTGGGTAAAGAAGGTATGTGCAAACTGGTGAGAGCATACTGGTGTGCTCCCGGATTTTCCTCGCAGGCTGGTAAGAAAGCAATGTCATGTCTTACTTGTTTGAGAAAAAATGTTGGGAAAACTATTCCAACTGAGCCATCCCACATCCCTCCTATAGACGGATGTTTTCAGGTAATACAAATTAACTATATCCAATTACCACCGTGCAGGAATCTAAAGTATGTGTTAATGTGTATTGATGTGTTTTCCGGTTGGGTAGAAGCATATCCGGCCGCCACTAATACTGCTGTGTTCACTGCAAAGAAAATTGTACAAGACTTTGTGTGTAGGTTCGGTATCCCTAGAATCATTGAAAGTGATAGGGGTACCCATTTTACTGGTGATATCTTCCAAAATATGTGTAAACTCATGGGAATCGGTAGCAGACTTCACACACCTTACCGACCACAAGCCAGTGGTAAGGTAGAGAGAGTAAACGGTACTATAAAGAACAAGCTTGGTAAGATAATGGCTGAAACTGGGTTGGCATGGCCTGAGGCTTTGCCATTGGTCCTCCATAGCATTCGGACCACTCCTAGACCTCCTCTTAATCTGTCCCCCTTTGAGATACTGTTCGGACAACAACCTCATTTGATCGTGAGTCCACAAGACGACTTGAAGTGTAATAATGAAGTGACTGTACAATATCTTATAAGAATGAGTAGACAGCTAAAACAACAACAACAAAAACTAAAAATGCTGTCACCTGGTATGCCAGAAACGAACTGTCATGATGTTGAACCTGGAGACTATGTTATGATCCGCAATTTCTTACGTTCAGGTTGTTTAACAGACCGTTGGGAAGGCCCGTACCAAGTGCTGCTGACCAGTACTACATCACTAAAGGTTGCAGAGAGAGACACTTGGGTCCATTCCACCCACTGCAGGAGAGTCCATAATCCGGAGAAAGTGCAAGATAAAACTGAGACAGACGACATAGATCTGTCACTCGTGAGTCTGTTCCTGGGAGACCTAAAGCCTGCAGTCGAGACACCTGAACCAGAGACGTTGCCCCAGAACTATCTTTCCAGCGATGAAGTGGCGGTTTGTGTTTTTCTTTTGTTTCAGGATTTTCCTTGTTTTTATTTTTTTTAGGACATTCTATTTTTGTGAAGGAGGATGGAGGACTTAGGAGAGTTCTGGGAGTGATACGGATGAAATGGAGGCAGAAGAAAAGTTATTAGGATACTCAGAGCAGCCCATTATCAAACTTGGTCCGGGGGTTATGAAAAGGTCTGCTAGCTCAGGAACTCGGAGGCAGTGTGAGGGGCTATTGTCTGATGAGTATTGTATCTTCAAGTTCTGCGACTCCCTAGTTGAAGAGAGATGCATCCAACGATGCCAGTCCCCCACTACTCTGAATATAGGCGGGCATCCTTTGGAGGATTATCAATCCCTGGTGGGTAAGGTGCTAAACCAGACCGAGTGTTGGGTGTGCTCTCACGTGCCGCAAGGGCAGCATAAAATAGGACTAGTGCCATTCCCTCTAAACATATCCGAAGTACTCGAATTGAGGGGTGGGAGGCCCATAGAGGGGAGGTACAATAACACTAGGTCCACTAGTCTGACGCTTCGACAATACTCCATAGGCAGATCTTTGCTGTGCCTAAACATATCTCATGCAAAGCACCTGGAAAATTGGTAGGCTGACCCATCAGATCAGACAATGGCTCGCCACACTCATTTTAGAGGGAGACTGTTAGGAACTCCCAAGTCAGCACAGTGAAACTCGGGAACTACTCTGAAGGCCAGGTGTTCGCTGGAGCCCCTAGTGGTGGGGACAGACTGGGCTGCGGGCCGACCGAGGGTCGAGTAACGTATACTGACTTAAGGAGTTCCCAGAAGTGGAGTGATTGGTGGACAGTAGTATAAGAAGAATCCTAGGTCAAAAGGTCACAGGCACAGATGCAATATCCAAGGGCAAGCGAAGGGTCAAACTCACAGGCAGAGAAGCAAAATCCGAATTCCAGGCAAAAAGGTCAAGGTCAGAAGAGAAGGGTCACAGGTCCAATAACAAGCAGGGGTCAAAACACGGGTAGTCAAATCCAAGGTAGCAGGAACCAAAAATTTATAGCACAAGCAGGCAGCAGGACTGAGGACAGAACGCTATAACCGGCAATGAGGCTAAGTCCTCATTGCCTTAAATAGTCCAGGTAGCCAATCAGGGGAGAGCCCAAGAAGTGTCCAGAGGCGTGACCTAACAGCTGATTACCAGGTGACCAATAGCGATGTAGTTCAGCTGCAAAACATATCACCAAAAGACACTGCCTCCTGAACCTCCAGATAGCCATGATTGGCTACTGCCTAAGTGACCTTTCGCGTGTACGCCTGCCTATTGGCCAGCTGGCCGGGCGCCTCGCTAGGGAGCCTGTAGCATCCCGGTTGTTGCCCAGACAACCGGGACGTGGAAACCGGAAGTGACGTCCCAGTTGCCGTAGCAACCGCCGGGACATCATCAGAAGCCACAGGAGAGTCGCGGCGGTGCCCGCGGCCGCCGCGGTCTCTAACAGAGACTCACAAGGTCACTAATAGGCAGGAATTTTGATGGAAGTCACAAATTAGGGCGTATAACCAAACATAAGAAGGTATCCATTGGAAAAGTCTCTACAGATAAATGTAAAAATGTCATTAATGCCGACACGTGTCTAGAGCAAATGGAGACACTAGGCATGGGTAGTTTTATCAAAACTCTGTGTGATATTATTCATGGGTATACTGTTCCTTATGTTCTCCCTGATGATGTGTATTTTGTTTGTGGAAGGAAAGCTCATTCCTGGGTGACTCCGAGTTCCAAGGGCTTGTGTTTCTTAGCTAAACTGGTTCCTGAAATCATGACTATTACTCATGAAGAAATGGTTGGTATTCACAAGACTACATCACCACCATACATACACACACAGTATGAACACCGTGGCAAGAGAAATATGATTCCTGGTGAGGAACCCATAGCTACAAAATTGATTAGTGAAACTGCTGGTTTCCAAGTTATGGTTGCTCTAGATCTCACCAGGACCGCTCGGGGAACATTAAACTTTAAATATATCCAAGACCTAGCTAAATTAATAGATAATATCACCGAGATGTATGATGACACTTTCAGGTATACTGAAAGGGAGCTACAAGCGTACAAGAAGGAGTTGGTGCAACATAGACTGGTATTAATTTATCTCACCTCTATTACTGGTGGGTACTGTGTGACACTGGCCACCCAGTTCGGTGTCAAATGTTGCATGTACATTACTAATAATATGGATGACCCTAAAGAGGTTATAGACCGGAAGATGGATGAAATTTTGCAGCTGAAATGGGAATTTCGAAAGAGCCATAATTCTTCGTTATATGAGGTCGGGGAAAAGGTGGCGGGTTGGTTCTCGTGGTTGAACCCTGTGAAATGGTTCTCCGGTCTGGGGGAGTGGGTACAGGAAATGGTTGCTAGTGTAGGTAAGCTCCTTCTCCTTATACTGGGTGTCATCTTAGAAATTGGTTTAGTTGTCAAATGTGTTCCTACTGTGTTGAAGTGTGGAAAATGGTCTCATAGGAATAACACTGAGAAAGAGACTGAAAGGGTGGTACCAGATACCGAGATCATGGTCTGTGAAGAAGTATTGTATAATTCTGAACTTGAAACGGTGATTGGGTGATAGTTTATTACACTATCAAAGGGTGGAGCTGTCGAAGTCAGCAAATTGGATAAAGTCATTTCAATTAAAGTCGAGCAAACTTGGTTGTCTTTGTCTGAAAAGATCCGTACGGTACGCTACGACGTACAAGGGCACGCTACGGCGTGAAAGGGCGTACACATCCACTACACGTGGCAGCAACAGTAATTGGTCTTTTACCATACATTCGCACAAACACGCATACTTATAAAATAGTACACATTGATGGTAGTTGCAACACAAAGTCAGTTATGTCGAAATATAGTAGTATTTATATGTTATATTAGAGTTTCATGCATATTAGTGAAATACACGGAACAGGTTGAAGGAATCATGAGTGGTATCATAATAAACCTCTTTACATATCCTACTGTTTGGTTCACTCTGCGAGGGAATCGCATAGTGCATACACAAGTTATGAATAATAGGAAATTATGAACTACTTAAGACTAAGGAATCTTGGCGGGAAGAGCTGAGCATACCCCCTGGAGAGGTGACCCCCTCCTTTGGATTTCTTAGGATGAACTAGCCAATGATTGACAACCCCTTGGATCTTCCTGAGACCTGGACCATAAGATGCAAGCTATACCACCTTCATTGTATTACTGTATTTCTGTGTGTATATAAGCAGCAGCTTCACATCTAGTGTTCAGACATCTTGTCCCCAGACTTCAGGATTGAATGACTGCACACTGGATCCAGAGCGCCTGCGATAAGTAACGGCTGTATTTATTATCACTTCGCTTGAGCATATTATTCTACTATTTGCGAATAAATCTTTGTGCGTTGGAAACACAAATCGAGGTTTGACAATCGTTATTGGTTAGCGACAATACGCACATAACAATACAGACATAGGTCTTGCTTGCAGCGTCGTTGACGTTCCTCGGCAGAGAGTCGGGAACGGCCGATTTACATCGGTTCTTCTTGATGAACCGGGTTTTGAAACATGGGAGCAAGGCGAGTAGAGGACCATCTGGAAGTGGCACGTTCCTGAGTACGATCACGGAAACGTAGATCAATGCGATTGCATAGAGAGATCAGGGAATCCAAATCAGCGGGAAGCTCACGAGAGGTTAACTCATCTTTAACTCGGTCTGACAGTCCTTACCAAAAGGCTGCTACCAAAGCTTCGTTATTCCAACTGAGATCAGAGGACAGAGTGCGGAACTGTATTGCATACTGCCCGATGGTCTGGGATCCTTGGCGGAGGTTAAGGAGACTTGAGGCAGCTGAGGAGATGCGTCCGGGCTCATCAAAAACCTTGCGGAAGGTTTCAATAAAGGTGGTGACGTTGGACAGCATAGGGTCATCTCGCTCCCACAGGGGGGAGGCCCAAGCGAGGGCCTGTCCGGATAATAAGGACATAATAAATGCCACCTTAATGCGTTCAGAGGAAAAAGATGCAGGATTACACTCGAAGTGGATGAGACACTGATTAAGGAATCCTCTGCATTTTTTAGGCTCTCCGTCAAATTTGGCCGGTGGAGAGAGTCTCAGGGCTGCTGAGGAAACCACTGCAGGGGAGGAGGAGGTGGCGGCGCCAGCCGCGGTAGTCACGGGAACATTTTGAGCAGATATCATGGAGGCCTGGAGGGTCTCAAGGCGAGTTGCGACTCCTTGGATACAATGAAGGGACTGTGCCTGCTCCGCTTCTTGTTTCTCCACCCTATGAGCCAGGTGGAGTAGAAGGTCACGTGCCGAGGGTTCATTAGCTGAGTCGGTTGACATGGCCAGAGCAAACTGTCACAGACGTGACCTTAGTACCTGCAAGTATTGGCACTACTACATCAGGAGGCGCGGAGTCTAACACGCCGCTGGTATTCACCAGGGACCCCCGCAAGCAAGTTTGGACTTAGCGGCAACGACGTGCAGGTCGCGGCCCCCCCAGGTAGTTACTTGCGAGATATAGAGAAATCCGTAGTCAAACTGGCAGAGTCAGGAACCAACCGGGCAGATGAGGTACCGAATCAGGAGACAGAGAATGGTCAGCAGGCCGAGGTCAAAACCAGAATATCAGGATGGAACAAAGGGAGAATCCGAAAGCGAGGTCAGGAAGCCGGGTCAAACACTGGAGTCAAGACAAGATAATAATAATGCAGGAACGCTGGAAACTAGGTAAACCAGTTGCTCTGGCACCCTAATGGTGTCAGAGCAGGCTTTAAATAGGAAGCAGTAACTCCTCATTGGTGGGCAGTGGATCGGCGGTCAGCTGTTCTGACCGCCGACAGGAAACTGGAAAGCGCGTCCCATTGCTATGGCGACGGGCGCACCGCGTCGCCGGAATACGCGTCCCCGTTGCTTAGCAACGGGGCGCTCTGAAGACGGACGTCCGTCCCTGCCCAAGGAGGAGGCGCAGGGACGGCGTCTGACAGATACGTTGTTCCAATATAGATCTGGAATCACTATGAGCCGTCCGAACACCTAATGGTGGGGCAGAGGATTGTGACAGCGGGGCAGAGGAGTGTGACAGCGGGGCAGAGGAGGGTGACAGCGGGGCAGAGGAGGGGGACATCGTGAGAGGGGCAGTGGAGGGGGGGACATCATGAGAGGGGCAGTGGAGGGGGGACATCGTGAGAGGGGCAGTGGATGGGGACACAGCGTGACAGGGGCAGTGGAGGGGGACACAGCGTGACAGGGGCAAACAGGACTGCTCAATAATTATTTTGGAGGGGTGCCTTGAAAAAATTTGGAGACTCTAAGGGTGCCGCGAACTGCAAAAGTTTGGGAACCACTGGGCTAGTACATATCATAAAAATCTAATGCCTCATTTAGCCCATTGGGAAAAAGGGTCCCTAATTTAAATATCTAAGATGATTCACATAGACAGATCTTTTTAAATCTGTCCCCTCTTCTAACAGTAAGGGATACATGTTCAAGACCAACGATCTTAAGGCATTCTGGGTTCTTTCCATGGACTTCTGAATAGTGTCTCGAAACACTATGGGTTGAGAGACCATTCAGAATATTCCGCCTGTGCTCGCGGAATCTTGTTTTTAAAGGTCTGATAGTACGACCTACATACTGGAGCTTACAACTACACTCCAGCATGTATACAGTGTAGAAAGTGTCACAATTAATAAATTGTTTAATCGGATATTCGATTCCACAGGAATTAGATCTCACTTTGTTAACTTTATTCAAAATATATCCACAAGTCAGACATCTTTCTTTACCACATTTATAGCATCCCTTAGGTTTATCGGGAAGCCATGTATCGTTCTTTTCTGTCTGCTCTTGTTTCAGCATACTCGGAGCCAAAATTCTCCTTAAATATAGATTTTTCTTAAAAATCACCTTAGGTCTATCTTCCAAAACACTTTTTAATACATTATCTTCTTTCAAAATGCTGAAATTCCTCTTAACAACATTATGGATCTGTTTAGATTTAGCATTATATAGAGAGATAAAAGCTGGATTATTATTGTCAAACACTTTTTTCTTCTTTTTACACTCATCCGTGGATTTTACCAGCTCATCCCTATCCAAGGTGGAGGTATACAGAGCAGCCTCACTGAGTAAATTCTCAGGGTATCATCTTTTACTGAAATTATCCAACATAGTATTGGATTGAGTTAGAAAATATTGGTCTTCAGAACAGTTTCTTCTAAGTCTGCCTAATTGTCCCCTAGGTATGTTATTAATCCATAGATGATGATGTCCACTTTCGTAAATGAAGGTAGTCACACACATCCGTTGGCTTATTATAATTAGAAGTTGTAACTTTATTGCCACATGCTGTTACTGTAACATCCAGAAAGTTAACCGTGTTCTTATCAAAAGTATGAGTAAACTTCAAATTAAATGTATTTTTATTCAGAAATTCTACAAAATCCAGTACAGATTCACCCTTCCAAACAAAAAACAAATCATCAATGTATCGGCCGTATAGGACGAGGTTCGCGCCAAACCGGCCGCCCCATATTAGCACCTCCTCCAGTTGTCCCATATACAGGTTGGCAAAGCTCGGCGCAAACCTGGTCCCCATCGCCGTACCTAAAATTTGCAAATAAAACCGGTTTTCAAACAGAAAATAATTATGACTTAAAATAAATCTAATAGAATCCAGAATGAATTTTCGCTTAGCCATGGTTAAATTGGTATCATTATCCAGCATTTTCCTAACAGCCTCTATTCCTCCTTCATGGGGTATGTTAGTATACAACGCTTGAACGTCAAGTGTCAAGAAGCCATATTCTGACTTCCACTCTAATTGACTCACGGGGGGGTATTCAATTGTCCGCGTATTAGCGTAATATATCGCGAATAAGCGGAACCGCGGACATCGCAAAAAATCAACTTCCCGGAAATGACGGTATTCAATTGTAATACCTAACCCAGCCCCTTATCGCGTAATATCCGACTTGTACGAAGTGCTTTTTTTTTTTTACCCTTTTCCCGCCGTTCGCGATTTCCCGCCCACATTTCTATAGAAAACAACAACTTTCTTTTGCAAAGTGCCATTTTGCAGAGATTTCGATGCTGGTGGCTGATTCCTGAGACCCTCTGGTTTTGTGAGATTCTGGATTGTACTTTTTTCTTTATATACCTTTATTCATTATTTTCACATTATTTACATACATTTGCATTACATTTTATTTTGCATTACATTTTATTTTGCATTACATTATAGTAAGTTATATTTTTACACAGTATTAACACCACACACTACATCAAACACTACACAACACCACACATTTTATTTAATAGCATACATCAATAAACTGCATACAGAAAAAGTGTGCAATAATCACAATTAAATAAAAGTTTAGTTACTTTTTAGCTCCAGCATTACTTTTATTTATTTCAGCTACATAGCAGCTACATAGCATACATATATCAGTATGTCTAGGGAGCATAGGGAAAATCTTTCTGAACAGGTACACCTGGATGTAGAAGATATCAGCAGTGGAGAAGAGTGGCAGCATGAAACAGAAGAAAGAGAGCGAGCACAAGAAAGAAGAAGACAGAGATTCCTTAAAAAAGTGGCTTTCAGACCCTCGCAGCAATCTACAGTGGCTGAAGAAGATGATGGTGATGATCCTGAGGAAGGTGGTAGTAACATCACCAGAGCACCTCGTTTCTCTGAGCAGCAGAACAACATCCTGGTGGACACGATAGTAACAAACTATGATGTACTTTATGGTAAACGGGCACATGTCACAAGTCATCAGCAGAGGAACCAGATCTGGCGTCAGATCTCTGACAAGGTGACTTCTTGTGGGCAAGTTCCAAAATCTATTGAGCATTGCAGGAAACGTTTCCGGGACTGTAAGCGGATTGTAAAGAAGAAGATGGCTGCGTCCAAGAGGCATGCAAAAGGAACTGGTGGTGGGAAACCTGCAAATATCACCATGAAACCCTGGGAAGTGAGGCTGTCTGAGGTCCTGGATCCTGTACTCGTGGAAGGTGTGGAAGGTGCTGTGGACACAGAGGAACCTTCAACATATTTATCAGAAGGTATGTATATATGTTTATATCTATGATGATGTGTTAATTAATTTTTTTTTTATTTTTTATTATTTTTTAAAATAATTTTAACACTGTTAAATTTAATTGTAGAGCCAACTTCCAAGCGGCCATCTAAGAAAAGCTCAAAAGGACGTCCTGACACAGCTGCCAGCCAAGTTGGTAAGTGTTTTTTGTTTGACTATATTGATACTTATATATATATTTTACCAGTCACACACATGTACACACACACACACACACACACATACATACATACATACAAACACACACACACACACACACATATCTCATGTCTAAAATATATTCTCAAACGAAAATCATATGTTATCATTGCCCATGGTTATTGTTACTGTACATTTGTGTTGTTTGTATACAAAATTTATTTTACAATGTACACACAGCTGTCGATTGAAATCTGTATACATACAAACCAATATGTAGATGAACCCCACCTTGACAATAATAACATAGGATTTTGGTGTGTGTATATCATGCAGCCAAAAGTTTTTTTCAATGTAAATTAAATATATGTATATATTTTATATGCACACATTCTCAATCACCACTGTTTTATGTATACTCATTTCTCTTTATCTAAAATATACCCATTTTAGTTATATTTTTGATATAGATGAATGAATAAACATTAAACAGGTGGTTGTGAATGTGTGCATATGATTATATATAGATATATCTTAATTTTTTAGGTGTGTGTGTGTACATATATTAAAATATATACACATACATACTATGGTGTAAGAGACAAGAAAACAAACACACACATACACCAAAACATGTGAACGTTTTAGAACATAAAAAAAGTATATTAAAGCTAGACATGTATATATAAGCGTGTTTATTAACATAAATGGATAAATATAGCCATAGCGGTTAAATTATAGATATTGATCCATTTTTATCGTAATAAACACTCTTATATGTACACGTCTACCTTTAATATACTGTTCTTATGGTCTAAAACGTGCACATGTTTTTGTGTATGTGTGTGTTTGTTTTCTTGTCTCTTACACCATAGTATGTATGTGTATATATTTTAATATATGTACACACACATATGTGTGTGTGTATCGATGTATGTGTTAGGTCAGTTGTGTGTGTGTGTATATATATATATATATATATATATATATGATCCTGTGAAAGAAGGCATATAAAGGAGGAGTTTGGTCTTGAACCATATTTTTTTTTTATAATTTAATTCTAATCTATTTAATGACATGGTCCATGATTCATTAAGGATCGTAAGTTTAGAAAAGTTATTTAAGTATCCTGGACAAAAACATGCAACAATGCAAGGTGTGCAAGTTAGTATTCTGTTTTGCACATAAGTTAAATACTGCCTGTTTTTTCCTGTTGCACTAATCTTTGAGAGCTTATTTGTACACATATGATATTTGTGTGTTACGTGAAAAAACAGTCAGTATTGTTTTTTTTTTTAAAAACATATTAATATTTTGCAGCCCTTTCATTGTAACATTATTTTGGCCGAGTGACCAAAATTAGCAGTTTATATAGTTAAATGCTTAATGAATCAGGCATTATTTTTTTTTGGGTAAACATTAGTCAGGGGCAATTTTTGTTTTAAAAATATGTGTGTCATCAATCAATATCTAAAAACCATTTAAATTTTGTTTTTTGGGTAGTTCAAAAACGCAAAGACATCCTACTCTCTAAGAAAAAAGGAGCGTGTGCGACAACAGGTATGTATGAAAAAAAATTTTTAATTATTTTTTAAAAAAATATATCTATGTCTTGTAATAATCTAAAATAAAGCAATTTCAAACAGAAATGCCAAGAAAACGAATGAGTGTATCATCAGTTTCTACGGTGACTAACATCCCTGAAAAAAGAAGAAGAGGTTGGTTTTAAAAAAAAAAAAAATTCTTAAATTTATTAAAATCGGATTTTTGGCAAATTTTTAACATTGCTTATGTTTCAGAGACTGCATTTGAAGAGCAACCATGTAGTTCAAGGACAGAATTGGCGTCATTGCAGAACATTGCGGAATCCCTTACATGTGAATGATAGTCCAATATACATTCTACATTAAACATTGCAAAGCCTTTTTTTTTTGTTTATTTGTTAAATATTTCAAATTGTCATTAGGTTAAAATAATCTGTTGATGAGGAAAAAAAATCATTTACAATTAGATAATAATAGCAACATGTTTTATTGTTTATCCTTAGAAAACCTGAGAGAGAAGCAACAAGAGGCAAGAGCTGCAGACAGTGATGTAACCCCTATTGAGGATACAGAAACATGTAATTTTGCTAGAAATGGTAAGTAAAAATTTTCTTTGGCCAAAAATTTCAACTTAGCAGCTATTTATAAATTTCATCATAGGCCACTGATTAAAGGTATATAGGTTAGTCGTTTATAGGGACTTCTTTCACATTGGGCACAATGGGCAGGTGCCCGGCGGCCCTGCAGGCCAGGTAAGTCTTTCCGAAGCAGCGCAAGAAAAAAAAAAATTTTTTACTTTAGGACAGCTGGCAATCCGGCTCCCTCCCGGTTGTCCTCCTCCGTGTGGCGCTGGCAGTGCATTTTGGGTGACACGTCATAACGCCCGCCAGTCAAGCATTGCGGAATGTGAAGGAGGAGGAGAACAGGGAGGTAGCCGGATCACCAGCTGTCCTAAAGGTAAGTTTGTGGTTTTTTTTCTCTGTTTTTTTTTTTTTTTTGTCTTGCGCTGCCTCAGACGTATATGGGCCCAGATGCATGGCTTTACCCGGGGGCCCAAATAGTTGGTAAGAGGGCCCTGGTCATTTAGGATATAAATCAAAAGTTTTGAGTATCTACCAGTAAATTTCCATCATTAATACAAAGTGCCAAGTTCATACTGACCTTATTATACTGACTAATGTAACTAACATCATTAAAAAATGTAATAATGTTTTATTTTTCCAGAATCAGAAGACTCCCATCAGTCTGGTTCTTTATCATTTTCACCAGAAATTCCTGTGATTCAGCGTAAGTGTAGAGTCATAATTATATTTTTTATAATGTCAAACAACATGTTTCTAAATAAATAGTTGTGAGTTTCTATATGTATGTATGTGTATATTTTTTTTTTCTTTCACAATAGCTACAACAACAACCACAGCTTTTGAGGCCCTGCAACAAACATTTCAGCGTTTGGAAGACACTTCACAATCTAGAATACAACGTGGAGAAAGTGCACCTTCAACATCTAGTTTTTCAAGACTTACAACACTTGCAAGAGAAATGGAAAACTCCCAGGAAGTGTTTCGGAGAACAATGGAAGACAACATGAGAGGAATCAAAGATGCCATTGTTGGACTTACTGAGGAAATGTCGAAACAGAGGCAATTACAGATAAACACCAATCGAGACATTGCCACTATTCTTTCCGGAATCTTAGCCTCCCAAGAAAGAACCGAAGTGAGTATTGGAAGAATTTCCAATACTCTAGACCAAATTTCGCAGAACCAGCAACAGACTGCAGCAGCCAATATCCTCATAGCCACCAACCTTCAAAGTTTAAATGAAGAAATGCGCTCAAGAAGGCTTTTGGAAAACCTTTCGGTTAATTTTCCAGAGTGGAATGTGTCAGGAACCATCCCTCAAACAGGACAACCACAAAGTGCTATAAGCAGCTTAAGGACCCCAGAGATACCGTTGGATTTGACAGTGCAGTCTGCAAGGCCAAGCCCAGAAGAATTGCAATTTGCATGAAGAAGACTACCATTATCTTCATCACCAGAGGATCCAGTGATGCAATCTACCCCCAACGTAAGTCAAATGTCTATCTATTTTTTTTATTATGGAATACTTCAATATTTTGTACGTTCACTAACCCAATCTATGGTCATATTTAATATTAAATAACAAAATTTTAGTAACAATATATTTCTGTACTTTTTTTTTTCAGAAATAGAAGATATAATTAATCTGTTGATAAATATGGAGCAACAAGTTTTACAAGTTTTCAACGTTTGAACATTTTGGAATATTTCATTTTGATGATCACAATGAACCTTACATGTAAAAAGGTATGTATTTGTATATTTTTAATAATTCATAAAGATATACATTTCATATATATATATATATATATATATATATATATATATATATATATACACACATACATACATACATACATACATACATACATACATACATAGAGAGAGAGAGACATAGAGAGAGACATAGAGAGAGACATAGAGAGAGACAGAGAGACATAGAGAGAGACAGAGAGATATAGAGAGAGAGAGAGACATAGAGAGAGAGAGGCAGCTCCCCAGTCATTCAACACCTGTCTGCAGATGAGGAAGGTACCAGCCGGCGATAGACGTCTTTTTACGCATATTGGTCTGGTTCATTTACGGTATCACACCATTGTGGCTTGTATTTTAGTTTGCAGCTGTTCATCTTGCCCTATGTCAGGAGGCTATATCTACTATCCAGGATTACCTTGATTACCAGGTTATTCGTGGTGCCATCAGAAGGAATTCATCATATAAATCATTGGCTTGATTACTTTGAATATCTGGTACGGGAATTATATATCTCTGGATGAATACGACTATGTATCACTTATAATTGCACTATGTGTGGCGCCCCCTGTCTTATATTTTATTTTTATATATATAAATACACACACATTTATACATATATATATGTGTGTGTATATAGATATATAGATATATGTGTATATGAATGCCTATATGTATGTATTTTAAAAAAAAACACTTTTTTTTTTTAGTTGAAAATACATAAAGTTACAATGGAAAAATGCACGTAATCCTTCAATTACTGGAAGAATATTTAACAATGGTAAGTGTAATATTTGTGTTAAAATTAATCTGATTATTTTTCATTTTATATTAGGTATTATATATATTTTTTTCTGTTTAAATCCCTTAGACAAAAGATTTTATAATCATCTAATGGTCTGTGCTACAAATCACAAAGTTATCCCAAAGAAGAACTAACGACAAGAACTTAGTTTTGCCTATAATTAAACCCGGTATGTTGTTGATATATAAATGTATATTAAATTGTTTTTATATGTTAATGTTTTTAACAATTGTAACATTCATTGTAAAAAAAAATCCAAATGTTAAATGTTATTGATAACAGTACAAAAAAAAAAAAAAGTTCCAGAAATATTATCAGTGATTTTTTAAAAGATAATACTTAATCCTAATGAAAATTAAAATAGAGGATTGATTGTTAATGATGCTAATGTTGCAATTTTTCTTCAACTGTATTATGTTTTTTTTTTTAAAAAAATTAAAAATTAAACACTTTTTTAAATTATTCACAGCCAAATGAGGAGGATAGAAGAACTACAAGAAATTGGAGAAAAGCAAAGACCACAGAAAAATTAAATTGTGATATATAAATTTTATTGCACAAAGAAAATATGTAAATTATTAAAAGATGTTATAGTTTTGGTTTAAAACATGTGTCTTTCATTATTATAATCTAGAAAGATTGTTGTACAATATAATAGAAAAATAAATATTTGTTCAACACATCAATTTGGTTACAAAAAATTTAGAAAGGAAAAGAGAAAAAATGTAATTTCAGTGTGATTATGTGTCAGTAGTGATACTTTACATAAGGTTACATCACACAGAACATAGCATGGTGCAGTTTACATGTGATGACACCCACCTGTCCAAGAAGCTGGCTCTTGAAAAGCTTCATGGCCTCGGTCTTTGAAATCTAGTCGCTGGTTCCGTCTGCAATCCACAGTGAAATGGGTGTGACAGGTACATTTTGGAGAAAGGGAAAGAGAAAAAATGTAATTTCAGTGTGAGTATGTGTCAGTAGTGATACTTTACATAAGGTTACATCACACAGAACATAGCATGGTGCAGTTTACATATGATGACACCCACCTGTCCAAGAAGCTGGCTCTTGAAAAGCTTCATGGCCTTGGTCTTTAAAATTCAGTCGCTGGATCCTTTTATCTTAACTAACATTAAAACATATTTTCAAATAAAAACATATATATATATATATATATATATATATATATATATATAAAAATCCTTTAATCGAACGCCGAACAACGATTGTTGGAGCTATCTCCCACTAAATAATTTGAAGTCCTGAAAAAAAAAAAAAAAAAAAAAACTATTACTTATTAATTAATTTATATTTCTAAAAAAAAATTATGACATTACAAAATTTACACTTACATGAAAAAAAATCCAAAATGAAACGCTGGCGCTCACGAGTTCCTGTTTCCCTACCAAATGCTGTGGCTGAAGAAAGGTCTTGATCCTGTAAAACAGCAGGATCTATCTCTACCTCCAAATTATTTGCCAAACAGATATTGTGCAGAATGCTGCAAGCAATAACAATAAGGCAAACTTTTGATGGTGAGTACAGAAGCGCACCGCCGGACCTGTCCAAACAGCGGAATTGGCTCTTAAGTAGCCCAAAGGTATGCTCAATTACACCTCTGGTTGCTATATGTGCTGCTTGGTACCTTTTTTCAGCATCAGAAATTGGATTGGACACTGGAGTGAGCAACCAGGGCTGGCTCCCATATCCTGCATCACCTATTAAAAATTTTTTTTTTTTTTATTAGTGCTCTTCTCATTTTAGAAATAATTATTAATAGCGATTACCTAGATATAACTTACCCAAGAGCCATCCATGAGGAAAATCTCCCTCCTCAAACCTCTTGAACACTCCTGAATTCTGCAAAATAAAAGAATCATGAGAGGAACCAGGGAAGCCAACACAAACATTTAGGATTTTTTTTCTGGCATCACACACCATCTGCACATTCATGGAATGGAAGTGCTTTCGGTTTCGAAAGCTCTCTTCCATTCTGTGCGGAGATGTGAGTGCCACATGGGTGCAATCTATTGCACCCAGGACATTTGGCATACGTGCCACACTATAAAAATTGGATTTGACCTCCTGCCATTCTAATTCAGACTGTGGGAATTTAATAAATTCCCTAGTATGTTTTTTCATGGCTTTAAGGACCTGGAACAAACTCCGCGAGAATGTGGTTGGGAGAAACCCGCAATTACGGACAATGTCGGTTGAAAGGTTCCCGACGCTAAAAAATGCAATGCCCCAAGCAGCTTTGCCAATCCAGGCACAGCATGGTTTGTGGGGACTGTTGGTTCCAGGTCCTCTTTAAGGAGGTCATATAAAGAATAAATTGCAACTGAGGATAGGCGATATAATCTTATCACCTCATCCTCAGGGACCCCATCAAGTAACCGACGTGTGCGGTACAGACGGGGCCGTGGGACCCGACGCCTTGCATCAAGTAATGGAGCCACAGCATTCTCTCCCTCACTTGCAGCCACATGCACATCTACATTCTCCTCTATTTCCAAAGTATTTCTTTCCTCTCCCTCAACAAGCAAACCAGCATGTGCACATTCATCAATACATGCTGCATAAATAAACTGCCAAACGTTTGTTGAAAATGGCTCCATTACTAATGCCTTTGTAAATTTCTTATAAAAAAATAAAATAAATAAATAAATTTAAGTATTAATTAAAGTATTAATTAACTATTATTATTTTTATTAATTAACTACATAGCAGTATAAATACTGCTAGATATTAAACTATTAACAGTTTTATAGAAATATAAATCATTAACTATAAATACTGCTAGATATTAGGGATGTGCACCGGCGACTTTTGAGGTCTCGTGTTTTGTGTTTTGGATCCGGATTTTCGTTATTTTTGAGGTTCGGATTTGTCTCGCAAAACACTTGACGAAAGGTCTCGGTTCGGATTTAAGGTATTGGATTCGGATTTTTTTTGAAAAAAACATAAAAAGTTTAAAAATCAAGTTTTTGGGCTTATTTTCACTCCTAGGCTATTATTAACCTCAATAACATTCAATAACAAGCATTTCCACTAATTTACAGTGTATTCTGAACACCTCACAATATAGTTATTAGTCCAAAACGTTGCAACAAGGTATCTTTCTGGACTGCGTAGAGGAGTGGGTCACCACAATATATATTAAAAACCCTGAACTTTTATGATTCGCACCAATAAATGTACCTGGACTGCGTAGAGGAGTGGGTCACCACAATATATATTAAAAACCCTGAACTTTTATGATTCGCACCAATAAATGTACCTGGACTGCGTAGAGGAGTGGGTCACCACAATATATATTAAAAACCCTGAACTTTTATGATTCGCACCAATAAATGTACCTGGACTGCCTAGAGGAGTGGGTCACCACAATATATATAATAAGAAAACCATCAACTTGTATGATTCGCACCAATAAATGTACCTGGACTGCGTAGAGGAGTGGGTCACCACAATATATTAAAAACCCTGAACTTTTATGAATCGCACCAATAAATGTACCTGGACTGCGTAGAGGAGTGGGTCACCACAATATCTTAAAAACCCTGAACTTTTATGAATCGCACCAATAAATGTACCTGGACTGCGTAGAGGAGTGGGTCACCACAATATCTTAAAAACCCTGAACTTTTATGAATCGCACCAATAAATGTACCTGGACTGCGTAGAGGAGTGGGTCACCACAATATATTAAAAACCCTGAACTTTTATGAATCGCACCAATAAATGTACCTGGACTGCGTAGAGGAGTGGGTCACCACAATATCTTAAAAACCCTGAACTTTTATGAATCGCACCAATAAATGTACCTGGACTGCGTAGAGGAGTGGGTCACCACAATATATATAATAAGAAAACCATCAACTTGTTTGATTCGCACCAATAAATGTACCTGGACTGCGTAGAGGAGTGGGTCACCACAATATATTAAAAACCCTGAACTTTTATGAATCGCACCAATAAATGTACCTGGACTGCGTAGAGGAGTGGGCACTGGGCACCACAATAAAATATATAAAAAACCTTCAACAGGTCTGCATTACACTACACATACGGCTGCTCCTCCATCCTCTCCATCATATACATGTTGGAGTTTTAGCGTGTGACAACCTCTTGTTTTTGATAATGTCAGTGCATTTTGAATATTTTTCAATTTGCCCCACACCACTGAATGTACTTTATCTATGATACGCATCTATCTATCTTGACTGCGTAGTGTGGTGGCCCCGGTACACAATTTGGTACCGGGGCCACAATAAAATAAATACACCCTCCACGTGTCAGAATTCCACCAAACAAGTATCTGGACTGCGTAGTGGGGTGGCCCCGGTACCCAACTTGATACCGGGGCCACAATAAAATAAATACACCCTCCACGTGTCAGAATTCCACCAAACAAGTATCTGGACTGCGTAGTGGGGTGGCCCCGGTACCCAACTTGATACCGGGGCCACAATAAAATAAATACACCCTCCACGTGTCAGAATTCCACCAAACAAGTATCTGGACTGCGTAGTGGGGTGGCCCCGGTACCCAACTTGATACCGGGGCCACAATACCTCCTCCAAACATGCTACAGACAATTCGTCATTGAGATCCCATTAAGTATGTTAAAGACAGACAGGGTCCAAGTGTTATTAGTTGACTTTGTAAAGAAAAAAACTGTCCCTGTTGCACATAGTCGTGCAATGAAGACTTACTTTTTCATTTAAAGGCACGATCTTTCAAGTGTAGTGTTTGTAAGTCTAAGTCATATTATACTTTTGGTAAAATTGGTTTTTTTTGTTCCTCTTTATGTTAATTAATTAGTAATAGAATTAAAGTAGGAAATAGAATTAAATAGAATTAAAGTAGGAAATAGAGTGGTATAGAGTTGTAGTGTGGTATAGATAGAGTGGTCCACACAATATAATAATAAAACCCTCAACTGGTCTGAATTCCACCAAACAAGTATCTTGACTGCGTAGTGTGGTGGCCCCGGTACACAATTTGGTACCGAGGCCACAATATAATTTAAAAACCCTCCACGTGTCGGAATTCCACCAAACAAGTATCTGGACTGCATAGTGGGGTGGCCCCGGTACCCAATTTGATACCGGGGCCACAATACCTCCTCAAAACATGCTCCAGACAATTCGTCATTGACAGACCCCAGACAGACAGGGTCGTAGTGTTATTGTTTGACTTTGTAAACCCAAAAAAATGTCCCTGTTGCACTTGCACATAGTCGTGCAATGAAGACTGACTTTTTCATTTAAAGGCACGATCTTTCAAGTGTAGTGTTTGTAAGTCTAAGTCATATTATACTTTTGGTAAAATTGGTTTTTTTTGTTCCTCTTTATGTTAATTAATTAGTAATAGAATTAAAGTAGGAAATAGAATTAAATAGAATTAAAGTAGGAAATAGAGTGGTATAGAGTTGTAGTGTGGTATAGATAGAGTGGTCCACACAATATAATAATAAAACCCTCAACTGGTCTGAATTCCACCAAACAAGTATCTTGACTGCGTAGTGTGGTGGCCCCGGTACACAATTTGGTACCGAGGCCACAATATAATTTAAAAACCCTCCACGTGTCGGAATTCCACCAAACAAGTATCTGGACTGCATAGTGGGGTGGCCCCGGTACCCAATTTGATACCGGGGCCACATTACCTCCTCCAATTTCCAAGTGTAGTGTTTATAACATCTTAACACTACACTAATTCTAGCACGTCAAAACCTCTTGTTTTAAATAATGACAGGGCATTTAACTTTTGATTTAATTTATTGAATTTGTTGGCATTTTCTTTTACTTTTTGAACATGGCAAACGACTGTTGAATGGTCACATAATGCCAAAAAAAAAGGTGCAAGATGGAATTGTCCTTGGGCCCTCCCACCCACCCTTATGTTGTTGAAATAGGACATGCACACTTTAACAAACCAATCATTTCAGCGACAGGGCCTACCAAACAACTGTGGCTGAAATGATTGGTTTGTTTGGGCCCCCACACCAATAAAACAATTCATCTCTCCCTGTACAAACTAAACAGGCTCTACTGAGGAAAGATGTCGTCCTTATCCTCAACCTCTGATTCCTCTCCCCCTACAGTGTGTACTTCCTCCTCCTCACACATTATCAATTCGTCCCCGCTGGACTCCACAACCACAGTCCCTCTGTACTGTCTGGAGGGCAGTGCTGTACTTCATTGAGGAATTGATTATTCATTTTTATAAACATCATTTTTTCAACGTTGTGAGGAAGCAACCTCCTTCGCCGCTCACTGACCAGGTTCCCCGCTGCACTAAAAACTCTTTCCGAGTACACACTGGAGGGGGGACAACTCAGTTAAAAAATAGAGCCAGTTTGTACAGGGGCTTCCAAACTGCCTTTTGGAGTTCTACCACGTCACTACCTCTAGTTAATTTAGATTGCAAGGCTTGTAAATATAAATACTTTGAAGATAAAAAAAAGCAGGCTGCACAGACTGTGGAGCTAGAAAGTGAAATTAAATGGACCACGTTACTTTGGTGGCTATCTATGCCCCCCCCCCCCCGCCCTACACTTGTAGTTGAATATAAATAAAGCAGCCTGCATAGACTGTAGAACTAGCAATTCAAATATACAAAGAAATGGACAAAGGCAGTTTGGTATCTGTCTGCATCAGATCCCCTCTCCACTAGGAGTAAAACAGAAAACTTTTCAGCCGTTATATAATCTAGAATATAAATAGAAATTGAGAAATGCAATTTGGTATCTGTCTGCATCATAATCATCAACATCCTCCTCAGCGCCAGCTACATCAATATCCTCCTCCCAGTGCACAACATTCACACCTTCATTAGCCAAATCTGTAACTGGACTGTGGGTGATCCTTCCAGCATATGCAGAGGGCGTGCTGCAAATGCTGGATGGAGTCACCTCTTCCCGTACAGTGATGGGAAGGTCAGGGTTCACAACCAACAACACCCTTGGACTCGCCTTGGGGATTTGTGATGTCATCTGTTTAGAAGGCAGAGTTCTTTGCTGTTTTGTTGTTGTTGCTGACAGCATAACTCTCTTAAATTTTTTGTAGGGGGGGGGAGGAGGGCTTTGATCCTTGGGTGAAGTTGGACCACTAGTCATGAACACGGGACAGGGCCTAAGCCGTTCCTTGCCACTACTTGTCGTAATTGGCATATTGCCAACTTTACGTTTCTCCTCAGATGATTTTAAGTTTCTTTTTTTGCTGTTTTTTGAGAACTTGGGCTTTTTGGATTTTACATGCCCTGTACTAGGAGATTGGGCATCGTGCTTGCCAGACGACGTTGATGGCATTTCATCGTCTATGTCATGACTAGTGGCAGCAGCTTCAGCATTAGGAGGAAGTGGGTCTTGATCTTTCCCTACTTTATCCTCCAAATTTTTGCTCTCCATTATATGTAGCACAAGATACTGCAGAATGTGTGAACTTGGTAATATTGCAGTACCAATGGACTTATAATGCTGGATTGGTTTTGCAAATTTGGTTATAATTATTATATATTTTTTTTTTTTTTAATTTTTTATTTTTTTTTACTTTTTTTTTATTTTTTACAAACTTGGGAATAATGGGGAAATAACTATGCCCTTAGAAGCACAGAGCACAGGACACAGCACCACTGGACTGAACAGGACACGGCACAGGACCCAGCAGCACTACGGAACTCAGCAGGACAGAGCACAGGACACAGCACCACTGGACTGATACTGCAGAATGTGTAAACTTTGTAATATTGCAGTACCACTGGACTTTTACTGCTGAATGTGTGAACTTGGTAATATTGCAGTACCAATGGACTTATAATGCTGGATTGGTTTTGCAAATTTGGTTATAATTATTATATATTTTTTTTTTTTTTTAATTTTTTATTTTTTTTTACTTTTTTTTTATTTTTTACAAACTTGGGAATAATGGGGAAATAACTATGCCCTTAGAAGCACAGAGCACAGGACACAGCACCACTGGACTGAACAGGACACGGCACAGGACCCAGCAGCACTACGGAACTCAGCAGGACAGAGCACAGGACACAGCACCACTGGACTGATACTGCAGAATGTGTAAACTTTGTAATATTGCAGTACCACTGGACTTTTACTGCTGAATGTGTGAACTTGGTAATATTGCAGTACCAATGGACTTATAATGCTGGATTGGTTTTGCAAATTTGGTTATAATTATTATATATTTTTTTTTTATTTTTTTTTACTTTTTTTTTATTTTTTACAAACTTGGGAATAATGGGGAAATAACTATGCCCTTAGAAGCACAGAGCACAGGACACAGCACCACTGGACTGAACAGGACACGGCACAGGACCCAGCAGCACTACGGAACTCAGCAGGACAGAGCACAGGACACAGCAGCACTGGACTGATACTGCAGAATGTGTAAACTTTGTAATATTGCAGTACCACTGGACTTTTACTGCTGAATGTGTGAACTTGGTAATATTGCAGTACCAATGGACTTATAATGCTGGATTGGTTTTGCAAATTTGGTTATAATTATTATATTTTTTATTTTTTTTTTTATTTTTTATTTTTTTTTACTTTTTTTTTATTTTTTACAAACTTGGGAATAATGGGGAAATAACTATGCCCTTAGAAGCACAGAGCACAGGACACAGCACCACTGGACTGAACAGGACACGGCACAGGACCCAGCAGCACTACGGAACTCAGCAGGACAGAGCACAGGACACAGCACCACTGGACTGATACTGCAGAATGTGTAAACTTTGTAATATTGCAGTACCACTGGACTTTTACTGCTGAATGTGTGAACTTGGTAATATTGCAGTACCAATGGGCTTATACTGCAGGATTGGTTGTGAAAATTTTGTGGTAATTAAAAAATATTAAAGTAGTTTTTGGTATTTTATAAAAAAAAAATTTTTTTATTTTTTTAAACACAGGGGAATATTGGGGAAATAACTATGCCCTTAGAAGCACAGAGCACAGGACACAGCACCACTGGACTGAACAGGACACAGCACAGGACCCAGCAGCACCACTGACCTCAGAAGGACAGAGCACAGCACACAGCACCACTGGACTGATACTGCAGAACACAGCACAGCACAGCACAGCACAGCACAGCACTAAACAGCACTAAACAGCACAGAACTAAACAGCACAGAACTAAACAGCACAGAACTAAACAGCACAGAACTAAACAGCACAGAGGACCACCTAACACACCCTCCCTCTACCCTGATCAATGCCCGAGTGAAGATGGCGGCGACTAGCGGGGAATTTATAGGATCCGAGTATCGCGAGATCCGACAACGGGATTATGAGTCAGAGCCTCAGTTTCACTTTTGAATTTGGCGCCAATACCCGGATCTGTCTCGGATCCGACTCGGATCCGCAACGTTCGGGTGGGCTCGGATTTCAGAAATCCGAGCGCGCTCATCCCTACTAGATATTAAACTATTAACAGTTTTTAACTATAAATAATGCTAGATATTAACAATTTTATAGAAATAAAAATCCTTAACTATCTGCTAGATATAAATTTTAGATATACAAAACCAAACAGTTGTCTCAGTCTCCTCTTTAATATTTTCTCTCAGGTCAGTTGAATGAGAAATGAAACTAATGTTTTTAATTTTAATCCAGTGGACTATACCATTTGCTTTTTTCTAAAGGGGGTGTATTTAAATATCATTTTATAAACTTTTTTATTTTCATGGGATTAAAGTTATTTTTATTACACAATTATCAAGTTAGAAAAGTTTAATGAGTATAATATTATCAAAAAAGCCCCATATTAAAATAAGTTTGGACATTAAAGGAATCATTAACGCTTTTAAAAGACCTTCAATGGTGCGATCGAAAAAATGACTAAACGCGATTTTGTTGGACATGCGTTAAAGCGAAAATTTACAATTGAATAGCCTGCCTGCACTTGTTCTATGGGCTTGGTAAGATTTTGTTTATTTCCGACTTAAACGCGTAAAATAAGGGGAATTGAATTGTGTGCACTCTATGCTAACGCGAAAACGCGTTAAATATTATCGGAATCGCGAAATCAAGGCTAATTGAATACCCCCCACAATGTTTAAAAAATGAATGGTATCCTTAATGTATGAAGATAAACCGGGGACAAACTTCTGCAAATGATAATCCACAAAGGGCGAAAGATTAGAAGTAAGTGAACCAATACCCGATATTATGGGGCGTCCTGGGGGTGGAAACCAAAGACTTATGATGTTTAGGAAGATGGTAATAATTTGGATTCACTGACTATTCCATATACAAAAATTGATAATCATCCTTAGATATCACATTGTTGTTCAAAGCTGTGACCAGCAATGTCTTTAATTCCATCTGAAAATTCTGTGTTGGGTCTTTTTGCAATAGTAGATAGCACAGAGGGTCTTCCAATTGTCTACATGCTTCTTTAATATACTGATCCCGATCCATGATGACCACTCCACCCCCTTTATCTGCGGATCTTATCACTATGGAAGTATCTTTCTGTAATTCCTTGAGTGCCTGTTTCTCCTTCGAATGTAAGTTAGAATGGCATCTGGGATAACCTACTTCAATATCCTTTTTTAGGTTGGAATTCCTCCTCCTACTGCCATTGGTCCCATTACATATTGACATAAAGTCATGTAAGGTCTTATTATAAAAAATTGTAATTGCTGGACTGTTGTGACTTAAAGGAAAAACATTTGAACTACGTTTAAAGATAGAACTAGGTACTTCCTTCCGAATACTATCAGAACTGCCATTAATATCAAAAATAGGGGTATCTTCTGTTCCCTCCACTCTATTTTCTTCCCATAATGTTTCCAAGATGTCCAAGCTACTCTGATCATTTGTATCAAGGATAATGGGAACTCCCTCTATCGAACTAGTCTCTATGCTGCTTATTTATTTTGCCAAGATGTTGGTCGATACGTCCTTCTCGGACTATGTCACTTGTCCCTATTCCTTTTCTCCCCCCTATAATAATTCCTATCTTTCACATGGAAAGAGGATCCATGATTCCTAGTAGTATCTTTCCATCTTTCTTTATAGGGAGTTGTATTAGCATGATTGGGTTTGAATGATCTCTTATTGTATGTCCTAACCCGATCTAATTCGTAATCAACTTTGTCTCTCTCAAATTTTCTAGTTTTTTTATCCACCAATTCATGTTCAAATCTTTCAATTCTCCGATTGACTGCTAAATCTCTTTCTTTAAATTCCTTGCTCTCCTTATGAGGATCTAATAATTTCTTTAGATTTTCTATTTGATCCGTGGTTTCCCTGACCTTTTCATCTCTAAATTCTACTAGTAATTTCATCAACGATATGGAGCATGAGTCTAATATGCCATTCCATTTTTCTTGGAGTCCTGGATTGTCATTTATAGACAATTTTTTTATTTATCCTTAGGCCTCTAGGAATGCGTTTACTGTCTATATACCTCTGCAGTGAGACACTGTCCCACTAGTGTCTCATCTCAGTTTTAAGGAGGTCTTCCAATTTATAAATTAACTTGGATAGATCTTCTGATATTTTAGCCTCCTCACATCTATTATCTGTCCTAAAGGAACATAAATACTGATCCCTCCTATTTATTCTATCTGTATAGCATGTAAATTCAGCCATATTGTAATATAAAAGACCACTTCAGCTGCCTGAGGAATGATGAACCAAAGCTAAATAAACACATACAGTTCCCTAGGGAACCACCTCGGCGCTAGCAGTCAAAAGATTTCACCCTATATGTGGGAATATTCTCTGGGTAACCCTGCAGCTAGGACCTGGAATCATCAGATCGTATAACAGAAAAAGATACACCAAATTGTCCAGCACTGGGAATAAGCCTTTTATCCCTATATAAAAACGTTCCTTATATATGGAATCCAATACATACAATAATGTGTAAAATTCACAGTTTTATTAGAACTATATGTTCTTGCAGTATACTACAAAAATCAGGATATTAGATGGCACATACAGACCCATACATTAATATAAGTTTGTTGCATAACACCAATATGAGGCTATGTTGCTGATATGACATACACCTTCATTACAATCCCCTCATTGGATATAAGAAAGGCAAGATGGTAAGACTTGTGGAAACTCTACAAACTATAAATAGCTCTATGCTTCCAATAGTTGACAGTAAACGCTTGTATCAATCATAATCCTTCAAAACATGAATGAATGCATGATTTAAAAAAGAAAAAATCAATATAAAAACAAAAATATAAAAAATAGTAAGCTATAAAATGGTAGCCTCTTCGTGTGTGTTCACAAAATCCAGATATTCTCCAGAGAAAATAGTATTGAGATCCGATAGTATAAGGCTGGACCTATTCCGCATATTCTCAGAAAATAAAATTCACACTGTCCTCCTTCCAACATATGTTTATGCCCTCATATATTGGTTTCTGGGTTGTCAGACCCAACACCGCACCTCCTCCAGTGGAAACACCATTAGGTGTTCGGACGGCTCATAGTGATTCCAGATCTATATTGGAATAACGTATACTCGCGATTCCTTTTGAGAACTATTGGACGTGGTAAGAACTATCATGGTTTATTATATTTTGATGTCTCTGATGCCATGAGGGCATAAACATATGTTGGAACCTGGTTTTCCGGGAAACTTTTCAAAGAAATCAGTGAGCAATTTATCTGAGTGCAGATTCCTTTGTGATACCCAGGACCTTTCCTCAGGGCCGTACCCTTTCCAATGAACTAAATAGTGGACCTGACCCTGGACCTTCTTTGAATCTAAAATCTTCTCGACTACAAATTCTTGATGCCCATCCACCAAAACTGGCTGAAGTCTAGAGGACCGTTGAGGTTTGAATCTTCTAGAAGACCGGGCAGGTTTCAACAAAGAGCAGTGGAACGTACTGGGAATTTTTAGAGATTCAGGAAGCTTCAGTTTGAAAGCTACTGGGTTGACTTGTTTTATGATGGTAAATGGACCAATAAATTTGGGTCCTAATTTCTTGCAGGGTTGGCAGAGTCTTATGTACCAAGTAGAGAGCCACACTGAATCTCCTACTTTAAGGGAACAGGCAGAGCAATGTAGGTCGGCAAAAACTTTTGATCTAAAAGATGCTCGGAGTAAAGATTGATGAACTGATCTCCAGATCTTCTTAAGCCGGGTGGCCGTGGCCCTGGTTTCGGGTGGTCTATCTGTAGATAGAGAGGACAAGGCATTAACTCTGGGATGGTACCCCAGGTTGCAATAAAAAGGAGAGTACTGGGAAGACGTGTGGCATGCGTTGTTGTACGCAAGTTCAGCCCAGGGAAGGAGGTCAGTCCAGTCGTCATGGTGCTTGGAAATATACAATCGGAGATACTGCTCCAAGGATTGGTTTACCCTTTCGGTTTTTCCATTTGACTGCGGTTGGTAGTCAGATGATAGACTGAGACTGATGCCTAGGAGGGAGCAGAAGGCCTTTCAGAAGACTGCGATGAAGTCCCGATCTGACACGATATCTTCCGGTAGTCCATGGTAACGGAATATATGTTTGACAAACAAGGTGGCCAAAGAACGGGCAGAAGGTAACTTGGTCAAAGGAATAAAATGGGCCATTTTGCTTAACCGGTCCACGGTTACCCAGATGGTGTTACATCCGGAAGATAGAGGTAAATCAACGATGAAGTCCATGGATACATGGGTCCAAGGTCTGACCGGGACAGGTAACGGCAGTAATGGCCTGGAAGGGGAACTCCGGGAAACTTTTTTCTTGGAGCACAGGTCACAGGATGATATATACTCTCTTACATCCGTAGACAATGATGGCCACCAGACAGTACGAGAGACAATTTCAATGGTCTTGGCAATACCGGGATGTCCAGAAGCCTTGTTGTCATGACACTGTGAGAGGACCGACTTTCTGAGGTGTATAGGCACGAAAAGTTTGCCCACTGGTGTTTCAGAAGGTTCCTGTGGTTGACACTGCTGAAGGGTTTTACCCAGTTCCTGCGTGAAGGCAATCAAAACAGAAGAAGCTGGAATAATGGAACAGGGCTCAGAAACTGGAGTTTGAGAAGAGATAAAGCTACGGGACAGGGCATCCGCTCTTAGGTTCTTTGAACCTGGCCGAAAAGTAATAATAAAATGGAAATGGGAGAAGAAGAGGGAGCACCGTGCTTGCCTGGAGTTCAACCTTTTAGCGGACTCAATGTAGGACAAGTTTTTATGGTCCGTATAGATTGTGATAGTATGTTTTGCTCCTTCAAGCCAGTGGCGCCATTCTTCTAATGCCCATTTGATGGCCAGTAATTCACGATTGCCCACGTCATAATGTTCTTCAGCGGAGGAGAATTTTCAAGACAAATAAGCACAGGGATGAAGGCGGTGGTCTTTAGGATCTTTCTGAGACAATACGGCTCCAACTCCTACATCCGAAGCATCAACTTCAACAATAAAAGGAAGGTCTGGATTAGGATGTCTCAGAACTGGGGCAGACATGAAAGCACATTTCAAGGCTTTGAAGGCTGAAACTGCAGTAGACGGCCAGACTTTAGGATCAGCACCCTTGCGGGTCAGAGCTGTGATGGGGGCGATGAGAATAGAACAAGAACTGATAAACTTCCTATAATAATTGGCAAATCCCAGGAACCTTTAGGTGGCCTTCAAATTAGAGGGTTGTACCCAATCAAGAATAGCATGTACCTTTGTGGGGTCCATAGCAAAGCCTTCAGGAGAAATGACATATCCCAGAAAAGTGACCCTGGAGACTTCGAAGTCACACTTTTCTAGTTTAGCATACAGATGATGATGACGGAGCTTCAGAAGTACTTGTCGAACATGTTCCCGGTGTTGTTCTAATGAGCGGGAATAAATCAATATGTCATCTAAATAGACCACTACGAAGGAACCCAAGAATTTGCGAAGGACATCGTTGATTAGGTCTTGAAAAACAGCTGGAGCGTTGCTGAGGAAGAAGGGCATAACGAGGTATTCATAATGGCCCGTTTGAGTATTAAAGGCGATCTTCCATTCGTCGCCACTTCGGATACGTATCAGATTGTAGGCCCCTCGTAGGTCAATTTTGGAATAAATTTTAGCTCCTTTTAGATGATCGAAGATGGCTGAGATAAGTGGCAAAGGATAAGTATTTTTAATGGTTATTTTATTTAACCCTCTGTAATCGATACAAGGCCTAAGCCCGCCATCTTTTTTAGCCACAAAGAAGAAGCCTGCTTCGGCGGGAGACTTGGAAGGCTGAATAAAGCCTTTTTGCAGGTTCTCCTTTACATACGATTCCATGGCTTGGGTTTCTGGAATAGATAAAGCATATAATCTTCCCTTGGGCAACCTAGAACCAGGGACAAGGTCAATAGCACAATCGTACTCCCGGTGAGGAGGAAGAACATCTGCTTCTTTCTTAGAAAAAACTTCAGAGAATTCACGGTAAGGAAAAGGCAACCATGCAGGGCAGATCTGAGTAATTCTGAGTGGTAGAGACAAGCATAAGGAAGGACATCGAGGACCCCACTTGATGATGTCACCCTTGGTCCAGTCGATACAGGGATTGTGAAGAACAAGCCAGGGGTGGCCCAGAATTAAAGGAACCGAAGGGCAATTAATTAGATACAGATATATGGTCTAGGAGTGAAGGGCACCCAACTTTAACTGCAGAGGAGGTGAGCGATGATGTATTTCACCCTTATCTAGGCGATTCCCATCCAAACCATAAACAGTGATGACGGATTCCAGAGGAACGGCTGAGAAACCCAAGGACCGGGTGAGGGCCAAGTCCAAAAAGTTTCTGGCAGCTCCACTGTCCAGAAAGGCTGGAACGGAAATATCCCGTCTGTTAAAAGTGAACTGAGCAGGTACAAGCAGGGAATTTTTGGGAGGGATGACTTGTAGGCCTAAGTGGACACTCTCCATGTTCACTTGGCCTGGTCTTTTCATGGTTTAACGGGGCAGAAACGGAGCAGATGGCCCTTCTCTCCACAGTACAAGCAGAGACCCAAAGTAAGCCTCCGGGTACGTTCCTCAGACGACAGTCGATATGCTCCCAGCTGCATAGGCTCGACCTGGTCAGTGGATGAAGTTTGGGAAGGAATAGGAGAATAGGATGAAGGATTTTCTTTCTCAGCTTTCCTTTCTCGAAATCTTCTGTCGATCCGAATGGCTAACTGCATAAGCTCCTCGAGAGATCCCGCAGTGGGATACTGGACAAGGGAATCTTTAATTTGTTCTGAGAGCCCCAGCCGGAACTGACTACGGAGAGCTGGGTCATTCCATTCACAATCTGAGGCCCAACATCTGAAATTGGAGCAATATTCCTCCGCGGACCGCCGTCCTTGTACTAAAGATCGCAGCTGCGCTTCTGCAGAAGCCACTCGGTCCGGGTCATCATAAATCAATCCAAGAGCAGAAAAGAATGTGTCCACAGATTGTAATTGGGAACTATTGGAATCCAAGCTGAAAGCCCAAGATTGAGTGTCCCTTTGTAACAGGGAAATCACTATCCCCACTCTTTGTTGTGTTGATCCGAACGAGCGTGGTCTCAATTTGAAATAAAGCTTGCAGCTTTAACGGAAGTTGCGGAAGAGTCTGCGGTCCCCAGAGAACCAATCTGGCAATTTCATTTTCTGTTGTACCACAGAAGGCTGAGCGGCTTGTGAAGCTCTTGATGCCTTTTCTTGGGCAGTCTGCCGCTGAGACAGTTCTTGAACCATTTAGGACAAGGTCTGGATTTGTCCTGCTAACACTTGCGCCGGACTTGGTTCCATAGGACCGAATACAATACAATTCACTCACTCCTAGTGTATATTTAGGCTGGTTATAATGTTAGGAACCCCTCCAGCCAGTACATCAAAACCCGGAGTCTGCTCTGAAGTCTAGTGTTCACTGGAGCCCCTAGTGGTGGGGACAGACTTGGTCGCAGACAACAGAGGGTCATGAGTTGTGCACTGACTGGGGACAACCCAGCGATAGAGTATAGGAGCAAACAGCAAAGTGAAGTCCAGGCAAGGGTCGAGGGCCGGCAGCAGACAGAGTATCCAGTAGACCATGCGAGGTCAGAGGTCACAGGCAAAACAGCAGCGTAAGAGTCCAGGCAATAAATCAAGGGGCACAGGCAAACAATCGAAGTCAGATATCCAGGCAGAAGTCGGCAACGGAGAGTAATAATAGATACAGCAATAACAGCAGCACAGCAGGAAGTATGCAGATGCAGGGACTATAACCGACAGGGGAGGATTGCCCCTCCCTGCCTTATAAATGCAAGCTGGCCAATGAGGGAAGACTGGGGGCAGGACCTGTACTTAGCCATCTGGCTAGGGTATTTATTAGCGCGTGCGCCCGGCTCCCCTGAATGCCGGGACACGGCGCTGCAGCTCACTAGCATCATGACCATTGCCTTGGCAATGGCCGGGGTAGGCTGGAAGTGACGTCCCGGTCGTCATGACGACGGCCGGGACGCTGGAAGACAGAGGGGAGCGAGGAGCGGCGGTTCCCAGAGCCGCCGCGGCATGTAACAACAACTGGCACTAGCTAACAACAGGCGCCCCAACCCTACAACAAACAACTAATAGACCTGTAACGCAACGTCACTATAAACTGGGTGTAGTGTACTCCCTAAACCTCCTCCCTCTACCTACGGGGAACACCAGCAGGTGTGCACATTCTACTCCGGAGGGCTGACCCTGTTCCTCGCCCAGGTTGTACCGAGAAGACTATCTTCTCACTATGGGGTCACTCACAGAATCCCAAGGACCAGTCGCCACCTGCACGACCGGGGCTCACTGGAGCAACGCACCACCAGGGTGGCAGCTTCCGCTCTGAACCGCCAATGGCCACTACCGGAACTCGAGATGCCCGTGTTCACCCAAGTGGAACACCGCCTAATCTGGAACTGCCAGGAAACATGCCGGAACTCAGACTGGACACCCAATTGGAACCACGGGACTTACTGCTGGAATTCAAAAGGGCTGTACTGCACTGCCAGTGAGGTACTAAATCACTGCTTCAGGAATCGTATGTAATCGCACGTAACCCCAGTTACCTACGGGACGGGAAGTCTACTGTGTGTCCTAACCCTCACTACGTGTGTGCTCTAGCTAACCCCTTGTCCCCACAGACACAGAGTATCACAGGATTACAGTCAGTAATAAGAGCCTACCTTTAATGGGGGCCTGACGTCTTGCACCTGTAAATAAACGTACATAGCACTACCAAATACAATGCACAATACTGTATTTCACCACACAAGCATAATAAGGCACTGCTGCTGTATCTGGAAGGCTGCCAATGGAATACACACCTCTGCTATCTAACCGGTCGGTCTGTATAGCAGTAACAGGAGCCTTCTGCTCAACTGTCGCCTAGGACTATCACCTAGATTTACTTACACAACTCCGGAACCTGTGCCCTATCTAACTCAGGGTTCTCACGCCCGTTCTACTTACAGGGCCTTGGGCCCGGACTTTGGGCTCTATGCCAAACTACCTACAGGGCCTTGTGCCCTTTACTACCTAGGGCTTTGTTCCCTGACTATGGACTCTATTTCCAATTACCTACAGGGCCCTGTTCCCTTTACTACTTAGGGCCTTGTGCCCTGACTATGGGCTCTTGCCCACTAACTACGGGGCCTTGTGCCCTTTTCTGCCAATGGCTTAAAGCCCAACTGACTACCAATGGGCCTTATGCCCAGTTAACACTAGGGCCTTGTGCCCCCTAACAGTGGCCATGGGCCTAGTGCCCGACAGTGCCCCCGGGCATTGTGCCCGACCTAACAGTAAAGTATAGTTACCTGCTCCGCGCAGGATATTCTACATCTTCGCCCTATTCGTGGGCACTGCGTCAAAGCACATCTCCACTTTAGTAGACAGAGAGTTGGGAGATCCATCGACCATTACAGATAAGCTATATTCAAGTTAACATTTTGGCATGTTTGTAGATTTTGGAATTAATTTGAACACTACTAAAAGATGCTTCATCATTTGGGAGCCTCTTTTCTATGTTTGTATACCAAGCTGGCTAATACACTGTTACGGTATGGGCATTTTGAGACAACCTGCCCATCTGCATATTACATCTGTCACAACTTTAATATAGACATTGTGGCCGAGTCCCTGAGTGCCGGCCGCTGGCATCTAGGAATTGATAACCACCTAGCTCCTGTTAAATCACGGCGCTAGAAGTCGCATGAACTGTAGGTATGTTTAAATGAATTTCTCAAAATAAATGTATGGTGCGATGTGCGCTGCGGCGCTGGGAGAGTAATACCTAGCGCCACAGCCATGAAGGAGCGCCTAGCACCGGGGACTGTATAAATGTGTATTGAATTAAATAAATGTAAAAATGAATGTGTATAGGCGTTGCAGTGGCAATAGCTGGCGTGCAGCAAAATGTAACTCCTGGTGCTAGGAGTATAGCTATGTGTAACTTTAATGTGTGTATAATGTAAATGTGTTTTTAAATCTAGGATGTATGTGTACGGAAGTATAATAACTAAAAATTACTTACCCTGTCCCTGGTGGTCCAACGGTTCTGCAGGGGCAGCCCTTGATCCTTCACTCCCCGGCAGCCAGCTTCAGTGGCTGCCGAAGGGACTTCCACACCAGCCTCCTGGAATCAAATAGATCCAGGAGGTGCAGCGCCTCCTGGGGGTCCTAGGAAGCTAAGTCACTTGCTGGAGTTCAAAGAGTTTCAACTAGTGACAGGGCAGAGACTGCTACCCCGGTACCTGGCTGCTCTCGCCAGGTACTATTTTCGATCAAGGGGCAGAGCCAGACCCCGGAGCAAGGTCCCTGGAAGAAAGTTTAAGCAGGAGATTTAAAAGAGAAATCAGCCTCAGACAGAACTGCACCAGGGAGGAGAGTGGGCTGGCAACTCGTGGACGCGGGCAAGTACATTAACTTTTATGTAAAAAAGACGTTAACCACTCTGGGCTGATTTACATCCAGGCTGCATGAATCAGCCAAGATAGGTTAAAGCGACAGGAGGCTAGATTATCTCCTGTCATGCTAAATCTCAAAAACTGTATAAAAAGAGCACTTTTTTGCATTGAAATGTATCATTGTTCCTTCCGACTTTCTGATCACTGGTACTTTAAACCAGTGTGAACTGTCCTTATCAGGACACTTGAGCTAATAAACATCACTTGCTCCAAGATCCTGCTTTGACAACTTCTTCCCTGCTGTATTTCCTGTGACCTGTAGATTAGACGCAAATCTAATCTGTTATCCGGCTGTTCTGAGGTTTGGACCCAGCTTTCCAGTACCATCACTTTGCCTGTTACCTGCAGCTCTGGCCAGTGTGATAGGCCAGGGGTACCATCCACAGCAACTCTGAACTGAAGGCAAGAGGTCAGGGATACCAGCCAAAGTGTACCAGCAATGGGGTACACTTGCAGCGACAGTTACCCATAAGGATGCTATTCTGGATGCCACTAAGGGGTCCAGTGCTGGCAGCAGCTTAAGCCCCTCTCACTGCAGTTAGAGGGCATTTGGGATAAAGAAAGTGAACGGTGTCAAAGTAAGCCCAGCCGGTTCCCAGCAACAATAGACAGGGTGGTATAGGCGGTCCATCCTGTCACAGAAATTCTTTATACCACTATTGTCATTCTATGGACTTTACAAGACAGTGAAAACCAACACAGCAAATTTTGGTATTAGATTAATTTCTTTTACCAGCTTCAACGTGGTTCCTGATCCACTTTTTCTTCTGATGCCCATCATAGCTGCTACCTGGTGTGACTGCTGGAGGAGGGAGACTGTGGCAAGGTTGCTACCAACTTGGTAGAGAGCTTTTGGCCAAAGCAGCTAGGATCAGCAAGTCCAGGGAAATGGATCTACATCTTGGCCAGGACATCATAATTTCCCAATTTTCTTGGATTATAGAACACTGGAGTGTTATTGGGTGTTGTTTAAATTATTATTTTTTATGTAATGCTATTGTTTGCAGTTATCGGTATTAAATATAAAGTTGTTACCACACCTTTTCTTTGCCTGTGTGACTCTGAACCCTTAGTTACATCCCCTGGTATCCTGACATACACGAAATTATATATTTCACTAAGAAACAATATCTATTAAATATTCATTATACTAAACTAAATCTAATAAACATTTATTTCTATCTGTAAACTACTACCAAACAGATAAATCGCAATGTTAAATAAGGCTAGGTACACACTGAAGAATTTTCCGACCGACCTGTTATCTCAAATGACTGTACCTACAACTGAAGGTCCGATCAGTCTGGCAATTCTTGCATGCACACTGACACGATTTACCTTCAGTTCTGTGCTCTTCATCTGGTATCCTCTAGTATTCAGAGAATGACAGCACAATATTCATTTATTAATTCTTGTCACATTGTCACACCGATTAAAATGCCTTGATATAGCTATACACATGTCCTAACGGATTTTGTTATCTTCTGTGACTCTCAAACTAAACATTCTGTCTCAGAACAAACAAATTAATTATTCCTTCTACAGCACTTTCTACATTTATTCACCGGGACATTCATTGCTAGCATCGGCTGAGAAGAGCCAACTCTGTAAACTCTATGGGGATCGTGAGCATGAGTGCATATACACTACATGATCGTTAGGTGATTGGTGGGAAAATATTAAACAGTATGACCAACATAATGAGCCGACAATCGACACTTTGGAACGTCTTTCAAACATTGTGTCACTATACACACTTACCCCACTTCCGGCTGAACGGTCGTATGTCGGCTGATTTGCCCGATTATCGGACGAAAACGCACCAGTGTGTACCTAGCCTAACATTAAACAAGTGTTGGGCAACGGCTTTCACCTGCAGCCCCAGCTGGCTGCCTATTTTATAAAGTAGAGATTAAGAATGGACGGGAGCAGCTGACTTCTGAGTCACATAACATACTTGTACTCTGCACAATGCAAGGAGGTCATGCAACATACCATAATAGGAGGAAGGAGTGCAGTGTGCTCTCCCTTCTTCCCCAGTGGACTATAGCTATAAAAGTATTAATGATGTGAGAGGCATGTAGGGGAAGTCTGATGGGCATCAAGGGGAAATATGATGAGATTTGAGGGGCATGTGGGTGCCATTTGTGGCAAATGGTGGGCTGAAGACATGTGGGGCTGAGTGGTGATGTAGACTTTTGAATCACATGAGGGACATGTTGGGACATTTTGGGCTTAGTGAGATTGCATTCAGAGGTTGTTTATGGTCTGTTTTTTTTTTTCATTCTTCAAATTAAGAGCTAATGTGCAACCCTTTTGTAGATTGGAGGACCTCATATGCGGCCCTTGAAGTGTCTCGGGTTGCCCATCACAGCACTAACTATATATAACTAATACAATAAAATATAAAAGATACAATCCTACCCCACAAAAAAAAGAGAAAATAGACAAGCAAAACTTAATATAAAACCGGGTAACGATGGGTTTAATGAAAGGGGCACCAATTTAACTTTATTCTTTACGTTTTATTTACAAATTAGCTGCATTTCTTCTCTCACACACATAGATGAGGAAAATTTTGTGCAAATCGAGTTTTGTAGAAGAATCGATAAATTCGGAATCTAAGGATATCACAAGATGATTTGGTTGTCTGCATTTAGCACCCATAATCTTTAACACTTATATGCAAATTGGTCATATAACCTACCCGGACATTTCCTGGGAGGCCGGTGGCCACAGGAGGCCACTGAATTTTTTTGGGAGGGAAAGGTGGGGGTTGGTTAAAAAAAAAATGTAATTTTTTTTTTTTTACTTAACCCAATTGGGGGCAGGAGTGGGTGCTGAGTGAAGCCCACCCTCAGAACGGGTGCCGACAGGGGGTCAGTGTTGTGCTCATAATGTGGCTGCGGAGTTATAGGTCCATCCCTCTCTCCCTCCTGCGCCTGCTAGTGTATGAGTTTGTGAGAGAATGAGAGAAGGGGGGCCTGCTAGTGTATGCGTGTGTGAGAGAAGGGGGGGCCTGCTAGTGTATGTGTGTGTGAGAGAAGGGGGGGCTGCTAGTGTATGCGTGAGAGAAGGGGGGCCTGCTAGTGTATGCGTGTGTGAGAGAAGGGGGACCTGCTAGCGTATGCGTGTGTGAAAGAAGGGGGACCTGCTAGTGTATGCGTGTGTGAGAGAAGGGGGGGCCTGCTAGTGTATGCGTGTGTGAGAGAAGGGGGGGCTGCTAGTGTATGCATGAGAGAATGGGGGCCTGCTAGTGTATGCGTGTGTGAGAGAAGGGGGACCTGCTAGTGTATGCGTGTGTGAGAGAAGGGGGGCCTGCTAGTGTATGCGTGTGTGAGAGAAGGGGGGGCTGCTAGTGTATGCATGAGAGAATGGGGGCCTGCTAGTGTATGCGTGTGTGAGAGAAGGGGGACCTGCTAGTGTATGCATGTGTGAGAGAAGGGGGGGCCTGCTAGTGTATGCATGTGTGAGAGAAGAAAGGGCCTGCTAGTGTTTACGTGTGTGAGAGAAGGGGGGGCTGTTATGCTGTGTGTGTGTGTGTGTGTGTGTGTGTGTGTGTGTGTGTGAGACAGGGGCGCTGTTATACTGTGTGTGTGTGAGAAGGTGGGGCCTGCCATACTGTGTGTGTGTGAGAGAGGGGGGGGCCTGCCATAGTGTGTGTGTGTGTGTGTGTGTGTGTGTGTGTGTGTGTGTGTGTGTACTAATTATGTAGCCGCTCTTCCTGAGCACCAATCGTCCCGTGAATGCTCTAAACACACTAGCCCCGCCCCCCCTCTCTCGCGGGGGGTGCCGCGAGTCGGGCAGGGGCCACAATTTTTTTTTTTATATATTATCCGTTGTCCCCCCCTTCTGGGCCCTCTGAGAGCCGGCCCTGGATGGGAGGCCTGCCATACTGTGTGTGTGAGAGAGATGTGGGGTCTGCCATACTGTGTTTGTGAGAGAGAAGGAGGGGCCTGCCATATTGTGTGAGAGAGATGGGGGACCTGCCATACTGTGTGTGTGAGAGAGATGGGAGGCCTGCCATACTGTGTGTGTGTGTGTGAGAGAGATGAGGGGCCTGCCATACTGTGTTTGTGAGAGAGAAGGGGGGACAGCTGCCATACTGTGTGTGTGAGAGAGATGGGGTGGCTGCCATACTGTGTGTGTGAGAGAGAGAGGGGGAAGTTGCCATACTGTGGGTGTGAGAGAGATGTGAGACCTGCCATACTGTTTGTGTGAGAGTGAATGGGGGGCCTGCTATACAGTGTGTGTACGAGAGATGGGGGGCTGCCATACTGTATGTGTGAGAGGGATGGGAGGTCTGCCATACTGTGTGTGTGAGAGAGATATGAGGGGACCTGTCATAATGTGTGTGTGTGAGAGAGAGAAGGAGGGGCCTGCCATACTGTGTGTAAGAGAAGGGGGAGGCTGCTATATTGTGTGTGTGTGTGCCTGAAATGGGGAGTCTGCTATACTGTGTGCATGAGAAAGAAGTGGGGGCTGCCATACTGTGTGTGTGAGAGAAGGGGGGCTGCTATACTGTATGTGTGTGTGATTGAAAGGGAGGGGGCTGTCATACTGTATGTGCAAAAGAGATGGGGGGGCTGCCATACTGAGTGTGTGAGAGAAGGGGGAGCCTGCTATACTGTGTGATTGAAAGGGGAGAGAGCTGCCAAAATGTGCGAAAGAAAGAAAGGGATGTATGCTGCTATAATGTGTGAAGAAAAGGCGTATGTTGCTCATACTTACCAACTTTCTGTTGGTGAAATCCGGGAGCCTGCAGAGGAGGTGGGCGTGACGGGGGGGGGGGGCTCCAAGTGACGTCATTTTGGACCTGCCCCCATGACGTGATGACGCAAAATGCGTCATTTGACAGCGGGGGGCGGGGCCAAACGCCGCGATTCACCGGGAATCGCGGCGTTTGGGACTTAATTCTGCCCACTTCACTAGGAAGTGGGCAGAATTATCCAGATGCGGGGGATTGCCACACTCGCCCGGGAGCCCCGGAGACTCTCGCAAAATGCGGGAGTCTCCCGGATATTTCGGGAGAGTTGGCAAGTCTGATGTTGCTATAATGTGTGAGGGAGAGAGGGATATATTGCTATAATGTGTGAGGGAATGGGGGAGTTCTTAATATAATGTGTGATATGAGGAAAGGGGGCCTGTCATAATTGTGCAATGGTGGGATGTAGGCTATTAATTTAATGGTGATGTTTAGGTGGGGGCTAATTATTTAATGGGTGCTATATTATTTGTGGGGTGATGGTGGGGCAATTTCATTTATTGGTGGGCTATTTAATTTAATAGTGGGGCCTATTAAATTAGGATGGGATGACGGGACCTTTGATTTAATGCTATTGATGTTAAACGGAAATGCTATTTATTTTTGCTGGGGCTGGTTTGCAGGAAAAATGTCTATTTATTAAATGTGTGTACTATTAATTAAATGTCAGTGGAGTTTGAAGGGAAATAGATCTGTTTATCAAATGTGAGTACTATTATTTTAATGTTGGGGCTGGAGGGGGGCCTAATTATTAAATGTGGGTGCTATTGATTTAATGCCGGGGCTTGTTGGAGTTTTCTAAATTTCTTTTACCCATTTTTTTTCTAAATAGGGCCTCCAGCATTCCAGGATCCAGACAAGCAACAACTGAGACAGGTAGGAGAGAGCAGGGCAGTCAGCTTTTGCCCTGCATTGCTTTAGAAATGACCCACTCTGTATTATCACATCTAGTTTTTCCTAAATGTTGCTACAACCAAATTCCAGTAGTTCTAAATCCTGCCTACTTTTGTGTTGGCCTCACCTACAGTTGTTTTAGTACCGCCCACTTGAGGTCACTTTAATAATTTTTCCAGGGCCACTTTACGTTCCCAATCCGCTCCTGCTTATATGGAAGAGATTTAATGTTAATACCTGTATATGTGAAGACTAATTAAACCAATGAGTGAAATTCAAGTTAGTAAGACTGTGCTGGTGAATTAGTATATTAACGTGTACCTGTGATTGAATTATTTAAAGCATGTGAGCATGAAATATTCAAAAGGCTGGATGATGAATTTCCACAATTAAAATCCTAAAAATGCAATAATAAACTACCAGTCAAAAGATTTTGATATCTGATGAAATCATGATAGGAACCAAAATATATACTTATTGGTACGATTCAATTGACAGCGTTACTCGCGTTACTGTTAGTACAGTCATTTAACGTGGATTTCAGCTCGCGGCTCTCAGAGCTGCAAGCAAAAATCAGTGTTGAAATTACCGTACTAATGGTAATAATGCAGACTATTACTGTAGTAACGGCAATAGTGCACAGGCCGCGTTACTTGTACGAGTAACAGGGTCAATTGAATTCCACCCCTAAGGGAGGAATTCAATCGGCTGCGTTACTGTAAAAAGTAACGCAACCTGCGCACTATTACCATTATTGTGGTAATAGTGCGCTTAAATACTGTTATTACGGTAATTTCAACACAGGCTTTTTGCTTGCAGTTCCCTGAGCTGCGAGCAGAAAGGGTTACATTTACCAAATTAATGCTGCGTTAATCTGGGGGAAATTGAATTCCCCCAAAGTCATAACCCAAATCCTTAAACATACTTATATGGAATAAATATAATGTTAATGCCTGGATATGTGAAGATTATTTATAATGTAAGCAGTGGGCTAATTATGGAATAGCTCACATTAGTAATGCTTTGCTGATGAATTAATATATTAATGGGCACCTTTGACTAAATGTTTGAAGTCAGTGGACACTAAATATTCAACAGGCAGGTTGATTAATATGTATCATTAAAATCCTAAAAATAACAACCTACCCGCTAAAAGATGTTGATACCTGGTGAAATAAGGAGGAACAATATAAACATTTATATATATATGTCATAATGGCTGGTGATTTTTTTTCATCAGAATTTTAATGTGTCCAAAGATTTACACCTTCATTGATTCTTTGCTAAAACAAATATAACTGTGCTCTCTTAACATAAGTAAAAACTGTGAAAAATTTAATTGATAGGGACTAAAAATTCAAGCGCTAATAGTGTTTTTGTGCTTAAGCAGTACAGGGTGAAGCGGGACATACCTCCCAACTCTCCTAAGTGAAACAGTCACCCAAATTCGGGACTGTCCCACCAGATTCAGGACAGTTGGCAGACTGTCCTGCTCTCTCCTACCTGTTCTTGTCACGGTCAGCACTTGTGGCTGCTGGTTACTTTAGCTCATTTGCTGGTTGTCTGGATCCTGGAATATTGGAGGCCCTATTTGAAAAAAAATGGGTACATAAAATTTAGAAAACTCCAATTAGTCCCAGTGTTAAATCAATAGCACCCACATTTTATAATTAGGCCTCCCTCCAGCCACAACATTAAAATAATATTCACATTTGCTAAATAGATCTATTTCCCTCCGACCAACCCTGACATTAGATAGCAAGCACATTTAATATATAAACCTATTTCCCTCCCTCCAAACAGACCCAGCAATAATTTAAATAGCAATTACATTTAACAAATATTACCTTTTCCCACAACAATCACAGGCATTAAAAATACATAATCACATTTAATAAATATACCTCATTTTCAACTAACAGCCCCACAATCAATAAATAGCTTCCAAACCACCCCAGCATTAAATTAAAGGTCTAATTACCCCATCATAAATTCATAGGCCCCACTATTAAATTAAATTGCCCCACCATCACCCCACAAATAAAATAGCACCTAATAATTAGTTCCCACCTGCACTCCACAATTAAATTAATAGCCTACCTCCCTCATTGTATTAAGAACCTCCACACACACACTAACTACATTCATTTACTGCCCCCCCACACTAAATTCATTTACTTCCACCCCCCCCCCCCCCACACACACACTACATTTATTTACTGGCCCCTCACTCACACACACACACAATATTTTGGCCCCTCACTCACACACATAATATACTGGCCCCTCACTCACTCACACAATATATTGGCCTCTCACACACACAATATATTGGCCCCATACTTATATATATACACAATATGCTGGCTGAAACACACACAATATGCTGGCTGACACACACAATATGCAGACACCGACACACACAATATGCAGACACTGACACACACAATATGCTGGTTGACACACACAATATGCTGGCTGACACACACGCAATATGCAGACACTGACAAACACAATATGCAGACACTGTTATGCACGTTTTGTCGCTATCCAATAACGATTGTCGAATCTCAATTTGTGTTTCCAACGCACAAATATTTATTCTCAAAAAGTAGCAGAATAATTCAAGCAAAATAATAGTAAGTACAGCCGTTACTTATCGCAGGCGCTCTGGATCCAGTGAACAGTCATTCAGGTCTGAAGTCTGTGGTCAATGTGACTGAACACTAGATGAGAGCTACTGCTTATATGAAAACAGAAATGTAGTAAAACAATGGAGATGGTATGGCTAGCTTCTATTGGTCCAGGCTTCAGGAAGGTCCAAGGAGTTGCAGATCATAGGCTGGTTCAATCTAAGGAATCCAAAGGTGGGGGGTTTCTCTCCAGGGCATGAGCTCTGTTCTTCCCGCCAAAACTCCAATTACAACCAGTCCATTAGCATTTTACAGTCAGTATCATATTAAAGGTTTATTCCCTAACATCAATAACTAGAGCATGCAATGTGCGATCTCTTCGCCGAATGCACCGGACAGTTGCTGATGTAAAGGGGATTAATATGATATCAGACATGACACCTTTCCTTTAACCTGAGCCATATGTATCACTAATATGCATACAGCTTATAATATTACACATAAACATTACTATGTTTCGACATAAATAACTATGTGTTGCAACTACGATTAATGTGTACTATTTCAAATGTGTGTGTTGGTGCGAATGTATACAAAAGTGTAAAAACTGTTATTGCCACTTGTTGCGGCTGGATACGCCCTTCCATGCCGTAGCGTGCTCTACGCATAATTTCAGACAAAGACAACCAAGTTTACTCGATATTAATTGAAATTACTTTATCCAATTTGCTGACTTCGACAGCTCCACCCTTTGATAGTGTTATAAACTATCACCTAATCACCATCTCAAGTTCAGGATTATACAATACTTCTTCACAGACCATGATCTCGGTATCTCTCACCACCCTTTCAGTCTCGTTCTCAGTGATTCTCTCAGAAGACTGTTTTCCACACTTCAACACAGTAGGAACACATTTGACACCTAAACCAATTGCTAAGATGACACCCAGTATAAGGAGAAGGAGCTTACCTACTCTAGCAACCATTTCCTGTACCCACTCCCCCAGACCAAAGAACCATTTCACAGGGTTCAACCACGAGAACCAACCTGCCACCTTTTCCCCGACCTGATATAACAAAGAATTATGGTTCCTTCGAAATTCCCATTTCAGTTGCAGAATTTCATCCATCTTCCAGTCTATAACCTCTTTGGGATCGTCTGTATTATTAGTTATGTACGTGCAACACTTGACACCAAACTGGGTGGCCAAAGTCACACAGTATCCACCAGAAATAGAGGTGAGATAATTCAGTACCAACCTATGTTGCACTAACTCTTTCTTGTACGCTTGTAGCTCCCTTCCAGTATACCTGAAAGTGTCGTCATACATCTCGGTGATATTGTCTATTAATTTAGCTAAGTCTTGAATATATTTAAAATTTAACGTTCCCCGAGCGGTCCTGGTGAGGTCTAGAGCATCCATAAATTGAAAACCAGCGGTTTCACTAATCAATTTTGTAGCTATGGGCTCCTCACCAGGAATCATATTTCTCTTGCCACGGTGTTCATACTGTGTGTGTATGTATGGTGGTGATGTAGTCTTGTGAATACCAACCATTTCTTCATAAGTAATAGTCATGATTTCAGGAACCAGTTTAGCTAAGATACACAAACCCTTGGAACTCGGAGTCACCCAGGAATAAGCTTTTCTCCCACAAACAAAGTACACATCATCAGGGAGAACATAAGGAACAGTATGCCCATTAATTATATCACATAAGGTTTTGACAAAACTACCCATGCCTAGTGCCTCCATTTGTTCGAGACACGTGTCAGCATGGATGACATTCTTACAATTACTTATAGAGACCTTTCCAATGGATACTTTCTTATGTTTAGTTACACGCCCTAATTTGTGGTGTCCATCAACATTCCTGCCTATTGGTGACCTTACAAGTCTCTCTCCAAAATGAGTGTGGCGAGCCATTGTCTGATCTGATAGGTCAGCATCCCAATTCTCCAGACGCTTTGCATGAGAGATGTTTAGGCACAGTAAGGATCTGTCTAAGGAGTATTGTCGAAGCTTCAGACTAGGGGACCTAGTGTTATTGTACCTCCCTTCTATGGGCCTCCCTCCCTTCAATTCTAGTACCTCAGAGATGTTTAGTGGGAATGGTACTAGTCCTATGTTATGCTGTCCCTGAGGCACATGTGAGCACACCCAGCATTCAGTTTGATTTATAACCTTACTCACTAAGGAGTGATAATCCTCCAGAGGATGCCCGCCCATGTCCAGGGTACTGGTGGACTGGCATCGCTGTATGCACTTCTCTCCAACTAGGGAGTCACAGAACTTACAGATACAATACTGATCAGACAATAGCCCCTCGCACTGTCTCCGAGTTCCCGAGCTAGCAGACCTTTTCATAACCCCCGGACCAAGTTTGATAATGGGCTTCTCTGGGTATTCTAATAACTCCGTCTCATCTGTATCACTACCAGAACCTGCCTCTGTCCTCCATCCTCCTTCACAAAAATCGAGTGTCCTAGAAAAAGTAAAAACAAGGAAAATCCTGGCACAAAAGAAAAACAAAAACCGCCACTCCATCGCTGGAAAGATAGTTCTGAGGCAACATTTCTGGTTCAGGTGTCTTGACTGCAGGCTTTAGGTCTCCTGGAACAGATTTACGAGTGACAGATTAGTGTCGTCGGTCTCAGCTTTATCTCGCACTTTCTCCGGGTTACTAACTTTCCTGCAGTGGGTGGAATGGACCCAAGTGTCTCTCTCTGCAACCTTCAGTGATGCGGTACTGGTCAGCAGCACTTGGTAGGGGCCTTCCCAACGGTCTGTTAAACAACCTGAGTGTAAGAAATTGCAGACTCACGATCAAATGAGGTTGTCAGCCGAACAGTATCTCAAAGGGGGACAGATTAAGAGGAGGTCTAGGAGTGGTTCGGATGCTATGGAGGACTAGTGGCAAAGCATCAGGCCACGCCAACCCAGTTTTAGTCATTATCTTACCAAGCTTGTTCTTAATAGTTCCATTTACTCTTTCCACCTTACCACTGGCTTGTGGCCGGTAAGGGGTGTGAAGTCTGCTACTGATTCCCATGAGCTTACACATATTTTGGAAGATATCACCAGTAAAGTGGGTACCCCTATCACTTTCAATGATTCTAGGGATACCTAACCTAAACACAAAGTCTTGTACAATTTTCTTTGCAGTGAACACAGCAGTATTAGTGGCTGCCGGATATGCTTCTACCCAACCGGAAAACACATCAATACATATTAACACATACTTTAGATTCCTTCAAGGTGATAATTGGATATAGTCAATTTGTATTACCTGAAATGGCCCGTCTGTAGGAGGGATGTGGGATGGCTCAGTTGGAATAGTTTTCCCGACATTTTTCCTCAAACAAGTAAGACATGACATTGCTTTCTTACCAGCCTGAGAGGAAAATCCAGGAGCACACCAGTATGCTCTCACCAGTTTGCACATACCTTCTTTACCCAGGTGAGTCAGACCGTGTGCTGCTTCAGCCAGGCTTGGATAGTACGTTTGGGGAGCTACAGGCTTACCTTGTCTATCCCTCCAGAGTACTGAGGACTCTTGACCACATCCCTTCGCCTTCCAGACCGCCTTTTCCTGCAGGGAACACAAATTTTGCATTTCAAATAATTTCTGCATGTCTAATGTCTGAAAAACCATCATAGTCTCGGTTGATACAGTCATAGGTTGCCCTGCTGCCCATTTAGCTGCTTCGTCCGCCCTATTATTGCCCAATGACACTGGGTCTTCTTCAGAGGTATGGGCTTTGCACTTTATGACGGCTACCGTCTTGGGTAACTGTATCGCTGTCAAAAGTCCTTTTATGTGTTGTGAGTGTGCCACTGGCGTACCTGCTGCTGTTGTAAAGTTTCTAAGACGCCCCAAAATCATGCACTACCCCGAAGGTGTACCTAGAGTCAGTATATATATTATCTGATTTCCCTTCTGCCAACTCACACGCTCTCCTTAATGCTACTAGTTCCGCCACTTGGGCTGAGTGAGGTGGGCCAAGGGGTTCAGCTTCTACCACACCCTGATCGTCTACAACAGCGTAACCAGTACATAGTTCTCTCTCGTCTCTGTCTGTCTATGACAACTCCCGTCTGTATAAAACGTAAAATCAACATTTTCTAAGGGGCTGTCACGTATGTCGGGCCTTGCAGTATCAGTACTCTTGCCTAACTCATCATCAACCAGGGTCTCCTCACCTCCCACCCTTTGTGTCTATAGAGACACATATGGAAGGTATGTAGCTGGATTTAAGGTGCTACATCGTTTGATGGTGATGTTTGAGGGTGCCATCAGAGCTAGTTCCCACTTTGTGAATCTAGCTAAAGAAACATGTCTGGTTTGAGCTGAATTTAACAGAGCTGATACAGCATGGGTTGTATAGACAGTTGAATTATGTCCTAATACTACGTCCTCGCTCTTACTTACCAGAAGAGCAGTTGCTGCTACACTTCTGAGACATGTTGGGAGTGATCTTGCCACAGTGTCCAATTGTGCACTGTAGTATGCTACCGGTCTGCTAGCGTCACCATGTTTCTGTGTGAGGACACCTGATGCACAACCATCAGCTTCCGTACAGTATAGTTCAAAAGGCTTTTCATAATCAGGTATTCCCAATGCAGGTGCTCTAGTCAGGCTATCTTTGAGATTAAAGAACGCTTGCTCTGACTCTTCTGTGTGTACGACACGTTCTGGTTTCGAGGAAGAGACTAGCTCCTGCAATGGTAATGCCAGAATAGAAAAACCTGGGATCCAGGATCTACAGTATCCACACATCCCCAAGAAGGTACGAATTTGCTTCTGGCTCTGCGGCAGAGTCATGTGTTGTATAGCTTCAATCCTGTCGGTTGTCAGGTGTCTTAGCCCCTTGTTGAGGCTGTGTCCTAAGTATTTGACCTTAGTCTGGCATGGCTGTAATTTATCCTTTGCCACCTTGTGCCCTGTTTGTGAGAGATGGAGCAACAACAATTTAGTATCATGAAAACATGACATAAAAGAATCAGAGCACAGCAACAAATCGTCCACATATTGAATTAGAACAGACCCATTGCGGGGTTGAAAGGATTGCAATCAGTCATGTAAGGCTTGGGAGAAAATACTGGGCTGTCAATGAACCCCTGGGGCAGTCTGGTCCATGTGTATTGCACTCCCCGGTAGGAGAATGCAAAAAGGTATTGGCAGTCAGGGTGAAGAGGGACTGAGAAGAAAGCAGAACATAGGTCAATGACAGTAAAATGACTGGCAGACGGTGGAATCTGCATGAGGATGACAGCTGGATTCGGCCCTACGGGGAATTGGCTCTCAACAACTGTATTAATTCCCCTTAAATCCTGGACTAATCTATAGCCCCTCCCCCCACTCTTCTTCACAGGGAAAATGGGACTATTTGCTGTGCTAGATGTACGAAGTAAAATCCCTTGTTGCAGCAGCCTCTCAATAACAGGATATACCCCCAATTCCACCTCCGGTTTTAATGGATACTGTGGGATTTTTGGAGTTATCCTACCACTTTTTAGATTTACCATGACAGGGGCTACGTTTGCCATTAGTCCAGTGTCCTGTCCATCTGTGGTCCATAGTGAACCTGGTATTTCCAGCAACATCCCCTTTACTTGAGATGGACTTTGTTCTATAACAGTAGAGTGTAACATTAACCTTTGAGGGGTGTCCAATATATCCTGTACCTCATGCACGACCTTCTCTGGTATGTCTAAGAACACACTATCTGAAGTACAGTGTATGACACATCCCATTTTACATAACAAGTCTCTCCATAGCAAGTTAGTAGGAGCTGCTGCAACAAAGAGAAACAAATGCTTAGTATGCAGGGGCCCGATAGTAACTTCAGCGGGTTTAGTTAGAGGATAATGTAACACTCCTCCCGTTACCCTCTTAGCTGGAATAGTTTTACTGGTCACCTGTAGATTAAAAGGAGAGGTTATCACAGATCTGGCTGCCCCTGTATCTACAAGAAAAGTTTGCTTCCTACCAGCTATGTCCACTATCATTGTTGGTTCTTCTCTCAGACTCTCAGTTAACCTCACTGGCTGTAGACTACAGGTATGACCTGACCCCTAGCGCTGACTATTGCTTTCCCGCGCAGAATTTGCTGCTGTAATATGCGCGGGCAGGTGTGAATCTTCTAGTCTATGTGAATCCCTCCTTGGAGGATATCTATGCGACCCTTCATTAGGATTATATCTTCCCTTAGTACAATCTCTCCTCATATGTCCTTCTTCTTTGCAATTATAACATCTCAACATTCTGCATTTCCTGTTATTTGGGTTATAGGCTGGTGGTCGTGTATGCATTCCCTCTAATGCTTGTATACTCACCGTCATCAACTTGTCACTCTTTTCTTTCTTTTTCCTAAAGATATTTTTATTATGCTCCACAGCAGACTCCCTAAGGGAATCTACCGTGATGCCTCTACAATTAGGTAATGAGGTTTGTACTCTGGTTTTTAAATTTTCCCTCAGACCATCCATTAGTACTCCTACAGCTACTTCCCTGTGATGTGAGTCCTCACCTATGTTTGATATCCCAGTGAACCGTGTTATCGCTGCTATAGCTCTACTAAAGTAATCTGATGCTGTTTCACTATCTTTTTGTTTTATGGTGAAAATCTTACTCCAATTCGCTACTACTGGAAAATAGATGGCTAAATGTTTGACAATCTGTTCTATATTCTCTTGATTAATCTCATCTGTCAAAGTGTCGTCTTCCTCCAACAAACAATCTTTAACAAATTGTTGTACGTTAGTATTGGGAGGAAGACACGCCCTCAACACTACACGCCAATCCTTATCGGTTGGTTCGTGTGCATTTCCCAAGTCTTTAACAAACTTCTGACACTTAGCCAACTCTTTTCTAGGATCTGGGAATTAAGTTATAATGGAACGTAATTCTGATCTAGTCCAGGGACAATGCATTGTAACATTTCTTAAAGGAACTACACCATCCTTATCCGCCTTCCTATTGGGAACTGATATTGTGCAGACTGGATACGTACCCACTGGTTCACTATCTTTAGGCTTAGCTACTTCAGTACTTTGAATATTGTCTCTCCTAGTGGTCACACTACTCTCACCTATCTCAGCCATTGTCCCCTTTCCATACTTACGCTGAACCTCTAACATATTAACAGCATGGGCAATGGCTGAAATTACCGTGGGTTCATCCTCTTCTTCAGAAACACTTGCTTTAAACTGACTTAGAACAGGATATAACTTAGCAATTTCCTTTTTTTCATTTTTAATAATGGCTGTACTTACTCCACATAGGGTGGCGTGGGCGCACTTGCGCTGAGTTCTCCACGCTTCTCAACGGCTACTTCCGTTGTGCGCGCGCTTTTCGCCAAGCCTACTTCCGCTGTGCACTCGCTGCTCTGCCACGTGTTGCCTTCCATTTGCCACAATTTTAAACAGTCATTATGTTTATTTCTCACTTTTGTTGACTTAATCAACCACACTTTATCTTTTACATTATTTAGTACCTCTGCATTAAAACTCGCTATTGTTGGGAAAGGCCTAACACAATCTTTGGTCATCTTGACCCATGTGTCGCAATACGCAGTAATTTTTACACATGAGAAATCTTGCTGAACCAATAGGCCCTTCCTTAGGCAGTACCTCGGCCATCTCTAGCGTCTGCTTAGCACCCATGTTGAACAATAGGGTCCCAGTAATATCACAATATCCTGCCACATAAATAGGCTTCCAGAAATATCACAATATCCTGCCACTTACCCGCAATCTACTGCTAGAGATATTTTACTGGCCCGTGATCGTATTTGATACAAGCCGCGTCCACTCGCTTCCTCTCGTATCTGTTGAGTTTATTACGCCTGGCAGCATCCGGTAAAGTCAATTACCAGCCTTACCAACGTAATTCCTCCCTGTTACCCCCAAGTCGCAATCACGGATTTCCTTGCCGTGCGGTGCAATCGCAACCCTTAAAGCTTATCAGTAAGCGATGCGATTACCCTTGAGTGCACATCGCGAAAACTCGCTTAGTTTCTGCCCCCGGTATACCTGCCTTGTATACCGTACAGCAGTTGGGCACCTGCCTCGTCAGACAGCAACTGACACTCTATTCAACAATAGATCAAACCTTAGTGTATTTAAAGTCAACAAATCAAACGACATACACCTTTTCTGAGCAGAAAATCGAAGTTCCCAACAACAGTGATAATGTCCCAGAGGTTTTAACAAGTAATTATACTATGCATGTATAACAACTATCAAAACGATTGTTTAACCACGTGGCAAATCTACCGGAAGTTCGCGTACGCAAAGCAGGAAGTACACTTATGCTAAGCAATGCAATACAGTTAAAACACACAATGACAGTAAAAAGAAACAGTTTTCTCTTTTGTCCCTAGATTCAGTTAGCGTACCTTAGATAATGCAAAACGGACATTCGGTTTCACAACACAGAGTAAAATTCAGGTTTTGAACACATTGCGTTCTTACCCGTATATGACGCGTCTCCACCCTTTGTTGGGGAACCGAAATCCGTTGGTCTTGCGTATCGTCCGGCAACGAAACCTCCGCCGCGAGCCCCCAAATTGTTATGCACGTTTTGGCGCTATCCAATAACGATTGTCGAATCTCAATTTGTGTTTCCAACGCAAATATTTATTCTCAAAAAGTAGCAGAATAATTCAAGCAAAATAATAGTAAGTACAGCCGTTACTTATCGCAGGCGCTCTGGATCCAGTGAACAGTCATTCAGGTCTGAAGTCTGGGGTCAATGTGACTGAACACTAGATGAGAGCTACTTTTTATATGCAAACAGAAATATAGTGAAACAATGGAGATGGTATGGCTTGCTTCTATTGGTCCAGGCTTCAGGAAGGTCCAGGGGGTTGCAGATCATAGGCTGGTTCAATCAAAGGAATCCAAAGGTGGGGGTCATCTCTCCAGGGGATGAGCTCTGTTCTTCCCACCAAAACTCCAATTACAACCAGTCTATTAGCATTTTACAGTCAGTATCATATTAAAGGTTTATTCCCTAACATTAATAACTAGAGCATGCAATGTGCGATCTCTTCGCCGAATGCACCGGACAGCTGCTGATGTAAAGGGGATTAATATGATATCGGAGATGACACCTTTCCTTTAACCTGAACCATATGTATCACTAATATGCATATAGCTTATAATATTACACATAAACATTACTATATTTCGAAATAAATAACTATGTGTTGCAACTACGATTAATGTGTACTATTTACAAATGTGTGTGTTGGTGCGAATGTATACAAAAGTGTAAAAACTGTTATTGCCATGTGTTGCGGCTGGATACGCCCTTCCACGCCGTAGCGTGCTCTACGCATAATTTCAGACAACGACAACCAAGTTTACTCGATATTAATTGAAATGACTTTATCCAATTTGCTGACTTCGACAACACTGACATACACAATATGCGGATACTGACACACACAATATGCGGACACTGACACACACAATATGTTGACACTGACATACACACAATATACTGACTGACAAACACACACACAATATTCCAACCCCCCCACCACTTACCTTGTTCAATCCGCGCCGCGCTCTGCAGTCTTCTGACATGGGACGGCACCAGAGCCGGATTTAGACCTCATGGGGCCCTAGGCAAGATACTGGTTTGGGGCCCCCTCCCTGAAAAAATCCATAGCACTATAGTTTTTAAGCATAACATATACCCCTATTCAGGGGCTGGCTGACAGACTTTAGCCCGGTGGGGGCAAGTATATAGCACTGGCCCATTAGTAGCAGTCCATTTTTAAAGGGTGGTTCCACTGCCGGCCCTGGGAGGGCCATCTGGGGACCGCTGGGCCCTAGGCAATTGCCTAGGTTGCCTAGTGGTAAATCCGGCCCTGGACAGCACCTGTCATGTGATGCACGTCCCATGTGACACAGAGAAAGGAGGGAGGAGACCAGCCACCACCACACTAGCGAATGAATAAAAAATGTTGAGCGCTGTGAAGACCTGCGATTTTTGCCCCCTTGAAATAGGGTACAATGATAAGTTCAAACAAAATATAAAATCAAAACATATATTTATTGAAATGTACTGAGCAGCTCGATGTCATAGGTAAGCTCAGGCACTGGTCAGGCCAAATGATACAATTAAAAAGTAATGCATAAATCACACAATAATATCACTGTACATTAAATCACTGGTGAAGACCAGAATTAATTTATGAAACATGCCCGGGCATAAAAAGCATCTGATGACTTGGACTAGATGATACTGATAAAGATCTGGTCCAGTCTCGTATTATCCCTATGGATCTAAGATAGACTTGAAAAAGATTTTTTACAGACGAGCATTGAAATATATAAAATGTAAATGCATGCAATAAAGCTCATATACAATAAAAATAAAAAAATAAAAAATAGAAAAAACAGTCCTCCATATAGATGGTCACTCCGATATTAATAACAGATTCAGATTCTCTCCAGTATTGGACTAATGAGTCCTATTTGCTTTATATTTATAATAAATGGTAACAAGACTGTGTAGGTTAATCTGAAGTTGATGTCATCCTCTCCTTTAGTTAAAATAATAATCACAAAATGTCCTATTCTTGACACGGTGTTGGATGCACACCCAAAATGGGGAAGTAGAACTTGCCACATATGTTATACTGAATCCTGAGCCCTCCAAAGGGGTAGTGAAGATGTAGCCGCTCTTCCTGAGCATCAATTGTCCCGTGAACGCTCTAGACACACTAGCCCCTCCCCCCTCTAGCGACACCTGACCCCCACCTCCCCGATTCGCGGCACCACCCCCCCCCGTCACATGAGTCGCGCGGGGGGGGGGGGGATGCTGCGAGTCGGGGCAGGGGACACAATTTTTATTTTATCTTTTTTTATATTTTCCATTGTCCCCCCCTTTTGGGTCCCCCCCTTTTTTACCGCTAGGCCCTAGGCAGGTGCCTAGGTTGCCTAGCGGTAAATCCGGCCCTGGATGGGAGGCCTGCCATACCGTGTGTGTGAGAGAGATGTGGAGTCTGCCATACTGTGTTTGTGAGAGAGAAGGGGGGACGGCTGCCATAGTGTGTGTGTGTGTGTGTGTGTGTGTGTGTTTGTGTGTGTGTGTGTGTGTGTGTATGTGTGTAAGAGAGGGGGGGCTGCTATACTGTGTGTTTGTGTGAGAGATGGGGGGGCCTGCCATATTGTGTAAGAGAGATGTGGGACCTGCCATACTGTGTGTGTGAGAGAGATGGGAGGCCTGCCATACTGTGTGTGTGTCTGTGAGAGAGATGTGAGACCTGCCATACTGTTTGTGTGAGAGAGAATGGGGGACCTGCTATACAGTGTGTGTACGAGAGATGGGGGGGGCTGCCATACTGTGTGTGTGAGAGGGATGGGAGGTCTGCCATACTGTGTGTGTGAGAGAGATATGAGGGGACCTGTCATAATGTGTGTGTGAGAGAGAGAAGGAGGGGCCTGCCATACTGTCTGTAAGAGAAGGGGGAGGCTGCTATATTGTGTGTGTGTGTGTGTGTGCCTGAAATGGGGAGTCTGCTATACTGTGTGCATGAGAAAGAAGTGGGGGCTGCCATACTGTGTGTGTGAGAGAAGGGGGGCTGCTATACTGTATGTGTGTGTGATTGAAAGGGAGGGGGCTGCCATACTGTATGTGTGAAAGAGATGGGGGGCTGCCATACTGTGTGTGTGAGAGAAGGGGGAGACTGCTATACTGTGTGATTGAAAGGGGAGAGAGCTGCCAAAATGTGTGAAGGAAAGGAGAGGAAGCTGCCATAATGTGCGAAAGAAAGAAAGGGATGTATGCTGCTAAAATGTATGAAGAAAAGGCGTATGTTGCTATAATGTGTGAGGGAGAGAGGGATATATTGCTATAATGTGTGAGGGAATGGGGGAGTTCTTAATATAAGGTGTGATATGAGGAAAGGGGGCCTGTCATAATTGTGCAATGGTGGGAGGTAGGCTATTAATTTAATGGTGATGTTTAGGTGGGGGCTAATTATTTAATGGGTGCTATATTTTTTTGGGGTGATGGTGGGGCAATTTCATTTATTGGTGGGCTATTTAATTTAATAGTGGGGCCTATTAAATTAGAATGGGATGACGGGACCTTCGATTTAATGCTGTTGATGTTAAACGTAAATGCTATTTATTTTTGCTGGGGCTGGTTTATTAAATGTGTGTGCTATTAATTAAATGTCAGGGGAGTTTGAAGGGAAATAGATCTATTTATCAAATGTGAGTACTATTATTTTAATGTTGGGGCTGGAGGGAGGCCTAATTATTAAATGTGGGTGCTATTGATTTAATGCCGGGGCTTGTTGGAGTTTTATAAATTTATTTTACCCATTTTTTTTCTAAATAGGGCCTCCAGCATTCCAGGATCCAGACAAGCAACAACTGAGACAGGTAGGAGAGAGCAGGGCAGTCAGCTTTTGCCCTGTATTGCTTTAGAAATGACCCACTCTGTATTATCACATCTAGTTTTTCCTAAATGTTGCTACAACCAAATTCCAGTAGTTCTAAATCCTGCCTACTTTTGTGTTGGCCTCACCTACAGTTGTTTCAGTACCGCCCACATGAGGTCACTTTAATAACTTTTCCAGGGCCACTTTACGTTCCCAATCCGCTCCTGCTTATATGGAAGAGATTTAATGTTAATACCTGTATATGTGAAGACTAATTAAACCAATGAGTGAAATTCAAGTTAGTAAAACTGTGCTGGTGAATTAGTATATTAACATGTACCTGTGAGTGAATCATTTAAAGCATGTGAGCATGAAATATTCAAAAGGCTGGATGATGAATTTCCACAATTAAAATCCTAAAAATGCAATAATAAACTACCAGTCAAAAGATTTTGATATCTGATGAAATCATGATAGGAACCAAAATATATACTTATTGGTACGATTCAATTGACAGCGTTACTCGCGTTACTGTTAGTACAGTCATTTTAACGTGGATTTCAGCTCGCGGCTCTCAGAGCTGCAAGCAAAAATCAGTGTTGAAATTACCGTACTAATGGTAATAATGCAGACTATTACTGTAGTAACGGCAATAGTGCACAGGCCGCGTTACTTGTACGAGTAACGGAGTCAATTGAATTCCACCCCTAAGGGAGGAATTCAATTGGCTGCGTTACTGTAAAAAGTAACGCGACCTGCGCACTATTACCATTATTGTGGTAATAGTGCGCTTAAATACTGTTATTACGGTAATTTCAACACCGTTCCCTGAGCTGCGAGCAATAAGCCGGGTTACATTTACCAAATTAATGCTGCGTTAATCTTGGGGAAATTGAATTCCCCCAAAGTCATAACCCAAATCCTTAAACATACTTATATGGAATAAATATAATGTTAATGCCTGGATATGTGAAGATTATTTATAATGTAAGCAGTGGGCTAATTATGGAATAGTTCACATTAGTAATGCTTTGCTGATTAATTAATATATTAATGGGCACCTTTGACTAAATGTTTGAAGTCAGTGGACACTAAATATTCAACAGGCAGGTTGATTAATATGTATCATTAAAATCCTAAAAATAACAACCTACCTGCTAAAAGATGTTGATACCTGGTGAAATAATGAGTAACAATATAAACATTTATATATATATGTCATAATGGCTGGTGATTTTTTTCATCAGAATTTTAATGTGTCCAAAGATTTACACCTTCATTGATTCTTTGCTAAAACAAATATGACTGTGCTCTCTTAACATAAGTAAAAACTGTGAAGAATTTAATTGATAGTGACTAAAAATTCAAGCGCTAATAGTGTTTTTGTGCTTAAAGCGTGTCCAATATTAAGGAAACTTGATCCTCTCTGTTGTATAGCAAACTGAACAATCACCTAAGAATTGTAAAAAAATCTTCAACACTATTACTCATAAACCAAACGTGTATAACAGGTCAAAAACATGAAACTAAAAAAATACTTATATTTTAGTTGGAAATACATCCTCTTCTCTTCTATATCATTTGTGAATTCGCAAAGTATTATACATGTGTAAAAGAAAAAGAAAAGACAAACATAGCGTGATACTGTAAACTGTACATATAATATTTCACATCAAAACTTATGTTGTTTGTGATGATATTTTCAAATACTTCTGGAATTCCTTCCCCCTAAAGGGAGTGCACTTACAAGACAATGGGCCTGATTCATTAGCGATCTTATCTGACGGTTTTTGCGGATCTTACGAAAATCTTCTCGGCACATGCTCAGAAAAGGGAGTTAAGAAGGAAAATCCGTTGCGTAAGCTAAGATTTTCTTTAAGATGAAAATCCTTCTTAACTGCACTTAAGAAGTTCTCCTAACACTTAGGAAAAAAGTGTTGAGAATAGGAGGGGAATGGGCGGAGATTGTACTGACTTAAGAAGAGTAGGCGTTATTTGCATTGACTTAAGAAGAGTAGGTTTACCTCCGACACTGTCGGATAGTTAAGAAGGAATGCTGAGACATTTATCTTAACTTCTTGCTTAAACTTAAGGAAGCTCAGGGTCATGTTTAAGTCCAAAGCAGCTAGAGCAGCAGCGCTGAATAACAACACTAAACTGTTCAAAAAGTATTGTTCATTTAAAACGCTCACAGCTAAATACGCACAACATACATCTTAATACACTTCTTTTTTTTTTTATATATTAATATCAAACATTAAACAATGTAACTCTTTTTTAAAAACAATCATGGTGAATGCACAGTTGCAATAAATTGCAATGTAAAGAGGTTGATGTGTAATATCTAATAGTTAGTCGATACCTTTTTGATATTGTAAAAAAATGGCTAATATTAAGCTAATAATAATATGAAAGGCATAACAGGTTAATTTGTTAAAATTGAACAGATAAATTGTGCGAACTTAAACCAAGTGTACTCTTGTATAAGGGACACATAGGAAATCAACACTAACATGGAAAGGATATATAAATTCCACAGAGATAAGGCAGTGAGAGAGGATTCACACTCAGGTCCCCACAATTGAAAGGGGGATTGTCTAACCGCTAAGCCAACGTGCAAGTGAAAACAATATGTGAATGATATAGACTAGAACGAAAAAGCTGAGCAGGAACGTCAATGTTAATAATTATACAATGAAATACTGTAGCCCTAAATCCTTGGTACATGCACAGTTTAAGTATTTGGCTATGGAAATCCATTCATGTATAATATAATAATAATAATAATAATAATAATAATAATAATAATAATAATAATAATAATTGGATAATTGGAATTGATAGTCATTTTTTCCCTTCTTTTTTTGGCACTTAGGCTCTTTTTTGCTTTTATCTGAGGATATTTTCTATTTGTTTGGATTCAAATTATTTGGAACAGCTGCTTGTCTGTGTTGTACCTCCACACAAATTTCAACATGCAATATTACACAAAATGAGTCAGGAATCAAACGCATGAACCCACTGAGTGTCAAGCTCCATGTTTGAAAGTGCTCTTAGGTAAAAATAAATGTGAGTACATAAACCATCAACTAAGCTTATAGTACTCCAAAAAAACATACAACACAACACAGGCACTACTACCAACATGAAGGTTTAAGGTTAAACAATAAAGAACTACACACACACATTCTCTTGTTGTCCAACATGAAAAATGTGTCATGTGTAATTTTGAATTGTAAATAACTGTAGATGTGAATTTAACGGCTAATAATTCGCAAACATAAATATACATGCACGATAAAATGCTATAGACAAAGCAAACACCAAAACTTATACTAGCGTACTCTTCTGTAAGTGACACATTGGAAGAAACCCACAGAAACATGGGGATATACAAAGTCCAAACAGATACAGGCAAGATACCGGATCCGAACTCATGACCCTACTCATTTGTCTAACCAGTATGGCATACTTCAGATTGAAGCAAACATACAACACAACACAGGCACTAGTGGCAACCTAAAGTGTTAATGAGCATAATTAAATGAACAATTGCACACACCTTCTTAGTAAGAGACATAAAGGATCAGGTTTTGTTTTATAAAATTTAAAATATAAAAGTCTATGCTAATTCAATAATTAGCAATCAGAAATAAAAGCAAACACTTTTTAATCATAATAAAAGTAAACAACATATTTCCGTAACCAGCATTGCATAGACCCAGCATCAGGTCTCGTCATCTGATACCACAATGGGCCATACACCTGCATATACTTGTCTCATTACAATCCACTATAAAAGACTGCTTCATGCACACTTGAAGTTGGTTAGGACTCTATAATGTATTTTTCTGGTGTGGCTTTGTATAGTGTCTTTTATTTGTATTGAGAGATAAATTCTAGTTTACTCTTTTATTAAAATAGTTTGTAAAATATTTTATGTTCCACAATAACAGTGCATCTGTGTTTTCATATGTAATGTGCATTTTAATCTATGTGTTGTTTATTTTGTAAATTTGAACCCACTTTTTTTTAATGCTGCTGTGAAGCTTTTCAATCTAATATCTATTAAGATGTGTTTTGGCACTTCCCCATGTTGCATGTTTATCCAACAGATCCCCAGCCTCCTGAAACTGTGGAAGTAGGCCACTTCAGGTTTCAGACTGATTAGCAAGGTAAATTCTTTTTCTAATATGGTTTATATCACACTTTTAAAATGATCTAACATCCTAAAAATACAATTGTTGTTTGGTGATGAAAGTAAAGGCTAGTGTCATTTTTCTAAACATATGCATGCACCAGACCGTTTGGACTGAAAAAAATGTTTAACTTTGAAACCTGCAATTTTGAAATCTGCCTGTAAGGGCTGCCTCTGCCCCTGCTGCAATTATGATGAAGCTTGGTTGTTAGAGTTCAGGTTAAAATAGACCAAACTAAAGGCTTTTATTGATGTACTACCAGGCCTTAGCTGGGACATGTCTGCCTCACCTGAAAAATATTCAGTAATTAAGCATAGTCTGTGTTTATCATACATCTGACTCACTATGTGAATGTTCTCTTCTGCCCAGGTAAAGTACATAAACTAAGTGTTGTGTGTTTATTGATTTTAACACACTGATTTGTCAATGTTTTCTAATGGAGATACCTTGCATTCTCTTTCATTTTGAAGATAAGTGAGAAACAAACACCATTTTACTAAATACTAAATGTTTGAAATTTATTCCAACAGACCTTATGACCCAGCTGTCAGGTGGAGCACAAAGGAGGTGAGGCAAGGATCATTTTATGGAGGAAGATCAAGACATGAAGGAGTTGTCTTTTGCAGCATGTAAGTATCTATAGTTAACAATGTTATTCCTTTTAGGTTATTGGGGGACCTGCGTTACAGTTAAGGCAACAAATTGTAGATTTTACAGCTTGAAAGTACAGGTGTGTACAAAAGACACACAGTCCAGTAATAATTTGATTCAAAATGGCCTATGGTTGATCTCTTTTTCTATAATATTTTAAACAGATAAAGAAGATAGCCATTATGGATTCCAGCATGACCTGCCTTGCAATGCCTCTAACCAATGGGATAAAACCAACATGCATGTTTTTTTTTATTGTATACAAAGGAGTATGTATTTTCAGTGTGATTTTATTTTGTGGTTCATTTGATTACTGAAATTGTGTTTATAAATAAATATTATTTTTTTTTTGTTGCAATACTCATTTTCCTGTTACTTTCTGCTGCTTTGGACACTGTTTAACACCCTCTTCTCCTACATATCCTTGACTCCATTGTCCATCTAGACACAGTTCTCTCCTGGGTCACTTCCTACCTCCCTAACCACTCCTGCAGTGTACCCACCTCTGACACATTCTCCCTTCCGCTCTCACTCTCTATTGACTTCTCACAAAGCTTCTTTTTTTTTCTTCAAAATGTTGTACATCTCTTGTTGTGGGCTACTAATTTGGTCATTTGGCCTCCAATGCCATCTCTATCCTGAGGACACGCAAAAGTACATTGCTTTCTCTGACCTTTCTGTGGAAAACCACTGTCTTTCTGAATTCGCCCTATGAATGTCACAAAGATAGCTAACGCAAATCATGTTCTATACAGAGCGCATTATTGTTGCTTATGCCAGAGTCACCAACTGGCCTCCAATCTCACTCACTGTCAATTAACACCACTATACCCTCTGTGTTGTCTAAAATTTAATTCCTCATTAAGTTTGTGAGGAGGATAGGAGGACTCGTGAGGCAAATTAGGGCCTAAAAATGTGTTACTTTGAACCTTATCAAAACCATATTCCAAAGTTATGTTTTAAAGTTCAAACACCTATTTTAAACCCTAAGTAAATTACTATCTGCTTTTTGTGGTAGTTATCTCCAAAATGCCGGAGACGTCGGCGGGGAGCCCTTGTAGGGGCTAGGAGCACCTCCACCCAGAAGACAGCCGTGCTGAACAGGAGAAGAGGTGCCGCCGGCTGGATGGTCTGTAAGACCCAGAGAAGAAGACGTCGGGGAAAGTTGAGTATCCTGCACGTAGCAGGTAAGTATACTCCCCACAGTTAGATAGGGCACAATGCCCGTGGGCACTGTCGGGCACTAGGCCCGTGGCTACCTTAGTGGGCACCAGGCCCTGGCACAGATAGGTATAGGTAGGGAATTATAAGGGCACAAGGCCCTAGTTATACAGCTCAGAGCCCATAGTCAGAAGGGCACAAGGCCCTAGTGGGTTGGGCTTAAAGCCCATAGTAGAGAGGGCACAAGGCCCTGTAGTTAGAGGGCACAAGGCCCTGTAATTAAAGAGGGGCACAAGGCCCCAGTTGAGAGCCAGGGCACCAGGCCCTTGGAGTTAAAGCGGATGGGAGAGCCCGTAGTTAGAAAAAGGCGCAAGTCCCAAAGAGTAGTGTGGCATGAGAGAGTCAAGTATCTAGGTTGCCTAGAGGTAAATCCAGCCCTGAAACAGACTTAAAACAAATCAGGCCTCTATTTTTTAAAACTTTTGTTATAATAGCATTCATTAATAGGTTGGAATAAAATGAAAAATCCAATTCAAAGCAGCTAGCTTGTGCTGGTGATCGTTATCATCAGTGTAAATTTGCACCTTCAACCACCTGCAATTCATATGACTACTGACAAGCATATATGTGTCTCTGTGCTGGACTGCTTTTGTTTGCAATTACAAGAACACGTCCTTTCTGTACTTGTTAAAAGGGCCCTTTTCCTTCCTCCATCCTGCCTCTCCAGATGCAAGCAAGCGCAAGTGTCAAATGTGAGAAAATTGCATACATACATATGCATGCGGCTTGTTTTATAGGCATGCAGTACAAATTTGCTTACGTCCAACTCAGCATCGGGCTCTTAACAGCTAAAAATAATTCTTTTGTGTTTGTGTTTTAAGGGGAAAATTTAATATAAGTGCGAACGATTTCCATTATTAGTTCCTCCACCCATGAAACATTTACACTAGGCTATTTCTCCTTTTTATAAGGGTATAAAAAAAACAGTATAACAAAGATCCCTCAAAGTAATTATCCAGAGTAATCAGGAAATGTACACTCATACACGGCTACATTACTTTTTTACGGGGATACCACATATGTATGCAATACTTATTGTCTGCCAGGTCAAAGGGTCAAATTAGATTAGAAAGAACAGAAGCAGAAACCAGAATGTCCCTGAAAATGGAACAAGATATTCATCATAGGGGAAGTTTGAACATTTTCAACTGGTGGATTTTTGAATGGAGAGGTGGAGCGCTGAATGAGAGACCTCACATAGACCAAGTGCTTAAAGCACTTTTATTACAATAAACAATTGAATACACTTACAAACACACAATAAAAAGCATATGTGGGGTTAACACTTTCAACAGTGTCCTCCCTGTTCCGCTTTTCAGAGACAGTCTCTTTCAACAACCAGCTGGAGAATACTCTTGTTAGGTAGCACAAATTAAATTTCAATAGGTGCACCCAGGCTCTTGAGTTTGCATATTAAACAATTGTGATATAGAAAAATAATGGAAAACCCTGCATGAATACATAATGAAACCTGTATCTAAAATATATAATATTGACATATAACAAACAAATTTCATACATAAAGAAAACAAAGATCAAAAAAACTTTGAAAACATCAGGTAAAAGAGTGTAAATTGTATAAATTCAATAGGTTTCACACTTCCTTAACTGAGCAAACCAGTCAGCACCCTCACCCCCTGGATCACCCAAGCGGATATTTTCGATGCCAGAATTTGTTTAAATAAATCAGGATTGCCATCAGGAATTTCAATAAATGGCCGGATATGGCATGTGTGTATACATGTGTGTTTAAAATATATTCAAATTACCCATACCCATGTGTGTATATATGGCATTTTAATCTTAATTTGTCTCCTATTTTCATAGATGCACTCCATAAGCGTTCTAATTGTACAGCTTATATTTTGAATCCCATAGTGGCATTATAAAGCTGAATGCGAAGATTGACAATTTTAATTTCCTTTTATATTAAAAGTACACCCTTTGCTGTGGGATGAAAAACTATTTAAATTAGTACAACCATAAGGACATATCCAGTGCCTGTAACTCGTGGCCTTTTGCTAATTTTCACTGCTATAGACATAGCTACAAAGATATTTAGGTTGACAAGTCATGTCCATTAATGTTAGCCCTAACCCTATCCCTAAATAGTGCAAGTAGCCCAGTATTTTCTGTTTTACTAAGATATCCAAAGCTTTCTTGAATCTATATATAGTATCTGACATCTAATATCAGTTTTTGTGGGAGTCCTCAGTTTCACTACACTTGGAGTATAGCTGATGCAATAAAAAGAGGCAATTCTTCAGCTATCGTCCTATTTCACTAATAATGCTGATATTAAACTCTTTGCTAAAATTTTGGCAAATCGCCTAAATGCTTACTTGCCTACACTGGTCTTTCCAGATCAGGTGAGCTTTGTCCCCTCAAGGCAGGCCATGGATAACACTAGACGCACAATAGATATTATTGCCCTGTTAACCAGAATAAGATCCCATCAGTTGTTCTGGCACTGGACGCTGAAAAGGCCTTTGATAGACTCTCATGGCCTTTCATGTTTAGCATGTTAAACCACTTCGGACTAAATGAAGCCTTTTTATCTGCCATCCAGACCCTGTATCATCGCCCCTCTTCTTCGGTTTTGACTAATGGGCTCTTGTCCCCGGCTTTTTCCTTAGGTAATGGCACCAGACAGAGGTGCCCCCTGTCTCCCCTGTTGTATGCCCTATGCATAGAACCATTGGCTGCTGCTATCAGACGAGACCCTGAGGTTGTGGGGAGGTGGGCTCATTCTACCACATTTGGTGGACGTGCCCTAGTATCTCTAATTTATGGTCCCAGGTTGCTGACCTACTCACTAGAATTTTGGAAATCGAGGTGTTGCCCGACCCAATGGTCATGTTGTTATGCTCCCGGGTTAAAGCACTAAACAAACAAGGAGACAGATTAGTACAGCATGTCTGTGCTGCTACTCGGTTGCAAATAGCGAAAAAATGGAAATCCCTCCATCCTCCAAGCATTCAATGTGTAGTTTCCCGTGTGTGGTATATGGCCACAATGAAATACATTACTAGCCTTCTTCACGACAAGATCCTTAACTTTCACAAGGTATGGGACTTTTGGTACTCCTTTCACCAAGCAACAACGCCCGCTACTTAATAAACTACCCCATAATTGTACTCATCAGATGTTTCCCTTCCCCTCCCTCCATTTCTCTTTCTTTTTCTTCTTTCTTAAATTTAAAAAATAAAATAAAAATAGCATTGATACAGAGTTTCATAGCTGCTGTGACCGTTATTGTTTAAAGCTGGATCTGACCAACTATTCTGGGCTGATCTGCTTCTCCATAGGTTAACTTATAGCTAACTTGTAACAACGAATTACCTATTACAACCTGTTTCATGTTGGGTTTTTGTCACTGTATTTGTATTTTTAAGACTCGTCTTGAGTCTCTTGTCTCAACCTGTTTATAACCAATTGTATGGAACTCATGTTTTCTTGCATAAATAAAGAGTTTAAAGAAAAAAGAAAATAAGGCAAATCTTGACTAAGGTTTTATTTTAGCATTGTATTTTTCAGGCAGGATAAATAAAAAACAGATGTAGTTATTTTACCTGTGTGACTACACTTGGATAAATATTGGGAGGGGCAAAGGGAAATATTTTATTCAGTTAAGTATTTCTTTGCACGAATCCTCATCTGTGTGGTTTTGAGGGGGGTGGTGCCGGCAAGGTTTCTTTCCCAGTCAGATTGATGTTTAGTCTCTGATTCTGATAAAAAAAATTATACAGTATTGAGATAAAGCCTCTGCTGGTTGGAGAATGAAGGCATATTTGCTCAAAAGTGTAACAGATACTGGATAACTATTGCTAATCTTGATTAGCGCTGGCTTACCTGAGGTGCGGAGTCTAACGATCTCCCTGGTGTTCACCAAGAACCGCCAAAAGGCGGGGTTGGCTTCGCTGCCAGGAGTCGCAGGTCGCGGTCCTCAGGTTCGCCCCAAGATGTAGTGCAGCGGAGTGGAGCGGAAGATGTGGAGTCATTCAAGCCGGGTCGGTACACAGGAATGGAGGCAGGCAGAATAAGGAGGCAACTCGGAGTCAATCAAGCCGGGGTCGGTACACGGGTCACAAGAGTAGAAGGATAGTCAGCAAGCAGGGTTGTTACACAGGGGTTGGAGATCCAGGATAGTCTAACAAGCAGAGATCAGAACACAGGAAGACACAGGAGACTGGAAGACTCAGTAATCCACAAAGCACAGGAGCCAGAAACAGGTAAGAGGTAACTTGTTGCTCTGACAAGGCTGCAGTGTCCAGGTGAGCTTAATATAGTCTGTGGATAGTAAAAGCCGCCTCCCAGCCACGATCATGTGACCACCCAAACCAGGAAGTGCTGCTGTACACAGAGACAGGAAAATCAGCAGCATGAAAGCAAGTAAGTTTGTGACAGTACCCCCTCTCTTAAGGTGGATTCTGGACACCTAACAGGGTTTTAGGGGAAATTTTTTATGGAACAGGTTGAGTAGACGGGGAGCGTGCAGATCAGTAGCTTTTACCCAGGAGCGCTCCTCAGGGCCATAACCCTTCCAATCCACCAAGAACTGTATGGAACCTTGAATTTTGCGACAATCCAGAATAGTCTTAATCTCATATTCCACTTGATCCTGGTCCACAATAGGAGGAGGAACTCTTGATGGAGAGGAGAATTTGTTGGTTACCATTAGTTTTAACAAGGAGACATGAAAGACATTTGGAATGCGTTGGGAAGGAGGCAGACTCAATCTGAACGCTACCGGATTGATGACCTCAGAAATAGCAAATGGGCCAATGAACTTGGGAGCAAATTTCTTACTGCGAACCTTTAAACGAATGTTTTGAGTGGAAAGCCATACCCTGTCACCGATAGAAAAGCTTGGGCTTTCTCTCCTCATCTTATCATAAGATTTCTTGGAACGAATGGCTGCACTCTTTAAATTCCTCTTGGTTTGTTCCCAAATAGAAGAGAAGTTACGAAACAATGAGTCCACTGCCGGAACTTCGGAAGGTGTAATTTGAGAGAAGGTGGGTAGTCTAGGATGGCAGCCATAAAGAACAAAAAAAGGGGAAGTTAGAGATGGCCTCATGAAAATGATTGTTATGGGAAAACTCGGCCCAAGGGAGAAGATCCACCCAGTTATCTTGATTACTTGAGATAAATATTCTTAAGAATTTTTCTTATTCTTGGTTGGTTCTCTCCGTAGACCCATTGGACTGGGGATGATATGCGGAGGAAAAATCAAGCTTAATTCCGGACTTACTGCAGAAGGACCCCCAAATTATTGATATGAACTGTGATCCACGATCGGAAACAATATGTTGAGGACAGCCATGGAGGCAAAATATTTCTTTAATAAAAATATTGGCTAAGGAGGAGGAAGATGGAAGGTCTTTAAGAGCAATGAAGTGGGCTGTTTTAGAGAAGCGATCTGTGACCACTAGCACCACAGTACAGGATTTGGAAGGTCTGTGATAAAGTCCATCGAGATCTGTGACCACGGGTATTCAGGAATGGGTAATGGGAACAAACATCCATAAGGTCTTTTCCTAGAGGTCCTCTACACGTGGCAGCAACAGTAATTGGTCTTTTACCATACATTCGCACAAACACGCATACTTATAAAATAGTACACATTAATGGTAGTTGCAACACATAGTCAGTTATGTCGAAATATAGTAGTATTTATATGTTATATCAGAGTTACATGCATATTAGTGAAATACACGGAACGGGTTGAAGGAATAACATCATGAGTGGTATCATAATGAACCTTGTTACATATCCTACTGTTTGGTTCACTCTGCGAGGGAATCGCAGAGTGCATACACAAGTTATGAATGATAGGGAATTATGAACTACTTAAGACTAAGGAATCTTGGCGGGAAGAGCAGAGCATACCCCCTGCAGAGATGACCCCCTCCTTTGGATTCCTTAGGATGAACCAGCCAATGATTGACAACCCCTTGGACATTCCTGAGACCTGGACCAATAGATGCAAGCTATACCATCTTCATTGTATCACTGTATTTGATTGTGTATATAAGCAGCAGCTTGTGATCCAGAGTGCAGACATCTTGTCCCCAGACTTCAGGATTGAATGACTGCACTGGATCCAGAGCGCCTGCGATAAGTAATGGCTGTATTTACTATTACTTCGCTTGAGCATATTATTCTACTTATTGCGAATGAATCTTTGTGCTTTGGAAACACAAATCGAGGTTCGACAATCGTTATTGGTTAGCGACAATACGCACATTACAGGCCAGGAGCTCCTTGAGGCCAATTCCATAAATCCTTTCCGCAGGGAACAAGTAACGGGAAAAGAATCCGCAAGGATAAAGTTTGCCAGAAGGGCTCCGTTGTGAAAGTACGGCTCCAGTACCAACGGAAGACGCATCTACCTCCATGATAAAAGGAAGTGAACAATCAGGCTGTTGCAGAATGGGTGCAGATGAGAAGAGAGACTTTAATGATATGAAGGCTTGGATAGCCTCAGTGGACCATACGCTAGCATCAGCAGATTTACAGGTCAATGCAGTGATGGGAGCCACCAGAGAAGAAAAACCTTTGATGAACTGACGATAGTAATTGGAGAATCCTAGGAAGCGTTGGGTAGCCTTAAGACCTGAAGGTTGAGGCCAGTCAAGTATGGCTTTCAGTTTGGTGGGATCCATCTGCAGTCCGGTGCCAGAAATAATATATACCAGGAAAGGAATTTGTTTCTGCTCGAAGGTGCATTTCTCTAATTTGCAGAATAGATGATTTTTTCGGATATGTGAGAGAACCTCTAATACATTGTTGTCCAACCCGCGGCCCGCGGGCCACACGCGGCCCAGCATGCCTATAAATGTGGCCCAGCAGGAGTTTTGGTTGTGGCAAAGGAGCAGCGCTGAAAAAAAAAATCCTGCAAAAAAAAAAAAAATACCTTGCGGTCATGTCAGCTGCCGCTCCGGCTCCCTCCCTGGTCTCCTCCTCCATGCGGTGCTCGCAGTGAATGTTGGGGGTGACGTCATCACACCGGACATCCATTGCGTAGCACAGCACAGAGGAGTCACCCGCGTGAACTATCAGCAGCAGTGAAATATTATCCAGTATCTTATTGTTGTTACTCTGAATTTGGACTTTCTGCACCATGCAATTATGAACTAGCTGTGTTCTGTGTATGTATCTAATATAAATATTAAGAGATGATTGTATTTTTAATATTTTAAACCATTTTAAATGTGCAGTGCTGAGTAGGGTGAAAATATCACCCACTGTTACCCTCATCGGAAGCTGCTCCATGAGCCATTTTTCCCGCCACCCTATCTTTAAATCCCTGTAGATTTCTATTAATCCTCCTGATGCTACCTATATCGGTGACTATTTCAAACTGGTCAATAAAAAAAATGATTCATGGGTGCAGAAAGAGAGGAAAAAAAAGTTTCTGGCATTTAATTCCCCGAACCCCACTAAGGGGCAGATGCAGGTAAGTTAAATTGTAGCTGGTATTGGGACTACTGTTTTAATCATGATTCTGCAACAGGTTTCCTAACTCTTACTAACTTCATTTCCAAGTAAGTTTAATATGTTAACTATGTTTTCTATGGTTTTTTCGATGATCAGCTATCGTTAGTGTTAGTGCATTTTAAGTGCGGCCCAAACCAACTCGTCGTCTTCCAATGTGGCCCAGGGAAGCTAAAAGGTTGGACACCCCTGCTCTAATACATGACTGCGATAAGATACTAGATCTTGAGAAAAGATGAGGATGTCGTCCAAGTAGATGACTACGGATTGATACAGGAGATCTTGAAAGAGCTCATTCATAAAGCCCTGAAAGATAGCCGGGGCATTACATAAACTGAAGGGTACGACCAGGTATTCAAAGTGGCCGTCTCGGGTGTTGAACGCTGTTTTCCATTCATCCCCCTTATTAATGCGTATGAGGTTATACGCTCCTCTAAGATCTAGTTTAGAGAAGATGGTGGCACCCTTAATACGTTCGAACAATTCAGAAATCAATGGCAGAGGATACCGATTTTTAATGGTAATAGCATTCAGGCCTCTGTAATCTATGCAAGGGCGGAGACCCCCATCTTTCTTTTTTACGAAGAAGAAGCCAGCCCCAGCTGGAGAAGCAGACTTGCGGATGAAGCCCCTCTTTAGATTTTCTTGGACGTACTCTTCCATAGCCTTAGACTCCGGAAGAGAAAGGGGGTAAACACGCCCCCTGGGAATAGGTTTATTAGGTATAAGATCAATGCCACAATCCCAGATTCTGTGAGGAGGGAGTCTTGTGGCCTCTTGTTGACAAAAAATGTCAGAGAAAGGCTGGTATGGTTCAGGCAGAAGAGACACTGGAAATGTTTGGGAACGTCTGGGAATGTCTGGAGGGACCACCTTCTGGAGACAATGAGAGAAGCAGAACTGTCCCCAGGACAATATGTGACCTGATTTCCAGTCTAGGGTGGGAGAATGGAGACGAAGCCATGGAAGTCCTAGGATGACTGGGTTGGTAGATTTCTGAATTACCAGAAAGGAAATCTTTTCCCGATGAAACGCTCCGACCTGGAGAAGGAGGGGAATGGTGCATACCAGGATGGACCCCTCAGGAATTCTTCTCCCATCAATTGCCAGCAGTGAGATGGGTTGTTCCAAGGCTTGTGTGGGAATGGAGAATTGTTTGACTACTGCGGCTGAGATGAAATTTCCTGCGACTCCGGAGTCAAGAAGTGCAGACTGCGGGATAGTATTATGTCCTAACTGAAGGGAAATAGGAATAGTAAGGCAATCATTACTACAAGGAACTGACTGATACTGGGAGAATAGGCCCAACGATACAGCTCCCGAACTTGTTAGGCCCTGTTGTTTCCCGGACGTTTGGGACAAGAACTTAGAAGATGGCCACCTTTTCCACAATACAGACACAACTTGTTCCGAAACCTCCTCTCCCTCTCTTTGGCCGAAAGGCGGGTCCTCCCCAGTTGCATAGGTTCTCTCAGGAGGAAGAACAGGTGTTTGGAAGTTGGGGGCCAAGCGAATCATACTGTGCCGAGATTGTTCTTTCTCGGAACTACGCTCCTTGAAACGCAAATCGACCTTGACACAGAGGGAGATGATATCATTCAGAGATGTAGGGAGTTCCCGAGTTACCAGCATCCGGTCTGAAAGGCCCTGCCAGAACGTAGTCACTAGAGCCTTGTCATTCCAGCGAAGTTCAGAGGCCATTGTTCTGAAGTGGACTGCATACTGTCCCACAGACTGGTTTCCTTGGCGAAGACGTAATAAGCCGGTAGCGGCATTAGATACCCTTCCTGGCTCATCAAATATCTTCTTGAAAGGGGACAAAAAGGTGTTGAAGTTATACAGAATGGGATCATTCCTCTCCCATAAAGGGGAAGCCCATGCTAATGCTTGACCGGACAATAGTGAAATCACATAGGCATATGAACTTGCTTTTTCGGAAGGGAAGTTCCCTGGCAACAGCTCAAATTGTATGGAGCATTGATTTAAAAATCCTCTACAATATTTGGGGTCCCCATTGAACTTAGGTGGGTTAAGTATCCGTAACTGCGAGGAAGAAGCTGCCGCTACGGGCGGTGGTTCTGGGGCTGCAACCGCCAGCGCAGGTGGTCCGCTAGCCACCAAGGTGTTCTGGACAACATCCAACCGAGTAGATAAACTATTGAGGAATTTTAAAAGTTGCACTTGGTTAGCCTCTTGCTTATCCATTCTTCCCACTAAATGCTCCAACAGATCTTTTGCCGCTCAATCCATGGTCAGAGCAAACTGTAACAGATACTGGACAACTATTACTAATCTTGATTAGCACTGGCTTACCTGAGGTGCGGAGTCTAACGATCTCCCCGGTGCTCACCAAGAACCGCCGCATAGCGGGGTGGGCTTCGCTGCCAGGAGTCACAAGTCGCGGTCCTCAGGTTTGCCCCAAGATGTAGTACAGCGGAGTGGAGCGGAAGATGCGGAGTCAATCAAGCCGGGTCGGTACACAGGAATGAAGGCAGGCAGAATCAGGAGGCAACTCGGAGTCAATCAAGCCGGGGTCGGTACACGGGTCACAAGAGTAGAGGGATAGTCAGCAAGCCGGGTCAGTACACAGGGGTTGGAGATCCAGGATAGTCTAACAAGCAGAGATCAGAACACAGGAAGACAAAGGAGACTGGAAGACTCAGCAATCCACGAAGCACAGGAGCCAGGAACAGGTAAGTGATAACTTGTTGCTCTGACAAGGCTGCAGTGTCCAGGTGAGCTTAATATAGTCTGTGGATAGTAAAAGCCATCTCCCAGCCACGATCATGTGACCACCCAAACCAGGAAGTGCTGCTGTACACAGAGACAGGAAAATCAGCAGCATGAAAGCCAGTAAGTTTGTGACAAAAAGCCAGTGGTCACGAAATTAACTCTGACTGGAATGTGGAGTAAAAATTATTTATAAAGCCATCAGGACCTGGGGCTTTATCCTTAAGCAGCGATTTAATCACCAACACAATCTCAGTCTGTGTCCATGGGGCATTAAGGGCTAACTTTGAGTCGTCATCTAGCGTTGGTAGATGTATCTCCCTCAAAAAATCCACTATGAGGAGGCACGCCAATTGGGGTGTGAGGATGTCATCACTGAGGTTATAAAGTGTTGAATAATATGCCGCAAATGCTTTGGCTATATCCCAAGGGTTACAGATTCTTGCCCCAAGTCGACAGTCAGTTATTTGACATGATTTTGTGCCCAATGGCACAAGTTTCCTAGCCAGTAACAGACTAAGCTATTACCCGCTGCGTAAAACTTTTGTCACAACCTACTCAATGCTTGTTATGTTAGTTCAGTAGGAGTTTCTGCAGTTGGCCCCTGAACAAAGCAATTCAGGACTTGAGATCAGGGGTGGGTTGTACTTTGTTTATGGATTCAAAGGAGAACAACTCCATTTCCAACTCTCTCTGGTGGTGGAGATAAGCACACTTGATTTGTACACCTGTTTGGATGGCGGAACCCCACTTGACGGCTTTAAGTGTGTACCAATGGTTGAAGACAGGAGTGTCCTCCGGAAAGTTAGTTGCAATAAACATGTCTAGCGTTTCCTTAAGCACAACTTTGACCTCTAATAGGGTGAGTAGATATGTGGAGAGATGTCAGTAAGATGGGCGGATTATCGGTATGCGAAACCACCATGTTCATACTACTGGGGAGTGGTCAGACCACAATATGGGCAGGATAGCAGCTGATTGAGAAATCTGAAGTGACCACTTATCCGTCAGGACCAGGTAAATGCGGGAATATGAGATATGGACCGTATAGTGATACATGTAAATTCGCTCCAGTGGGGCCTGTACCTTCCAGACTTCATAGAGACCATACTCTGCCAGCACCCGGGAAAATACAGCAGAGGGGCCTGTCACATTACCTGTCGCCCGGGAAGAAGGAGTTGAAGTTCTATTGAGTGATAATCAAAGTACCTTATTTATGGGATTAATATCTCGAAGGCCAGCCTTAAAAAAAGGAACCTGGAGAGAGTTGGGGGATACAGAGATACAATGGTTTCCAGCTGGCCATCCAGGGACCCTATCACGATCAAATAACGGCAATTCTTATCGAAAACACTGGACCTAAGGGTAAAATTTGCTCTGGGAATAAACAGAAGGGGCTCTCCGTGGTGCTTAAAGGGGCCTCTAGTGCTATAACAAGTTGGAAACCTAGGTTCTCGGAAGACGGGAGGAGCTTTAGCCAAAAAATGAGTCTTGTACAGCCACAAAGTCCACCCTTTGCTGGGTGCTAAGAGAGTTTGTTAGTGGAATTCAATCCTCGAACATTCAGTGAGAGAAACTTAACCATTTAGACAAGTGGGTTGGGGCCATGGCTGCACAGGAAAATATATATAAGAGGAGAACACACAGATTGTCTGCAAGAGGTTAAAGGGAGGGGGGGACCAAATGGTCCTTGCATATACCTGGGAGGTGGAATAGACTTGGACATGATGGGGTTGAAGATGGGAGGGGGAGAGACGGGGGGTGGGGGATTCGAAAAAAACACAACCCCAGACCTGGGGTTAACGTAGTTGCTGGAGAGGAAACTAACCAGCAAAATCAGTATCATAGGGGACATAGCCTATACGAGTAAGTCTCCGCACATACCCATAGAATAGCCACATGCTAACTGCCCTTAATAAACAGTATTAAAACAAAACAAGACATCCATATGAATAGTGTTATAACTCTAGTGACCCAGTAAAGGCATAACAAGATCTTAGTAAAAAGACAGACAAATATTCCCTATACAGGATGAGGTAAGGCATATAGAATGAAACTGTGTATTAACCAGATTTAAAAAAAAAAATGTCTATTGCACACAGTCCTGCCTACTGACCCGGGACCAACTTGAGGTTCCATGGGGAGGAAATCCATATGTTAAGATAGTCACAAAAGGGGTCTCATTTGAAAGTCCAGAGGAGCAGTAGAAACAACTAAATAGAGTGGCAGGTCCCACTGGAATGCTCCCAGTCTTAGAGAAAAAGAAGAAACCTAAGAGCTACCACTCAATCTCCAGTCACACGTGACCATTCCTGTCGAAGCTTTGCCCATGACGTTGGCTTGGTGGAGGGCAACTGGATATCTCAGGATTGCAAAAGCTGTACTCCATCGTTGACGGAAGCAATGATGTGTGTGGAGTTGTTACATTGCATGATCAGTTTAAGCGGGAAACCTAACCGATAATGAATCTCCTGCTCACGTAGGGCTCTGGTGATGGTCTGGAAGGACCACTGCTCAGCAATAGTAGCTGGAGAGAAATCAGGGAAAAGCTGTAGGTCCTGAAGACTCTCAGCAGCAATGTAGACCTGGCAGCTTGGAGAATCCTCTCTTTAATGTGGTAGAAGTACACCCGCATAAGGGTATTATGAGGAACAGCCTCCAGTTCAGAGCTCGGCTTTGGGAGTCTGTGTATACAATCCAATAGCAAGTTTTGACCTGTAGCCTCTGGGAGAATTTTTAAAATAGGCCTTTAACAAAATGTGGAAGCTCAGTATTCGAGACGGACTTTGGAAAACCACAGGTGTCCGATTCTGTAGAAGGGGACGTGTCTCCGTGATGGTGCTTATGAGGGTGTCCCAAACTTTAGGGCGGGGATCAGGCCTCCATAGTCGTGGATCTGAAGTGCGCGGCCGAAAGAGCGCTACTGAAAACCGGAAGTGATCTGAAGTGCGCGGCCGAAAGAGCGCTACTGAAAACCGGAAGTGATTGGCCGTGGCTCACTCACTTGGTTAAGGCCATGGCTCAGTTGTGGGGCAGGCGAGGAGGCACACAAAAGCCACAGGATACCGCAAGGGAGCCCAGGGAGGCAGGGATGGTCATGGCTCGCATATCACCCAGGTGGTGATGCTTCTTTGTGCAGGGAGCCTCAAATACAGTGCAGGTTTCAGTAGATGTCGGTTCTATCATTGCCTGGAGCACTTAGACAACCTTCTAGGAAGAGGTGAGTGGGAGACTAGACCCAAAGATGGAATATAGGAGTCCTGGGTCACAGAGTTTCAAACCCAAACATCTTATCAAGATGGTGGTTAGGCCACGCCCCCACGTATCTTTTTGTGGTTCTAGCGCAGTATTGCAAAGTATTTTTTTCTTGTAGATATTCTATTTATTGGGGATTGCAGACCTCTTGTAATTAGTGGCTTTTGAAGTGCAGCCCTATTAAGCTGCCAGAATGTATTTATTTTATATGTGGGAAAGTATGTGAGGAGTAGGCCTTCTGCTAAAGTGAATTTGTACTCCTGTGTTCTGCTATTAAAAGGCTTAACAGCTGATATCATGACTTCCTTTACCTTCTTACTCTTATTTAACTGTAACATTAAATAACTGACAAAAGACCTGAGTGTGGGAGGCGTGGTTTGGACGCCATTCTGTGAGGACACAGATTTTACCAGCTCTCCTCTGTCGGCCCCTAAATCTCCCCTATTGCTCTCTATTCCCCTTGAGCGGGACCCCAGACACCATAAGCCAGGGCAGCTTACCCCCCACGTTGGCACAACTCCGGGCGCTCCTCTCTCCTGTTTGGACTTCCCAGCCACTACATCGCTCTCCAGCTGGAGGCTGCATCATCCTGAGCGGGCTCCCGACGGGGCTCTACCTCGTGATCGCGGCGGTCCTGTGCCCCCAGCCGACCCAGATGCTGGGATAAAAGCCTGGCTCACTCCCGGAGTCACGGAGGCCTACTTCCGGTTTCGATCCCCGGCCTCGAGTGCGGGTGTGGGAGCTCTGTGAGTCACTTCCGGTGGGGGCGTGGCCTAAAAGAAAAAAAGAAAAAAAAGAAAACTGCAAAAAGGCAGTGCTAGGAGAAGCAGAGCACAGCGGGGGCTGTTGAGTGGCTGCAGGCAGCGTGTGGACGGCAGAGAGCACATCAAACCACACCGAATGTTCTCTGGGTGACACAGCAGGGATCTCACATTGCTACAGTAGGTGTACTACTTTGTACTCTGTGTTTTGTTCCTTAAAACCGGCACTCAATTGATTACTGGGCTGTTGCTGCCACCTGCTGGCTAAACACAATACTGCAGCTACAGAGTTTGGCATAATATCTAGCACCACAGGTTGCTGGCACCCCTGTCATCACACGATTGAAAACAAGTAATTATCTCTCATACTGTACGGGTATTTCCCCGGAATAATAATGGAAATCTTCTGAATTAACATGTAAGGAGGCCCATCCAGTATAACACTCCGAGAAATCAACCGTCAAGCAACCTTCATCCCTTAATCTCGCTGGCCTCAGTCACCTGTCAGCCTCCTTGTCAACTCGTTATGGCTCCTAAAAAGATCAAGCCTATCGTTTTGGCTCCTCCACTAAAATTTCAACCAAAACCTAAGTTGGCAACAAGCTCACCTTCTACCTCCAGAGTTTCCCCTACAGCGGCCCAGGCCAGGGAATCGGAGATGTCCCCTCTGCGCCCCCCGTCTCTGATCTAGGAACCGATGCTGCACTCGATGCTCCATTGACGGCACGTGTCCTGCAGTCTACTCTACACCAGATGTTAACGGCTCTTCGAGCTGACCTGACTTCTGAAATGAGAGCGGCAATCGGGGGTTTGAAAGCAGAGATTGCCGAAGTTGGAGACCGTACAGACTACCTTGAGACAAAGATGGGGGAAGTGGTTGCGTTCAACAATGACATTTCCTCCTTACACCAATCCCTGCAGAATGAGGTTGCTTTTTTGAGAGGTAAAATGGCGGATCAGGAGGACCGCTCCCGCAGAAGCAACATCAAGATTAGGGGCATCCCAGAATCTGTTTCCAATGCCGATCTACAGGACTATGCTGTCTCTTTGTTCAAGAAGTTGGTTTCGGTGACTGACGATAGGGACTTTCTCATTGACCGCATCCATCGTCTTCCACGGCCTCGATCTGTGCCGGGGAATCTACCAAGAGATACTCTCCTCAGGGTGCATTTCTTCCATATTAAGGAAGCTATACTCCGAGCGGCCCGAGACCCGTCCAATGTGTCATCACTGGGAGATCTCCAGCTCTTTCAAGACCTGTCACTTACCACCATCAACCAAAGAAGAGCTCTTCATCCAATAACGACAGCCCTGCGAGCAAACGATATCTCCTATCGTTGGGGCTTCCCGGTCAAACTCCTGGTGCGCCATGAGGAGTCTTCATATGTCATCTCGTCCCTTGAAGCTGGCACCAAACTCCTGGAGGAATGGCATATACCTCTTTCATCAGGAACCGCACCTAGCAAGACCCCGCTTCAATCAGATTGGACCCGTGTTACTAATGACTGAGGATCTTTGTTTCGAATAACACTGTAAAGTTATACAACTTCTACCTCTGGTTTGATAAGTATAATTATAATCATTTTTTTTCTCTCTTCCTAACATTTAGTATCTCCTGTTTACACTGTTGTGGTTTGCTTCAAGTATCTTGATGCTTAATGTTCAAAATTTGTCAGGTCTACCGAAGGTAACGCTGGACTCATGAGAGGATTGGGACGCTGAGGTGGGTGGGCTTAGCTCCCCCGCCGGGAAATACATCCCTCCTTTGCAATGCCTGTATTATACAGTTGTAAGATATGTCTCTTTTCATATAATATTAGAGGTTTAAGTTTGATATTGTACAGTTGTTATATTGTTGCTTGTCTTTCTTGAATATCCTTCCCTGAGTGTTACATGGGTGGGACCATAACCTTGTTCCACCACCTCCCCACATGGTACCTACTTTGCCACATGCTTTCCTCTGTGGCAAATGCTTTGACCCCGTCCTACGGGTTAATTTAGTCTCCTTTTTTTTTTTTCCTTTTACACTTTTCCACCCTGGTTCCCCTTCCCCCAGGATCACTTGCATTACACATTATAAAAATGAAGCAGGCGCACTTCTGATATCCTTTCCCTTTCAGGTCCCATAAACTATGGTTCGTTTTTACTCCTTGAATATTAAGGGACTTAACTCCCCTATCAAACGCCGATTGGCACTCACTACATTTCATAAACGTAAGGCGGATGTTATAGCCCTGCAAGAAACACATTTCTCGTCCAATGCCCCCCCCCCCCCAATTTAGAGACCCAAGATACCCTTCTGGATATTTTGCCAATGGCCCATTTAAAAGAAACGGCGTAGCCGTGTTGTTCAGTGCTCGTGTATGCTTTGACTTGCAGCTAAAAATAGAAGATAAATCTGGTCGATTTATAATACTGGTTGGATTGCTAGAGGATAAACAGGTGACTTTAGTCTCCCTATACGCCCCCAACTCCCGTCAGATTCCTTTCCTTAAGTCACTATGCGAGGAGATCCAGAAAGTACGTAGAGGCCATTTGGTCCTGATGGGAGACTTCAATCTGACTCTAGACCCCAAAATTGATAAATCCAGACCACTAAGATCGGTGGGGCCTGACTCAACCATAGGTCCTTCAACAGAATTTCGTAAACTGTTAGCGGAATACGATCTCTATGATGTCTGGCGGGTCCAATCTCCAAATGTACGGGATTATACTTACCATTCTAGTGTGCATAACACATACTCTAGGATAGACAAGGTGTTGACAGACAAATGGACATTACAGCACACTAACACAGTGAATATCCTTCCTATCACATGGTCAGACCATGCCCCGATAGAATGGACCTGGAACTTAAACCTCACTAAAATCCCCCCGAGACCGTGGCGGATGCCGACCTACCTACTCACCTCCCTGGAGGCCAAGCTTGGCTTGTCAGAAACACTATCGCAATATATCCAGGTGAATAACCCGGAAGATACTTCCCTCTCCACCCACTGGTGTGCCCTGAAAGTTGTTTTACGTGGCTCAGCTATCCAAATTGGTGCACGCTTGAAAAAGCAATACCTTTTTCAACAGCATACACTTGAATCTACTCTAACCACTCTAGAATCACAAAACCAGTCACGCCCTTCTAAAGCCCGCCAAAAAGAGATAAACAGCATTAGGAAACAGCTTAATACACTTTTTATATCTCGCATGAAATCAGCCCTTACTAAATTGCGCCAGAAATTCTACTCTTCAGGTAATAGAGCCAGTCGGCTTCTGGCCCGTAAACTCAGAGGGAAGCAAGCTAGGAACCGAATAAAAACCCTACATGACTTTAGGGGTAACAAGATCCACAATCCCGCTGACATAGCAAACCAATTCGCTAAATATTATGCCAGACTATACAACCTACGGGATGACAAGGACACAGTGCAGCCATCAGAACTGTCTATCTCTACCTTCCTTTACCAACTTAATCTCCCCTCGTTAGATCCTGAAAGTCTGAAGCAAACCAATCTCCCTTGGTCTCAGCGAGACATTGAAGAGGTCATCAAGTCCTCCCTAGAGACAAAGCCCCTGGTCCGGATGGCTTTGTTAATGCATTTTACTCCACATTTCGGTCGGAGTTGGCCCCGCTCCTTACCAATCTATATAATAATGTTTTGATGGGAGGCAACTTCCCGGCTGAGATGTTAGAAGCGCAAATAATAACAATCCCTAAACTCGGAAAGGATCATTCCGATTGCAAGAATTATAGACCTATAGCACTACTTAATACTGATCTAAAGATCTATGCTAGGTTAATAGCTGATCGCCTGAATCCTCTCCTACCTCAGTTAATCCACCCGGACCAGGTGGGCTTCATATTGGGTCGCCAGGCGACAGATAATACGCGACGAATTCTAGATGTGGTGGACCTTCTATCCAGGACTGGAGAAGAGTTAGTAATGCTTTCTCTGGATGCAGAGAAGGCGTTCGACAGGCTCCACTGGCTCTATATGAAAGAAGTTTTACTCAAATTTGGGTTTCAGGGTAACATCTTACACTCCATGTTAGCTTTGTATCAAGGCCCTTCTGCAAGAGTATTTAGTAACGGTTTCCTATCCCCTCCCTTTCCTATCACTAATGGAACAAGACAGGGATGTCCCCTTTCCCCTCTGATGTTTGTTATGGCCATAGAGCCTTTAGCACACACTATCAGACATGCCTCTCGTTTCCCAGGCATCACATTTCACTCCTATATACATAAGCTATGTCTATTTGCAGATGACGTATTTCTATTTGTCACCAGCCCGGAGACCTCGTTGCCAGCCCTGAAGCGTATCCTAGATGACTACAGCTCAGCTTCACTATATAAATTAAATATGACTAAATCTGAGGCCTTACCTATTAATATACCGCAATCCTCATTATCATCTTTGCAAAAGAAATTTCCGTTTGCCTGGGTAAAGGATTCTCTGCCGTATTTGGGCATCTACATTTCCCCTACCCTGTCTACAGTATTTGAAACTAACTTCACTCCAATTTTTTTGCATCTTTCCTCCCTAGCTAAGAATTGGCTTAACTTCGAGGTCTCCTGGCTGGGTCGCATAGCTGTTTTTAAAATGATATTATTACCCAAACTGATGTATATTTTTCGTGCTATTCCCTATATGCTACCCAGGCGATTGATGGCCCGCTTCCATACGTTAATGATGTCCTATGTGTGGCGGCAGAAATGCCGCCTCCTCTCCCATAAACGCATGGCCCTATCTAAACAACGTGGGGGGCTGATGCTTCCTAACCTATCTAGTTATCAAGAGGCTTGTATATTGAGCCATCTGCGAGACTGGGCGCTCCCCCCCACCTCTAAGCCATGGGTGGACTTGGAGAGAGCCTTGTGTCCCGGCTACCCGCTGCTGGACCTCCTTTGGACACCTAGGCCGGTCCGTCCATCTGTTGTATGCAGGCTACGGTCCATTTCGGATGCCATGCAGGTGTGGGATAGAACTATAGGGCTGCATCCAAACTTTGTTCTCCCGTCTCGTAATCTCTCCCTACAGGCAGTGGCTCAGCTTATCCCAGACCTAAATCTTGCTGATTGGAAAGATAGAGGGATTACCTCCATGTCGGATTTATTTGCCCAAGACCTCTTTCTTCCCTTTCCACAGCTCCAAGCTCGTTATAGTTTGCCATATAGGTACTTGCAAATCAGACACTGGGTCAGAACTGTCTCTAGGACCCCCCACTCCCTAATTTCACTCCCAACACATGTCATTGATAGATTGACGAAGGGTAGTGGGAGAGGCGGAATAACATTCTGGTACCACTACATTTACTCCCTGATCCCCCCAACTAAAACACCTACACAAACCCAGTGGGAGACGGATGTGCAGTTAGTGCTCACTGAGCGACAATGGGAGAGAATCTATGTAACGTCCCACCGTATGTCTAAATGCATTAACCATACCGAGATGCAGGTTAAACTTCTCAACAGGCTATACCTTACCACGGAATGGCTACACAGGTTCTGGCCAAGCCAATCAAAATTGTGCTGGCGTCAATGTGCCCAAATAGCAGATATCTTCCATGTATTCTGGTTATGTCCAGTGATCCAGCCATTGTGGAGCGAGGTATTTGCTTTGATTTCTTCAGTTTTGAAGACTCCTGTTGCTCCAGACCCAGCTTTAGCTCTCCTTCACATCTACCCGACTTCTATTCCAAAGCACGATCATTATGTATTGGGACACATTTTGATTGCTGCTAGAGCAGCAATAGCACAAAATTGGAAGTCTCAGACCCCCCTTACCACTGCTCGTATCATCTTAAAGATACAATACGGCTTTGAGATGGAAACAACAGACACGCCCTATGCCTCATCTGCATCAGCTCCCATCATGAAGTGGTTTAGGTGGCACGTGTACATTACGGACGGCCCTGGGTCTCCTCAGGATATTTCTGGTTTCCCATCAGACCACTTTCCAGCGGCTCTTATAGAATCCCCCCGGCCAGCCGATCAGCCCGCATCTCCTGTTAGTCTATCCATGGTGGAGAAGCCTCCAAAATGCCAAAATGTAGTTTGACATTCCCTGCAACATTTCTCTATGTTAAATTGTATACTGTTAATATTATGTGCCTTATCTTAACTTAGTGATCCTCCTTCCCCCTGCGTGGGGATTCCCATGTGTTTTTCCCCATGTCTGTACTTTCTTTCCCCCCTTCTCTTTTTTTTCTGTACCCCATATACCTTTGGAAAAATTCAATAAAAATATTGATGCAAAAAAAAAAAAAAAAGACCTGAGTGTGGCAAATTTAAATAATTTATTTAAATATGATGGTGGAGAAGAGAGCAGTCAGTCCGACGTCTGCCAGGCAAAACCCAACTGTTCCAGCATTAACCATAAATAAATAAAATATATATAAATAAATGGTGATGATGATGATTAACCATTGGGACCTCATAAACTGGGGGACAACCAATCACTGGGTTCAAGTGGGGGACAACCAATCACACCCCGGGCGCACATATCTACCTTAGCGGGATACCGTGTCCCGGGCTTACAAAAGCCGCCTATCTTCTGGGCTAGACGGAAAGCAACCACAGGGCAACCCACTGGGGCTTTACCTGTACCAAGTCTATAGCGGATTCACTCAGAGAGGCTGGTTCAGCATGCCCACTACAGTAATGTGCGCCCCAACCACTGGCCGTCAACTGTACTGCGTTTTCCGGCCACGCCCGGATATGTAAGGGCCATGGCCCACTACCATACCTACACCTACCTATGCTTATCTCCTATGTGTCTGCTACAAACAAAGCCAGTGTCCTTATCATTCAAGCGAACTGCAACTGGCCTATAGAGGGACGGACACGGGAATCCAATTCGTGGGTGCTCCATCCACCAGTCACTTAAATGGCGCATGAACCCGGGCAACATGGGACAAACTATCTTCCAGATCACAACTGTCCCGCGCCCTTCTGGGGAGAAACGCTGACCATCCTATGCAGTATATTGGACCACTATAGGAAAAGGGCAGACCAGGAGACATGGACCCAAGCTAGGTCAGATTGCAACATTAGGTCTATGGATTTAAAGCAACCCAAATCATTCCCCTGAATGTATCACCAAGATATGGGCATCCCGTGTCTAGCTATGTCAGCCTCCAGGAGCACCCTCAACCAGGGCCATCATAAACCCCTTTAACCTCTCCAATAGACCACTACTGATCCCGGGAACGGAAAGGTGTCCCCAGCTGCCCTATGCAACGCAGCCCATTGGACATCTAAGTGTACCATCACCCAAAACTGCAGCAGGGTCCGGTGGTCTGTAAAACAGAAAATAAACCACAATGTTGGCATACATAAGCAGCAGCAAATTAAAAACAGGTGGAGTGGGAAAAGGGAAATTGAAAAAAAAAAGAAAGAATAGAGAGACCAGTGGAGAAACTCACACACCCAGCAGCACCACCAGCTCACCATACCAGAGGTGTACACGCACACTAGACAAAAGAAAACAAAAGAGGCAGCGGCAGACACAAGCGAAGGTAAGACCATAAAACCTTGTGGTGCCAAGTGCCAATCAGGCCCACATTTTAGAGGAAAAAATGGACAAATACCTTTGCGCCCTGCCTCCAAAGGCAACAAGCAGTCGTAACCCTGTGAAATCACAGCAGCGAGAGTAAGGCAAGGAGAGAAGTCAAGTAGGAAGTGACAGCCGCACATAACGGTTGTAAACCAAAACTTGTTTTCCATCTGCCTAGCACCTTAACATACTAGACAGAAGCACCAGTAACCTCTGCAGATGTTGCAGCCCCAGTCTGGAAGGAACGGGTGCTGAATTGAATAATTATCCAAGCCTAGTGCAACCCATGTCTGCTTGAAAAACGGGTACCTGGTACCACTCCCCCTGCAACAGGATCACGGCTGAAGGCCAGCAAATTCACTGACAATTGCAACCAATCATACAGAGAAACCAACCCAGCTAGTCTGATTTGAATCTCCTCACTGTACAGCTAACCTGGGAGTGCGCAAGCACCACGTGCAATAACTTTGCTCACCGGAAACCCACAGTACAACACCACAGAGGCAGTGTCGGGGTCACTACCTTGGGTACCAACCAGGGCGGTTCCCCTGTTACCCACTGAAGGTACTCACCTGATACCGAGGGACTGCTATGGAAGGTATTACTCTCTCCGGATACACCAATTTCACCCCCGTCCTTCGTGGCGTTCGCTCCCCTCCTCCTGCAGACAAGACAAAAAGAGACGTACCCCCAAGAGGGAAGGGGCTGTCCGGGGCTACGACCAGGAACGGAGACACTTGCTCGATTCCGCCTGTTACTCTGGCCTGGACACGGGGGCTACAAGTGTTCGGGAAAGAGAGCGTTCTTGCCCGAACTCTCTACTCACCAGTGGTGAGGGCCACCCAGCGGATTGAGTGACAGGGCTACACTTGCCAGCAAAGCGTTGCCGTGTCTGGCGGTTCCCGCCTGGAACCATCAGTGCAGTGCCGGAACTCAGGTGAACCACACCCTACCCCACGAGACACGGCCTGCCCTGGAACCGTCAGGCTAACCTGCCAGAGCTCAGAGCTAAATGGAACCACGTGAAGCTTCCCCGGAACTCATGGGGAGGAAATCCATATGTTACAATGCCGGCAAGGAACAAAAACCACTACCACTGGAACCTACTTGTATGACGGGGACTTACCAGACAGGAGGACTACCGTGTGGCACACACACCAATACAGTACCCCCAGGCCCACAACAATACCGTACACAAGGCCCACAACAATACCGTACACAATGCACACTATGCTTTCCTACTCTGGCCGGAGCCTACTGTGTGCCCTAGACCAATCATGGGCCTAGTGCCCTGGCCTACCTGAGCGCCTTGAGCCCTGCCTGTGCGGTCAAGCTGCGTACCTGGTGGCGGGCCTAACGCCCAAGCCTAACTAGGTACCTTGTGCCCTGCTGTGGGCCTGTGCCCCCTACCTAGCTCTAGGCCTAACGCCTGGACCTAACTAAGGGCCTTGTACCATATAGTGGGGCTGAGCCCCCTACCTGCACAGTGGGCCTAAATCCCAGGGGTAACTGACTAAGGACCATGTGCCCTGCTTCTGGGGCTGAGCCCCCTACCTGAACTATGGGCCTAGCCCACCAATAACCTACAGTGGCCACCCCTAACTGCGGCTCAGGCCTAATGCCTGGTGGGAGGGAAAGATGGCTGCCAAAGAGAGGGTCTAGAGAGCGGGCGCGGGCCCGGGAGAGGTGGTGCCCCAGAGGCCTTACCTGTTCCAGGAATACTTTTGGCCTCTTCGGCGAATGTCCTCTTCTGGCCTTCCAGGGACGGCTGCCGGGACGCCTCTCCTCCTCTATGCACCGCCGGGTCTTCAATAGACAGAGTAGCTCTCAGCCCTGACAAGGGCTCTCTGTCTCTGCTGCCGGCTGCTCTTCTTCCTTCTTCTGCCGCGATCCCACGAGGTCTGCTCTCGACAATCTCCGCCGTCAATTGTCCTCTCGGGTGCCAACGCGGGCGTCTTAAATAGGCGCCACTGTTTAAATGGCCGGTTGGGGGCCGCTGATTTGCTCCCCGACCCGGCAACAGTCCTGAGAGCAGCGCGAACCAGGGAACTCTCATACACAATGCCCACCATCGCATGGAAATCCCTGCCATAAGAAGCAACCCCTAACACACCCACTGAGCCTAAAATGTAACCATAAGGGACTACAGTGTGCACCAAGCAATATAAATGAAGTGAGCAAAGCATAAACATAAGAGACTGCTGTGCCACAAGAGACTGCATTGCAAATATTGTATACAAGATCAAATGCGCAGGCTATGGTGCAATTCCAATTACTTCAAGCAAAGTCCACTTTCACAGGATTAATACCCGCGCCCAATCTGAAAATGTGAGGCCAGAGATATCAGGCTACCTTTATATAGTGTCTCTGCAGACCCAATGAGTACCAGATAACATTGTCGCCCATAGGGTGTACTGCACTGAATCAACTGACCTTCGCGGTGAACTACATCCTGGTACTGGAGTGATCAGTGGCTCCTGACAAGACTACCAGGACATTTGTCTATATTCATAAAGACAAGAAACGTCCAACTCCAAAATACCACTTCCCATCAATATAACTAGGGTCCAAACCCAGCTCCATAATCAGGAGAAGGAATGGCCTCCATGCTGCAAGGCATATTGTCTGGTCCACAGGGCATGAGAGAAACTGTATCAGCCCAACTAATTCACTCAACATATCCCTGTGTTCAGTAACTACAGACGGATAAATTTGAATTGGAGATATTAATGATAAAATGGGTCTACGTGACCATCCAATAAAAACATATTTTACTATGCAGCATGGGGAAGCAAAGCAGGTAAGAAGTAGGGCTGCGATACCAGGTCACAACCCCCCCACCCCACCCCGATGACCCACTCCTGTAAGAGCGGGGAAAGGCAACAGTGTCATTAACAGAGAAGACCACTTCCAAAATATCGTCAGCTCATGGACCCAATCCAAATTGAAAGAGTGCATTCCTACCGCCTGCCCCCAGGAACGCATATTACCATACGTAAGAAAATACTCTGAATGTACAGCTACCCTTGATTTTAACTAGTACCTTTGTTGATACTCAATAGTTCTCTGCATGTAACTATATCCAAATGTCAGGTACCCAGGGCTGCCAAGAGGAATTCAGGGCCCCGGTACAACAACTTCATGGGGCCCCCCTTATAGTTGAGCATGGTAAAAAAAAAATGCTGCGTTGAAGTAGGTGTGGTCATACACTTGAGGGCATGGCTAGCAGGTGAAAAGTGCCCCTTGCCGGAGCGTGACTTATGTCCCAGCACTCCTGACTTTCAGGACATCTAGCACCATAGTGTAGTATATAAAGAATGCAGTGTGTAGATAAAGAGTTCACAGTCTTGGCGTGTCCCTTCCATTGGGCAGAACACTCACCAAAAATTGGGATTGTCCCACTAGAATCACAACATTTCACAGACTGTCCTGCACTCTTCTACATGTTCTTGTCACTTTTCACTTTCACCACCTGTGGCTGCTGGTTTCTTTATTTGCAGCTTGTCTGGGTCCTGGAATGTTGGGGGCCCTATTTGGAAAACAATATGGGTACATTTAGTAAATTTCAACCAGCCCTGGTGTTAAAGCAATAGCACCCACAAGTAATAATTAGGTTTTCCTCCAGCCCCAATATTAAAATAATAGTATTCTCATTTAATAAATAAACCTTATTCCCTTCCTGCAAACAGCCCCAGCAATAAATTAATAGTATTTACATTTCATAAATATACCTATTTCCTGCAACCATCACTGCCATTAAATAATTCATAGTCACATTTAATAAAGAGACCTCATTCTCCCCAAACTTACCCCCACATACAATAGGCCTCAAACCACCCCATCTTAAATTAATAGTCCCCACTATTAATTTGCACCATCATAAACCCACAAATAAAATAGCACCCATTAATTAGGCCCCACCTACTTCACACACACTACATTGCCACAAGCCCACTGTGCCATCAGACACACATTATTGTGCCCCTTCATCACAACCATGCTGTGCCTCCTTATGATCACACTGCATCCTCCATGCTGCTTTTCCCCCCTTCATCACACTGTACATCTCTTTCCCCTCCTTCATCACACTGTGCCTCTCTCTCCCCCCTTCATCACACTGTGCCTCTTCCTCTCCCCCTCTTCATCACATTGTGCCTCTCTCTCCCCCCTTCATCACACTGTGCCTCTTCCTCTCCTGCTCTTCATCACATTGTGCCCCCCCTTTCTTCATCACACTGTGCCTCCCCCTTTTTTCATCACATTGTACCTCTACCCCCCTTTCTTCATCACACTGTGCCTCCCACTGTGCCTATCTCCCCCCCTTTCTTCATCACACTGTGCCTCCCCCCTCCACTCTTTATCACACTCTGCCTCTTCCCCCCCTTTTTTCATCAGACTCTGCCCCCCCGTCTTCATCACACTGTGCCACGATAACTGCTGTACCCAGGAAGAAGAAAGCCCCTAAAGCCTGTATACCTAATAAGTCTACACACACCGTGTCAACTGCGAGAATAGAGGGAACTCCCCGCTCCAAATCTGTAAGCTATGTCGCATAGCTGGCAGCCTCTCCATAACATCAAGTGTACTCACTGCCCTTCCTTATAGCAGATCCCATCCATATGAATTGCATCTGTTACCAGGACAAAATGAAGTATAAGAAAACGTACATACATATTCTGATATACTCAGAGTATATGGTAATGTGACAGTACAAAAATATACATCACAATTACATTAAGGAGATTTAAACCTTTAGACATCATATAACATTCCATATAAGTTCAGCAGGGTTTCTGATACACAACTCTTGTCACAAAGGCATTAATGAGTAGTCTATTGATACAATCCCTAATGGGCACGTCCCTACATGTTTTATACGCAATTAGCTCATGTAAATTGATATATGGTAATGAGAATAGTAGAGGTTACACATCAGGGGCCGTGACACTGCAGGCACCAAGCAGGGGTGTAGCATCACAAGAAATTTTCACCTGTGGTAAGGGGAAACTGTTGGCAGAAAAACTGTGACGGGCCCTGCATGTGGAAGCTGTGGGCAGACATGTTGATGAGGATGATGTTGTTTGTGTAAGTCCTGCACCGGTGGAAGCAGTTCTTGCACGTGAAAAGAAGAAGGCCATTGTCATGCCTGGACAAAAAAATCCACTTCTTATGTGTGGAATTATTTTTATCCAAATCCTGACAACAGTTGTCTAGCCATTTGTAATGTTTGTAAAGCCACAGTCAGTTGAGGTAGGAACCTTAACCATCTAGGAACCTCATTAATGTTACGCCATTTAAAGATAGTTCATGGCAAGCTGTTGGGAAAATCAGAAACTTATGCTAAAAAAAAAACAAGCAGTCCATCAGTCCATCATCCCTTCTCTCACCTACATCCCGATGCCTGCAATCTACCCCCACAACACTGTCCTCATCAATAAACTCAGTAGCGATCTGAGTTAGTCCTGCATCCAAGGTGGTAAGGCTAGATGACTCCTCCACTATCCTGGATTCCTTAGAAGAATTCCTGAGCATTAGTCCCACTGCTGCTGCTTGGGGTGAATCTTCATCCCAGAAGCAGATCAAGAAGACTACTAGTAGTTTACAACAATTGACTGTTAAACAATCCTTTGCAAGAGGAAGCAAGTGTGAAAGCTGTCACCCAGTCGCAAAGCGAATCACAGACGCCATGGCAACTATGCTAGTATTAGATCTGCGTCAATATCCACTATTAATGCAGCTGGTTTTAGAGAGTTACTTGAGGTCTTGTGTCCCCGCTACCAAATTCCATCACAACACCATTTCACTAGAAAAGCTATTCCTCACCTCTACCAGAAGGTTCGAAAAATGTAACTATTAGGCTACAAAATGCTATTCTACCCACTGTACACTTAACCACAGATATGTGGACCAGCGGAACTGGGCAAACTAAAGATTATATGACCGACAACCCACTGGGTTGGTGATTCGCCTTCACCAGCAGAAACAGCAGCAGCATGTACCCAAGGACGTCACATTTGTCAGAGGCAGGTTACTCTGTGTATCACAGGCTTCAGCTGACAATCTGTTACAAAAACTAAGGGATGTCATTGCAACACGGCTTATCCCGCTTGGACTCTCCTCAGCATATGTAATTTTTGATAACGCAACTAATATTGTGAGAGCATTACAGCTGGGTGAATTCCTTCACATTCCCTGTTTTGCTCACACAATAAACTTGGTGGTGCAGAGCTTTTTAAAAAATGACAGGGAAGGTGCAAGAGACGCTGTCTGTGTATCTGGACATTTCCGACATTCGGCAACAGTGTGTAGGAGATTGCAGCAGCTACAAGAGCAAATTAATTTGCCCTGCCACCAACTGAAGCAAGAGGTGGTGACAATGTGGAATTCCACCCTGTATATGCTTCTGCAGATGGAGGACCAGCGAAAAGCCATCCACGCTTAGTACACAAGCCATGACATTGGGAAAGGAGGGGGATGTATTTTAGCAAACCGCTGTAGAGAATACTTTCTGTGTTGTGCAAGGTGCTGAAACCATTCGAAGTAGTTACCTGTGAAGTGAGTTCAGACACTGCTAGCTTGAGTCAAGTGATTCCCTTAGACTTTTGGAAAAGCAGCTTGAGAAACTGAAGATGAAATAAAGCAATTACACCAAGCATGTCGGACTTGTAGATCAAGTACTTTATTCGCTTCGCCAGGATGCAAGATTTATCAAAATTTTGAAATCGGATCACTACATTTTGGCGACTGTGCTTGATTCTCAGTTTAAGAGCTATGTCTTCTCTTTGTTTCCAACAGACCCAGATCTGAAGACATTCAAGGAGCTCCTGGTGAGCAAGATGACAGCTCCAGTGTTACGTGACAGGATGTTATCTCCTCCTTCAGTTTTCTCACTCAACTGCTGCTAGGAAAAAACTTAACTTTTCAAAGAGACCCAGGGATGATGCAGATGACTCAGCACAAAAATTTTACATCTGGTCTGGTCTAAAAGAATTGACCAAAATATGTGACACCTCTGCCGTAACGCTACCTGATCCTACTATCAACATCCAAAGGATGGTGGAGGATTATTTTCACAACAGCATAGAAATAGACATATCAGACAGTCCCTTTACATACTGGGAGGAAAAAAAGGAAATTTGGAGACCCATGTACCAACTCGCTTTGCACTGCCTAAGCTGCCCACCCTCCAGTGTGTACTCAGAAAGAGTTCTTAGCACAGCCGGGAACCTTGTCAGCGTTCGGCGTAGGAGGCTACTTCCTCAAAATGTGGAAAAGATGATGTTCATAAAAATGAACTTCAAGTTCCACGAGGAAGGCCTAACCCGTCAATTACATCAAAATACTGAGAATTCTGTAATAGTGGATTTCAGCGGTGATGAATTAATGTGTGAGGATGATGTAGAAACTGATGAGGGTGAGTATGATGACATCTTGCCACAGTAGAGTTCATTAACAGCACTGTTACCTTAGGTGCCTTGAGCCCATTGTCACCTTGTTTAGTGGGGGCCCAAACAAACCAAGCACTTCAGCCACAAGGAGTGGCACTTTTGTGGCTAAAGGGCTTGGTTTGTTAAAGTGTGCATGTCCTTTTTAAGATCCAACATAAGGGTGGGTAGGAGAGCCTAAGGGCAATTCCATCTTGCACCACTTTTCCTTTCAGCTACCGCTGTGTGCCAATGTTACCTACATGTGCCATATACTGTTGTGTGCTTAGCGAAAATGTTAGACACCCATTGATGATGCAGATGACTCAGCACAACATTTTCACATCTGGTCTTGTCTACTGTAAAAGAATTGACCAGGATTAGTGACACCTCTGCTGTAACTACACCTGATCCTACTATCAACTATCAACATCCAAAGAATGGTGGAGGATTATTTTTAATTTTTTTGAACCGTATAAAGACAACAATTTTAGTAACAAAGTACAACGTTCCTTGCAGAATTAATGTTAAGTATGGATGTCTAAATAGACATGAACATGTATTACCTTCCAGTTTGGTGCTGTTTCATCAAGTGTTTGTAATATGCACTTTACATCACAGGTACCTAACTATATTATAATTTTGTGGGAACAGGTCAACGTGTATTATCCCCCCTTGTTTGCTGGGAATGAAAGTCCACTTGGTCATTTTGGGTGAGATGTTGTAGCAGTGTATTAAGTCTGGATGCAAATACTTTCAACTATACACCAATCAACCACAACATTAAAACCACTGACAAGTGAAGTGAATAACATTGTTTATCACGTTACAATGACACCTGTCCAGGTGTGGGATATATTAGGCAGCAAGTGAACAGTCAGTTCTTGAAGTTGATGTGTTGGAAGCAGGAAAAATTAACAATCGTAAGGATCTGAGCGACTCTGACTAGGGCCAAATTGTGATGACTAGACAAGTGGGTCAGAGCATCTCCAAAACGTTAGGTTCTGTGGTGTGTTCCCAGTATGCAGTGGTTAGAACCTAAAAGTGAATAGCTGGGTGCATGTGCGTTGTTTTCCTGGGGAAAAGATGGCTATGGCAGTGGTTCCCAAACTTTTGCAGTTCGCGGCACCCTTAGAATCTCCAAATTTTTTCAAGGCACCCCTCCAAAATAATTATTGAGCAGTCCTGTTTTAGGAGTAGTTGGGTCAAAAAAAAGTAATAAGTATTTAGGTCAGGACAGAAATACTTATTTAGTTGTATGCAAAAATGCCCCCTCTGCATCCAGACACTCTGCCCTCAGGTACTCTGCCCTCTCTGCATCCAGACACACTGCTCCCTCTGCATCCAAACACACTGCCCCCTCTGCATCCAGACACACTGCCCTCAGGCACTCTGCCCCCTCTGCATCCAGACACTCTGCCCTCAGGCACTCTGCCCCCTGTGCATCCAGACACACTGCCTCCTCTGTCACGCTGTCCCCCCTCCTCTGCCCTCTCTCATGATGTCCCCCCCCCCTCCTCTGCCCTCTCTCATGATGTCCCCCCCTCCTCTGCACTGTTACACTACTGCCCCTCTCACGCTGTGTCCCCCTCCACTGCCCCTCTCACGCTGTACTCCTCCTCTGCCCCTGTCACGCTGTGTCCCCCTCCTCTGCCCCTGTCACCCTCCTGTGCCCCTGTCTGCCCCACTGTGACCCTCCTTTGCCCGTCTCCCCAGCTGTCACCCTCCTTTGCCCCTGTCTGCCCGCCCCGCTGTCACCCTCCTTTGCCCGTCTGCCCAGCTGTCACCCTCCTTTGCCCCTCACCCTTTGCCCGTCTACCCAGCTGTCACCCTCCATTGCCCCTGTCTGCCCAGCTGTCACCCTCCTTTGCCCCTCTGTCTGCCCACTCTCACTCCTCTGCCGCGAGCCAGCTATAGGAAAAAACAAAGAGCACATAAACTTACCAATCCGTGCGACGCCGGGACCCAGCAGACTCCTCTCTCTGGGTCTGCTGGGTCCCGGCGCCGCGTGGATTGGTAAGTGTATGTGCTCTTTGTTTTTTCCAATAGCTGGGAGCCGCGGCGCACACTTTGGGAACCGCCGGGCTATGAGAAGAAAAGCCAGCTGAGGCAGTGTGAAGCTGTGTGCAATGTTTTGCTGGGAAACCTTGGGTCCTGGCATTCATCTGAATGTCACTTTAACATACTACCAACCTAAACATTATTGCAGACAATGAACACCCCTTTATGTCAACGTTGGTCTGTTTCCGCAGGATCTTTTCTACTTCCTCAGAATATTTTAAAAAAACACAAACATCTGATCAATTTGGGCAGATGACTTTGGAACAAAGAATCAATGAATTTTTAATTTGCTGATGTTTTTTAGCAATATTGTAAAATATTGAGTAGTAGTGTGTGAATTATTCACAAGTCTTGGAATGGTTAGATGGTTGTTGTAATGTTTTTTTTCCTTTGAGGAAACTTATCAATATGGTGTTGAAAAACTGGAAAAACAGCAGCCATATTACAGAGTAACTGACAAGCTAAAGAATGTACATCGTAACGGATTTTAAGTACTCGCAGCACTTGTAGCAGCAGTGTGGAAGTTGGGAGTTTAGCGCGACAAATGTTAGTGCTAGTGATCTCTCAGTAACTGTGCCAGAAACTAAAGGATTAGGGAAACAATGGTATTCTTTTAATTTTACTGTCTAGAGATCTGAGCCAGAGACGCTTTTAAGTTGTGCACCTGTCCAGACCAAATTTAAATTTTTTTAAGGTGGTCTTTTTTTTTTTTTCTTCACTTTAAAAAGATCAAGCTGCTGCAGCAATGGGTATTACTAATCAATAAATAGGTCAGCCTGTGTCAGTTATAATTGGACTTATATTTATTAATTTTCCTCCTCAGTCCTACAGCACCCATTATCCTCTTAGGAAAAAACTCACTGTACAAACTAAATTGTACTATTTATTGTTTCCCTGATAGAGAAAACGTAAAAGTATTTTGTGCACTTAATCTGAAACTTTGCAGTACTCAAATTACCTATACACTAAACAAAGTCATCTCACCATTTTACATGATTCTAGTGTATTGACCTACACTATATTAAGGTTTGAATAGACCATACTACAGCAGTTTTTTTGTCCTGTAGCACAAGTGTTTATTTTTATATTAAGGCTGTTAACATTGGTAGAAGCTTCTAAGTTTTACATGTACCATTGTCATAGAACTATCCAAGCTTGCTAAAATGCTATAAGGCTTACCAAGAGATAACCTTTACTCCTGCAGTTTGTTCACATGTACCATGAGCAGGGCCGGATTAACCATAGGTTAGCTCGGATCACGGGGGTGAGTTGGGGCACTGACCATGAGCTGACACATGTGAGCAAAGGAGGTATGATTTCTGCTGTGGACATGAATTTGTTTACACCAGGAGTTACAATATTGCCTTGTCCTGTTAGACCTACAATATTGAAAAACCTTAAAATTCACAAGTCCCCTTCAATAGATTAATTTGCCAATCTGAATATTATACTTTACACAGATGAGAGAATATAATTTTGTGTTTTTGTAATTGTTTGATTGTACTTAAAATGTGTTGAGGCCTACCCATGTACCAAAGCAGACAATATCAGTCAGGAAAAAGTAACTTAACTAGGTAGGAGATATTGTAAGTTCAAATAGCCTCAAGTTTTGGGAAACGTGAAGACAGACTTGCATTTAAAATAAAAAATCAGCAAGCCAAAATATGTGCAGAAAAGGCCCGCTTAAACACATGAAACACACCAATAATGGTAAATCCCCATCAAACATTAATGGTAGATCTATTACATTCCTATAGTTATAGGGTGCCATATTATGTAGTGTTGTACATTGTATGTGAATTATATAATGAAATAAAAGGTAAAGAATGCCCTGGTCAAATGAGATTTGCATTTATTATTAGGAATAGTTGATACAAAAATTAGTGGAGAATCTTGTAACTGATAGATGGGAAAGTGTTGCACAAGCATTACCAGGCCTGTAATTATTGGTCAGCTGTGTAGCAGAGCATCCAATATTTTTTAGTTGGCATCATGCGCACTGCTAGACAATCAGGACACCTGTTACTCACATTCACAGACATTGTGATGGCAGCTGCCGTAACCAAGACGGTCAATTAGTAAAGGAGTTATGAGATGTCATTGGAAAGAACAGTTGAACTCTCTGGGTCCAGGCAGCATAACTTACATAGTATGCGAAGATCTTCAAAACAGCCCTTTCTGTGGTGTGATGACACTGCTCTGTACTACCCTGTAATTTCCCACTGCCCTACAAATTAACATTTATATTTGTGAGTTGATTACATAGGAGCGGACAAAACTGCTACCTATGAAATTGCCATCACTAGTACATTGGTCAGCTCTTTAAGTACAAATGACTGATGAACTTATTTTGCACTACTATCAGGCAATATTCAAGTGATAAAGACTACTTCCAGATCCATGAGACTCAAAAGTACCTGATTAACTGTCACTACCAAGGTCTTCTAACTACACACAGCAATTAAATGCCATAGTTGTTACACTTTGGTTCATACATCACATTGCAAAAAGACCGCAGCCCTGCAGCTACAAAAGGTTCCTTCAACAGGAGTATGAAATATCATTACAATATCTGAAAGATTAGACGCGCCAAGAAAACCAAACATTTGATAAACAAGAGTGATAGAAGGCTTCTTCAAAAATATAAATTTACATTGTAATAAATTTAATAAAATACACAAGTATAATAGATGCATATATCACTCTGGAGCACACAAGAGGCCCACATTGTGTACAAGTAAGGATACACCCTCAAGAGATGTAGTGTATATACCTGCTATTTATATGCTCCTTATAGAGGAACTTTATCTGAATGCTCATCCATTATAAACACCAGGTGCCATGAGACTCTAGGAACCATCCTTTTCTTTTCCATTGACCCAAGTACTTTTATTGTTGGTAATTTTCGTAAACTAACTTTTATAACTCTTATAAACAGTGTGTGGTGAGTACACTGTATACCATCTACCTTAAATTATTTGCACATTTATTATAGTCTTACAACTTATATTCTTAAGATTGGTTACTAGACATGCAAAGTATTAACATGGAATGTGATATCTTTAATATTCACTATTGACATGATACATGCTACTATTATCCTTGTGTATTTTATTTTGTTTTTATCTTTTAAATTGATTACAAATAATTTACATTGTATTTTAGAATAAGCTATCCATCACTTTTCTTTTATTTATTATGTTTGGTCTTCTTGGTGCACCTAATCTTTCAGATATTGTTCCACTTTTATAAGGGGGTGGAACCCTTGGTTGGGACTGCGACGAGACTACTCTTTTTGGTTTAGAGCGCTCGGGATTTGTATTAGTTTGAAATATCATTACACCTGCTTGGTTAATCATTGGGGGTTTGTCTTTTAGTCAAAAATATGCACTTTTGAGGTGTTCTAAGAATAGCATGTTATTTGCAATAGCTACATTTGAAGAAGGCACACACTCAATCTAAGCCACCCTGATTTTAATGCAAAAGCATGAGAACCATGCATCTTGTTTGCTTAAATCAGATAAATCTTACAAAATATTTTACTTGGCCTATAAACAGCTTTTACAACTAGAGCGATGCTGTAAAATGCACAAGATTATAACCAAAATAATTGTTGCTCATGTACCCAAAAGCTATCTAAAGAGAAAGATATCGTTAGGATGCCACCTTAAATAACAGATCGCTGCTTTCTCCCCCCCAAGAGGAACAGTTGGGTGTTTGTTTTTCCCACTTGCACTAAACACCCTAGACTAAAGCAAGTCTAGATACTTCTACTTTCCAATTTGGATTGTTGAGTAAATAGAAAACACTTATTAGGACATAGATATTTCTGAAGGAAACTAAACTTGAAAATATCGTAAATGTAAATTATAATCTTTGACACAGGGTGGTGGTGGTTACCAAGAAGCTATTTGTGATACATTTTTCCTGCCATAAGACACTCAAACCATGCCCCTGCACTTCGTAGAAGGTCTATACAAGCTAGCTCTGGGACTGAAGGGGCAGCAACCAAACAGGATTCATAAGCATGCTTTTCAGAGTAGTGATGGAAAATTTAGTTCATTTTTGATATTAGAATGAACTAGTCAGTTCACTCAAAAGTTTAGTTCAAAAAATAGATCAATTAGTTCATGAAATTGAGTGAAAATGACTCATGACAATATAGTTCAGTGATCAGCTCCAGAGTCCCACACAATGTCCGAGCATAGTAGTGCCACCTGTGCTAGTTTAGAGGTACTGACACACGAGTATTACAGGAGAGCTGAAAATCAGTGTAGGTAGCACCTACAGACCCAGTAGCATATTTAGCATAGATAGGAAGTGTAGGGAGAGGGGCGTTCAGGACCCAGTATCAACCAAAGCCATAATTAAAACTAATAGGACAGCGATTTTATCACAAAAAGGTGAGTAGTACAAACATAGACACTCACTTAGCCCATAGCTAGTCAGTGCAATGTCAGAGGTGTTTTTTTCCCCCATTAGATTTGTATTTCATGGACTTTGCTTTTTACTTTCCTTTTAGTTAGGAACTAAAGAGCCATTGTGAGTGAGACAGTGAGCCTGCTGGAGCTGCTGTGAGCTCTAACTCCTCCAACTTGTTTTTGTAACTGATGAACTCATCTTTGCCAGAGCTGTGAATTAAATATTAGTTCATTTTGAACTGATCATTCATGAACTACAAATCACTATTTCAGAGGTGTTGGGAGGGCATGCAGTCTACTGGTGCCAGGCCCTCCTATACCACCAGGTAAGCATTTTAAAAGCAAGATCTTCCCTTATATTCACAAGCTCCTTTTGTGCACCAAAAAACATAAGGACCCCCGCCCACCACATATAGGGAGTAATATTCTCTAACAAATGTTAATACTAAGCACAGTACAAATTTTAAATGATAGAACAGGCTAACCACCTAACCTGCCCACACAATTATGAATTGAAAGCAGGTATTTTCAGAAAGATTTTATTAAGTGACTTACACACAGAACAGTCTAAATATGTGCAGAATGATATAATGCACATGGACATTTAGGTGCCAAGCTAGCAATACAAATATTAGTACTGGGCAATTAAAACTTACAAAACTTGGACAACCAAATCTCTGAACTTCAAGCTAATGTCTTGGGCAGTACCTTATGGTGATAGTGTGTAGACCTGCTCTAGCACAATTTGCAGAGGAGGGGCGGGGAGTCATTCTATATATATATATATATATATATATATATATATATATATATATATATATTTTCACACACTTATAAAAAGTTTTATTATAAAGAGAAATTTCTCTTCAAACAAAACGCTATAAAAGTAGATTGCTCCATTTTGGACTAGTCAAATCCATCTGCCTGCAAAGACTCACCTTTTAAACAACTGATACTTAAATTAAAAGTTTTAACTCCATAGTAGGCCAAAGCTATGGCTCTTCAAAATCTAATAAGCCACAAAGGTGTTTTTTTTAATGTGTTTATTTGTCAGAAGCAAACAAAATCCTCACAAGCCAATTGAAATCCTAACCATTTAAAAACACCCATTGTGTTAAATTTATAGATACTTTACTAAATTTTATATTTAGTCAAACCCCCACCCACCCTCTTAACCCTTTTTTGATTACCATCTATTCGTGTTGCATCCTTCCCAGGAGATGGCTCCAGCGTGCCTCTGGCCTCCTCTTTGCTCAAAAAAAAACAAAAAAAAAAACACACAAGAGGGGGGAGGGAGGAATGCACCTCCTTCTTGCATCCTAAGCGCTCCACTTGTTAGAAAAAAGGGGGAAAAAAAATAATAAATCTAGACAATAGCCAATTGGAAAAAAAAAATCCACATGAATGCGGTTTAGATGGGGCAGGAATCCACTCCTATGTTCTTGTTATCTGATCCCGCTCCATGAATCCTGGTAATTCATCCTCCCTATCCTATTCACTCCTTCCTATGATTTGAATCCAATGATCCAGCTCCAGGATTGGGATCCAGTGAGCCCTCTCCAATCCAAACCTTTATAACCAGCAAAACCAAAAAAAGAGGCAGAGTTAGATAGTATCAACATAGGTTTCTGGGAACTGATCAGTTATGTGTGCAGTCTTAAAATTGTTGTTGTTTTTTTTTTTTTTTTAAAAGGAACAAAAAAAAAAAAAAAAAGAAAATGATATGCACAGATAACAACTCCATTTCCCCAAACAAATCTATTATCTTGTGTGGCATTTGTTAAAAACCCAACTGGAATATTTGGCATAACCTGAATGAAAAGAATATGCTGCACGGGGACTATGTTTATTACAAAGAAAAAAAAAAAAAAAAAAAAAGGAGGAAGGATCAGCAACATTTCAAGTTCACAATTAGTTCTAAAAAAAAAAAATTATACTTGCCAACACTTAAAAGACATTGTTAGCAATTTATAGAAATGGGCATAGAAAACATTTCCTGTGACTGTTTAGGCAGCCTATGACGAAAGATTTATATGAAAAACTACCTATAATACAGGAAATCTGGAATAGCCAGACACATTTACCCACTAAGTCTTTTACAAGTGTTGACAAAAAAAAAATAAAAAATGTGTAGAGATGGACTTGTCAGTTACACACCATGGGGTAATTCATTTTGGGGGCTGAACATTCCAGGAGGTAATGTTATTTATTAACTAGGAACCAGTATCATGATTAGGTGGTACCTCTCATGTCACCAATTTCTAGCAAACTGATAGGCTAAATACTGGCACATGCTCACAAAATAGATGCCTCCATCACTAACACTTAACATGTTGCTGTTCCCTGTTTAGGGGCAGTCCAGCTTAAAATCAAAGTCAACCAAGTGCACTGATCAATATAATGTCATGCATAGGTTTGATCAACACGAAATGAAAAAAAATAAAAGATCTGCTCTATAATGTAGCATTAGCAGCTCTTAGGGAAAGAAATAAAAAACTGTTCCATCATTTTTCAGTATAAACCACTAATGCAAATTTAAGGTCTGTTATAACCTTGTCAGTCACAAAATGAGCATAGTCACTGAAGTTGGGTGGGAACATTAACTGGACCAGCTGGCAGCTTACGATACAAATTGAAACCGCTAAACCTACTTTTATGTCATGGCTACATACACATGTAAAGGTAGTAGGTTGGTCGCAAAACTAGAAAAATAAGTTACCTGAAACAGTTGGGTTTGTAGTTCACATTTTTACAATATAAAAAAAAAACAAAAAAAAAACACAGAAGCAATGTTTACCAGTCAGAGGACATGCAGAGTTAGCAGTATTGATATTATGCTCTAGACAGGTTGAGGTCCACAAAACAAGTGTATTGTGGTGGACAATTTCTTATTAGCTCATGATTAAAGTTATGAGTACTAAAGCAACACCTCAGGTCACCCGGATGATTCTATAGAACCACAGCATAAATTCAATACTGCCAATTTTGTCTCACAATAACACTTGGAGTCATACCATGGCCTCCATATTTGATCTGATCCTCCTCAAGCCTCCATTTGACAATCCTAAAATGATTGAAATGTCCTCCATAATCCTTTAATCCATCTCTTCAGATATGTCTACAGAAAGACACATGAAAAGGCAAGGTAAAATAAGATTTCCCCACAAAGAAAAAAAAAAAAGTTAAGATATCATAACCAACCAAATCCCCACTGCCATAACCATTGCAACCACCACCAACGCTGGTGCTTCAGAAAAGTGGCTAGCTAACTTGTAATCTCCCTGCAACAGTCAATATACACTTTCAAGCATGGAGTAATTGAGCAGGAGTATGTAGGCATAATGATTATCCTGACTATTCTACACAAAAGGGTTAACACTTCAATTTTTTTAATAAAACATTTTTAAAAAAAAAGAAAAAAAAAAAAAAAAAAAAAGGTACGGAATCAAGAAATCGTATACAATGAGGGTCTACAAAAAAGCATCAATCAACTATTCATGTACGAGAACGAGATCTGCTGTGGCGGGGAGAATAGCGCGGGGATCCTCGGCTTCTTCTTGGAGAGTAGCTGCGGCTGCGACTGTTGCTTCTACTACGGCTTCTGCTACGACTACGACTGCGAGAACGTGATCTTCCATAGCTTGGGCTTCTTGGGCCATCGACTTTTACACGAATGTAGGCAGTTTCTCCCTATTAAACAGATAGAACCTGGGATTGAACAAACCAAGCTTAACCATTTATGTATTTCAGGCAAGATGAACTCTACACTTGAATGTAGATGATGGAAGTCCATGTTCTGGTTAGCTATTTTTACGCTTACCTGTCAACCCATAAACTTTATATCCTAATAAAACCCATGAAGCAAATTGAATAAATCAGAGAAATATACCTACCTCATGAGACCTAAATTTTGTGTTATCCAGTTTCCGTACAGCATAGGTCATATCTTCTTTTCGCACAAATTCCACGACACCAGTACCATCTCGGAAGACATCGGCATAACATACATCACCTGCTTCACGCATGTGATCCTTTAAATCTTGCCAGCTTCCACTTGGAGGCAACCCTGAAAAGAAACCGCTGTAGTTAATGGAACAGCTAGGCCATTAGGCTGCACTATAAAATAGAACAAGCAGTAATTTCAATAGCCTCTAAACAGAAGAGAAGACAAAAACCCATAATCAATGTTACATTCTAAACCACAATTCATTTATGTAGTTGCTGTAAATTTTGATTCTAATTTGATTTTGGAGGCTAGTTTAGTTATATCTAAATATTGTGTAGTACCCATTGTGAGTTGTGTTGCTGATGGCTAAATTTGCTCTCTAGTTACCACAAATCAATTGTAATATTCTGAAGGAAATTGTTGATTAGATTAAATATGTATTATTTAGCTAAATGTACACACTAAATGGTTACATTTGGAATTTCATAAAAATATCAGTTTGCATTAAGATCTCTTACTAGACATTGGTCAGTAGGTATGGTTTTCAACATGAGATTTATGAAAGCTCACAGTGGACAGTCTTTGTTTATACTGCTCTGCTGAAGTTCCCCGTAACATTAGACAATTACATTCTACGAATACATTTTAATAAAGTATGAATTCCACTTTAATATATATTCCTGTTGATAAAAAAAACAATGCAACAAAATATAATAATATGTTTACATGCATTGATTTATTCTAGCAAAACAGCATTATCATTTTTGTTTATGTGAAATTAAGGCCTTTTAAGCAGATATTTACACTGTGGAGTGTTTTCTACTCGTTCCAAGTGGGAAGATGGCTATATCTTTTTTTATTTACGTGGGGTGATAACATTTTAGGCATGGATATTTACACAGAGTGTGTTCTATGAGCCCGATTCATTACGGCACGCATTCCAAGTATCTCACTCTCAGAAATTGACACCTGTATTTAGGCTTTGCATGCGCCCGAATTCTCAAACCACAGATCTCGAGGTCCATGGCCTGTTGAATTTGGGCAGAGGGCTGCTGTAGTCAGTGGGTCGAACGGCTCTTTACTTCACAAGAAATAGATTGAAAAAAAAGTTTTTGATGTCTCGCTCTGGGAAGCATGGGAAGGATGTTCCCCTCTAACAGCATGGGATATCCCCATACAGTATATAAATAGATTTCGCATCTGTGTATATTTCATTCTGTGGCAGATGGTCTCCCTTAGAAGACTATAGTGCGACCGTTGTAAAGAGTGTCTTGTTCTGTTAAGCTGGACCCTGCTGATATAGTTTGGGGTCGTTGTGACTGAAGAATGAATATTGTTTTTAAGCATGTCTTTTGGGGGGACAGCAAGAGGACCTTTGAAATATTTTGGTATGGTTTTTCTTCCAAGCCTATTGGAGTAAAAGCTTATAAGATTGGATCCCATAAAGATGAAGGCATCAGATGGTAAGTATATGGAGTTTTATTATTTTTAATAAATATATGTGGTTATAAGGAGGGTGGCGTTCTTTATTTAGGGGTTTTATTATTTTTGTTAAAGTAATGTGGTTTGAAAGAGGGTTGTCCACTTTATTTTTGTGGCACCACATGGCTCAGCAACCCCCTTGGTGACAGGACATGCTGGTACTTGTGGTCCTCCAAGTGCCAACATGCCCTGACTGCCATAGGTATGCTGGTGCTCGTAGTTCTAAGAGCACCAGCATGCCCAATCTGTCTATTGCAGCTAAGGCTGGGACTTGTAGTTCCCAACTAAAATGCTGTTTTACACTCTCCTTTATACCACTTTATCACCCTACACCCACCACCCCAGGGGTGCAGGAAGAGCCCATAGTGCCTTTAGCACGGGGCTGGGTCTCGCTAAGGGAGAAACCCACACAATTTTTTTGCAGACCCACTCTATAGAGAATCCAGCCCCGTGCTGAACAGCCCGGGATTGGTTTGACATTATGGCAGGAGGATCTCTGCTATGGTGCAACAACCTCGGCTAGTTGGTCTAGCTTGGGTGAAAATGGGGGAACACCGGGCATGTCCCGTCCCCCCCCCACTTTCAAGGAAACTAGCACTAGGCTTAATTGCATTAGGAAGGAGGAAACCCAAACTTTTTTTTTTATTCTACATAAAGATCCAGTGGATCAGGCGACTGTAATGCCAATCGATCCACAGGGTCAGCAAGCACTGACAGGTATAAATGTAACTGCAGTGCCCACGTACTACAGAAGACCTGCGACAAAATTCAGCAGGCCATGGATCGTGAGATCTGTGGCTTGATTAATTCCGGCATGCCCTAAATGAATCAGGCCCATAGAAACCAGTCTAGTGGACATATCTACACTTAAATTGTGTTCATCCTACGTAACTGTAAAAGCTTTTATTTTTTTATACAACTTACAAATATTATATCACTACAGTATAATATTACACTAAGGGTTGTAATAAATACAGATCATCCTACCTAAATGTAAAAGCTTTTCAGGGAGAGTGTGGAGGGGGGAAGGGGCATATCAGCAGTATATGGAATGTGTATTCCATCACAAAAATTAAAGAGCAGCTATTTAAATTTCCAACCCTCTTCCCAAAACAGGAACAGCCGCCCTCAATACATTACAATACTGCCAAGTTTGTCTCACCGATCTCATACAAAACAGGAAATGTACTTTTAAATAGACATTAAACAATGTATACGTTGGCGTTATTAATTGGCTAGTACATAGCGTTCATTTTGACTTAGCAGTCGGTTTTAAGCGGGATATTTGTCACTACTAACGTTTTATAGTGTAAAAAAAAAAATAATAAAAAAAAAAACTACCACGCTTACCTGACACCACTACTCTGTACTCCGAGCGTCTGGATGGAGGCCCGTATCTTCCACGTGGTGCACCACCGCCGCCGCCACCTCCGCCACCACCACCTCCGCCTCCTCCACCACCACCACCACCTCCTCCTCCTCTACCTCCTGCCCCTCTGCCACTCCGTGGGAACTCAACACGTAAGCGATAGCCATCATAATCATAGCCATCTCTTCCATACACTGCATCTTCTGCGTCCCTAGAGAACAATAATACGGGGAACAGTTGAAACGTGCTCGTCCGCAGATTTATTCTCCATAATTAAAAGCAAATTTCAAGTGTGCAAGCGTTGGCAATATATCAATTTACTATAAATTAATAAAATTACACGTTATTACAACAGATCGACGAAACGGATGAAAATAGCACTGCAATCGCGTAACGAGACAAAAGCGGTTTGAAAACAAAGGGCCCAGCATGCGTCTGGAAAGCGCTAAGGAACCACTAGGGGGCGGCTGCGTAGGATAGTAGATGTACATCTGCCAATGGCTGGACATCCATCCCTTCAACCACCAACAAAACATAGCACGTAGTACATGTATAGCGGCTCACCTACCGATGTCTGTAGCTTCGGGAAAGGTGAAGAAAAATAAAATATACAAGTGCGCCCATTCCGGTGCTGTAAGCATGGGAAATATTAAGAAAGTCTTCCCTTGGGTGGAGACAGTGCCTGAGCTTATTATAAACACTCATTCTCACCATAAACACATCAAACGATCAATTAATTACCTAGGATCCTCAAACTCTACAAATGCGAAGGGTGGCCCTCCTCTGCGGTTTTTGAGGTCTATGTCTCGGATAGCGCCATACTTATAGAAAACGTCCTCTATGTCCTTGGTGCGGATGTCGGGAGGCAGATTACCCACGTAGATGCGGCAATCGTTGTTGCCCGCCGGCCCCCTGATCACGCCACCTCCTGACATCTCCAGCTTGAAGGCTTTAAATGAAACGCGTTGGGAGAGAAAAGAAAGTCTGACGAGGTAGAAGCAAATACTTCTTCCCGATGGTCAACTAGCGAATGAGCTGCACAAAATGGCGGAAGCTTTAAGCTCTCCTTCGAACACCGCCTCGCGCACTAATACCGATTCTGTTCAGAATGCTTGTAACCTTCCGCGAAACCACTGCGTACTATCTATCTGTGCTTTACACAGTAGGGAGGATACTGAAGCTGCCCGCGAAACTAAGAGAGGGGTTTGCTATTCATTGAATATTTTATACTGGAGATCTGAGTTCTCTATTGTGTTCACACACACGAATGGGTGGGAGCAATGCCGAGATGCTTATGACGTGGAACATCGGTGGGTTCAATCCGTGTTCGGATTGGCGGGAGAATTATTTGAAAGCACAAGTAATTCACAGAATGCTTTGCGTTCGGACGCCGTTGCTTTGATCTTTGTTATTTGTAAACAACTGAACGCGGTTATTATGTGTGTTTCTCACTTCAAAATTAGCTAATATTCCGCTTTTAGTAGATTTTTTACATCCATGACAATATAACTTTAATTGTAATTTTTTTTTAGTAATACCCAGATTTGATATAAATTATAAATACCTGGTCTTTAAAAACTTAATCTGCTAAATGTAAAACATACCGGAATAGAGTATAAATTGTAATTTACAACTAAACAGAATATGAACATTATACGGAGAAGTCCATGGGGCATGGACTGATGTTAATGGCTAAATATTCTCTATAAAGCTTGTGAAATATGTAAGTGCTATATCAAAACTTAATAAAAAAATAAAACCATTAGTACAAAATAAATGACACTTAACCAACATGATGTAATATTAACTGAAAGACTGAAATATGTGGAATTTCCACAAATATTTACAGTGTAAATCTTGTTTACTTGCTAATATACTGTATTATACATATCTTGTTATTGAGATATATAGTTTATGATTTAGTATGTATATGTGTAATATGTAAACAAATTATTTCAAAGCATATAACCTGATTATTGTTACTGAGCGGGAGCCATATTAAAGACATAATAGGAGGAATTCAATTGGCCGGGTTACTGTAAAAAGTAACGCGGCCTGTGCACTATTGCTGATATTACGGTAATAGTGTGCATAATTACCGTTAATACGGAAATTTCAACTCCGGCTTTTTGCTCGCGCCTCCCTGAGCCGTGAGTAGAAATCTGTGTTAAAATTACTGTATTAACGGTAGTACACTTAGTGCTGAGCTATTCTGGGGGGAATTGAATTCCCACCCAATGACTGTTTGATGGCTGCAAAATCAATATATTTATTTTCTTATATTTTGATATTGTGCTTTTAATATAATAAAACAATCATTTTGACCACATATTGACTACTGGGGGTAAATGTATCAATCTCCGATTTTGAAAATCCAGAATTTTCTTGCGGGTGTTTCATCTCGCAAATGTATTAAAAGTGAAATTTAGTGTTAAATCGCCGGAGATGTGTTTTTGTCAAAATCGCTATTTACAAAATCGATAGAGATCAAAGTCCCGACTGTTTGCCACTCTAGCTATACAAGTCTCAAATGTATGAAGCTGCGATTAAGCAAACTCAGGAGAGTTTGCTTGGAAAATCGCCAGATACAACACGCTGCATCCTAGCAGTGTGATTAGTAAACACATCACTGTTACACTGTCTGACTATATAGCCGCAGGTCCCCGTGGCTGTGAAAAGTTTAAAAACATAAAAGTTTTTTAATGAAAATGCGTGGGCCCCCCCCCCCCTGCCGGACCTCTATTAACCCTAGTGCTGCCAGCCTACTACTGGTTGGGAAAAATTTGCGTGGGGTCCCTCCGATTTTCACGCAACCAGCACTAGGCAAACCAGCCCGGGGTGGGTGGCACTATAGCAGGGGGACACGTGGCAGTGGTTCCCCTGTCATAATGACACACCCAGGGCTGCCAAGAGGAATTCAGGGCCCAGGTAGGGGTGGCACAAAATTAATAGTGTGTGTGGTCATACAATTTTGGGCGTGGCTATGCACCATTGGGCATCGCTAGCAGGTAAAAATCACTAGGCCCTGAATTCGCCAGAGCTTGACATATGTCCAAGCACACCTGACTGATATCTAGCACCACAGTGTAGTATAGCATACTTGCCAAGTCTCCCGGAACGTCCGGGAGACTCCCGAAATACGCGTCAGTCTCATGGACTCCCAGGAGAGCAGGCAAGTCTCCCGCATCCCGCAATTGCCTGGCCAAAATGACGCAATTCACATCATTTTGGCCCTGCCACCTGCGACAAATGGCATTTTCGTCGCAGGGGGTGGGTCCAAAATGACGCGTTTGGCTGAGCCCCGCCCCCTGGTCACGCCCCTCTCGCGGACTAAACTTGTGGAAAGTAGGCAAGTATATAGTATAGAAAGAATGCAATGTGTACAGAAAAAGTTCACAGTCTTGGCCTGCACCTTACATTGGACAGAACACTCACCAAAAATTGTCATTGCCCCACTAGAATCACAACATTTCACACGCTCTTCTGCTCTCTCCTACCTGTTCTCACTTTCACCACCTGTGGCTGCTGGTTTCTTTAGTTGCGGCTTGTCTGGATCCTGGAATGTAAAGCGTTACGGAATTTGCTGGCGCTATATAAATAAATGATGATGATGATGGAATGCTGGGGTCAGTATTTGGAAAAAAATGGGTACATTTAGATAATTCCAAACAGCCCCGGAGCTAAATCAATAGGACCCACGATTAATAATTAGGCCTTCCTCGAGCTTTAACATTAAAATAACAGTATTCCCATTTAATAAATAAACCTATTTCCCTCCCTACAAACAGCCCCAGCAATAAATTAATAGTATTTACATTTCAGAAATATATCTATTTCCTGCAACCATCACTGCCATTAAATAATTCATAGTCACATTTAATAAAGAGACCCCATTCTCCCCAAACTCACCCCCACATTCAATAGCCCCCAAACCACCCCATCTTAAATTAATAGTCCCCACTATTAAATTGCCCCACCATCACCCCACAAGCAAAATAGCACCCATTAATTAGCCACCACCTACCTCACACACACTACATTGCCAAAAGCTCCCTGTGCCATCACACATACATTATTGTGCCCCTTCATCATCACAACGCTGTGCCTCATGATCACACTGTGCCCCTTCATCACAACCACGCTATGCCCCCTTATGATCACACTGCGCCCTCCATGCTGCTTTTCCCCCCTTCACCTGGCCCCTCTTCATCACACTGTGCCACGCTGCTTTTGCCCCTTCACACTCTGCCATGCTGCTTTTGACCCCTTCACACTCTGCCATGCTGCTTTTGACCACTTCACACTCTGCCATGCTGCTTTTGACCCTCTTCACACTTTTCATGCTGTCCCTCCCTTCATCACTCTGTGCAATGCTGCTCCCCCCTCTTCTTCATCACCACACTGTGCCTTTCTCTCTCACCCCCCTCTTCTTCACCACCAAACTGTGCTTTTCTCCCCCCCCCCCTCTTCTTCATCACCAAAGTGTGTCTTTCTCTCTCTCCCCCTCTTCTTCATCACAAAACTGTGCCTTTCTCTCCCCCCCCCCTCTTCTTCATCACCAAACTGTGGGGTCCGCCGAAAAAAATGAGCAGGCCCCGCCTCTAGAAATAACCAGCCCAGTGCTGAAAGCACTAGCGCTCTTCCTACCCCCGTGGCCTGTGAGTAGTACGGTAATTATGGCGAAAATAATGTAAAAAAAACCAAACAGACACCATTTTGTTTTGTCGAACTACAAGGCCCAGCCATTCCAGGGTGCCATAAACAGTCTGGGCATGCTGATGCTAGTATAACAACAAGCACCAGCATACCCATGGCAGCTAGGGCATGCTGGCACTTGGAGAACCACAAGTGCCAACATGCCCTGACATCCATGGCTGGCTGAGACATGTAGTACCACAAACCCATTAAAACTACGTACTATTCATACAAATAATAAAACCCCAATAAATACACTAAACACCCTCATTCATACCACATACCTTTATTAAAAATAATAAACCCCAACATAGTTACCAATTTGATGTTTTCATCTGTTGTCAGCAGCTTTTAATCTAAAAATACTTGTAAATGTCCCAAATAATTTCTAATTCCAAAGTCCCTGCTTGTAAAAGTACAAAATAATTTGTAATTCCAAAGTCCCCGCTGAAATCTCTACTGCATCAGACTATTATAAGTCCTAGGTGATCAGAAAGGTTTTTTTTCCCTTTAAATGTGGTTTGTTCAGATAATATGGTTAATGAAAAGACTAATTTCAGTTTGTTGTATGTTTTGTAACATTTGATAAATACTGTGTATGAATTGAGGTTTAGTAATACCACAAGTTGTTGGTATAGTGTACATTGAGGATTTAAAATGCCTGATGTGTGAATTAAGGAGTCGCAAATCACACTTTTTTAAATGCCTGGATACATTTAGGTAAACTATACCTCCCAACTGCCCTGCATTTAGCGGGACAGTCCAGATTTTAGGGCTTTCAACCTTTCTGTCTGTGTGCACAATGTATGTGTGTCAGTGTGAATTGATGAGGCTGAAGTTAGCTTCTTATTTGGCCAGCTTCTTATTTAATTCTTATTCATTCTCCAGCTTCTTATTCAGAAAAGCTTATTTTTAAAGGATTAAATCAAGTTGGATCACCGATTTCACATCAGATTAAGACTAAAAGGTGTCCTTTATACAAACTGCAATAGTATTTAGCCTGACATAACAAGATTTTGGGCATGAAATCAGGGGGCAAAGTGGGCACATGTCACTCACCGGACTGTGAGTGCCATTTCTCCTGGGTTCAGGAACCGTGGCCGTCCGCCATCCTGAGGGTCTGCGCATGTGCAGCCCTTATTAAACCTTCAGTACCTGTTGCTTTTAATTGATTGGATGATCAGGCAACCCTCCCTATTTAAACCACCTGTGATCATTACCTGGGTGCCTGATCTTGGAGTCTCATTCCCCATGAGCCTCTGAAGGTGTTCCTGTGTTTCCTCGTGTATTCAGCTCCAGCTGATTTCCGTCTACTACGTTTGGTGCTTTCCAGACCACTTCAACTCTCCTGTGTTCATCGTGCCTGCACTCAGCTGATTCCTATCTGCTACTGCTGCCGGATTCCAGTCCGCCTCAACTCTCCTGTGTTCATCGTGCCTGCACTCAGCTGATTCCTATCTGCTACTGCTGCTGGATTCCAGTCCGCCTCGACTCTCCTGTGTTCATCGTGCCTGCACTCAGCTGATTCCTATCTGCTACTGCTGCCGGATTCCAGTCCGCCTCAACTCTCCTGTGTTCATCGTGCCTGCACTCAGCTGATTCCTATCTGCTACTGCTGCCGGATTCCTGTCCGCCTCAACTCTCCTGTGTTCATCGTGCCTGCACTCAGCTGATTCCTATCTGCACTCAGCTGATTTCTATCTGCTACTGCTGCCGGATTCCAGACCGCCTCAACTCTCCTGTGTTCATCGTGTCAGCTCTCCACTGATTCCTATCTGCTTTTACTACCGGATTCCAGACAGCCTCTACTCTCCCGTGGTCAGCGTGTCTTCCCTCCGCTGCCTCCGCTACTACTGCTGGATACCAGACAGCCTCAACTCTCCCGTGTTCATCATGTTTCCAGTTTTACTTACTACTGCTTCCTGAGTATTGCTCCGTTGATACTGGTTACCTGCCGTGCGCTGCACCAACCTGATTACCGCTTCCATCCTCCAGTGGTCTCTCCTCCTGCCGGCGTTCAGCCGTTCTGGTATCCCTGCACGTCTCACTGACAGCCTGCTCTCCTGAACTGCGGTATGCATACCTTCCATTGACTTTGCTTTTGTATTGCATATCCGTCTGGACTGTGTTGTGTTCATCTCCGGAGTCTTCTATCTTCTGAAGCTATTGTGACTATTGACTTTGTGTCCTATTACATGGATCGCTCTAGTGACTTTGTATACTTCAAGCAGCGCTAGTCAGTTATTATTGTATTGTGGATATCATTGTGGGATCAAGTTCCGTGTGCCCCGTGTATCCTCTGCGTTACATTCATCTCCTCGTGCCCCTCCTCACATATATATAGCAGTGGTACAACTTGCTGACGCAGACCACTGACTCCTGTTTCCCTGTGACACCAGTTTCTAGTATCCTCTCACATAAGCAGTGGTACAACTTGCTATACGCAGACCACTGACTCTCACTACCTCCTCGCTATTCCTGGACATTCCTCCTCACTATAGCAGTGGTACAACTTGCTGTACGCAGACCACTGACTCTCCTCACGTTTACTTGTCCATCTGGTTCCTCGTGTACATTCATCTACTCATTACCAGTTGCTGCTAGTCATAGACTTTCTTTGAGCATTTTCTCACCATCTGCTGATTCTTCTGTTCCGTTGTCACCCTGCTACCAGAGAACCATAGTACCAGCTATATTACTCTGGTAAGAACATCATCTGGTGATATCCTGGGCAAAGACTCCTAGTGCCCGTGACAGCACATATAGTATTTTGAGCATTTTCATTAAGTAGCTGCAGTTCTGCAAGAGATGATGTTTTTATTAAAAATTGCAACAAAAATAAATCCAATATCACTTTGTCCAAAATAAAGTAGACTATATACATTATCTAAAGGGTAAAAAGGACCAATATGAACAAACCTCCACACACCCAATTCTACTACAATCCCACCACAAAACAACTAAAACACCACTTCACAAATATAAAAAAACACAACAAAAAAAACCCACAAATCAAATCAAAAACTTTTCACGAGAGAGACATGCCAATCCTTACTTAGCACAATACTCTGCATTACCACAACCCCGCCACCAATTTATAATACCACTCACACATCCTTTACTGTCAGGTAATGAAAACAAACTTTAAATGTATGTAAACCTTACTAAAAAAAAGGTTTCCACAAAATCTAATAGTGATAAAACAGGATAGATAGCCAAGAATGGAGAGACTGCCAGGTGTTAGCTACCGCTTAGGGAGGACTCAGCCCCCGCCAAAGTCTACCCCAGCTCGCAGCATCCATCTAGCCCCTCTTCATTTCCCTTATTTTCCAAACCTCGTGCAGAATACTGTCCACCACCTCACTACAGAGAAAGATTTTGCCCCTAATGAACACTTAAACACTGTGCGCTTCATGTGTAAAACCACGCTAACTAAAAAACGAGTGCTTAAATCAAAATCCCCACACCATTCGAGCGCTCCATACACCCACTCAGGGTAACTAAGCCCCGAAAGACACGGAAGGCCTAAGGCGTGGGACACTCCTTTGTAAACCTCTATATTAAAAAGACACTGAAGCAAGAAGTGGTCCATTGTCTCCACCTTCCCATGATGTTCATGGAAAAGTGTTGGGAAAAGCTGAAAGTTCTTCCAAAACAATTACAAGCACTCCATCATCAGCTAGGACCTACATCCCAATGGCTACAAAATACACCCACAACCCCATTCTCATCAATATCCTCAGTAGCGCTCGGAGTTAGCCCTGCATCCCGCTTAGTAAGGCTGGATGACTCCTGCACTATAATTGATTCCTCTGAAGAAAGCGTTAGTCCCACTGCTGCTGCTGTTGCTGCTGCTGGGGGTGAATCGTCAGCCCAGAGGAAGGCCAAGAAAAAGAGCTGTCCTACATTTCAACAATTAACTGTGAAACAATCATTTGCTAGGGAAAGCAAATATGACAGCAGTCACCCAGTCGCCAAACGAATCACAGATGCCATGGCTACCATGTTAGTGTTAGAGCTGCGTCCAATATCCACAATATCATCGCGACACCATTTTTCCCGTAAAACTATTCCACAACTATAACAAAAAGAGTGTATAAATGTAGAGATTGCACTGAAAAATGCCATTCTGCCCACTGTCCACTTAACCACAGATATGTGGACAAATGAAAGTGGGCAAACCAAAGACTATATGACTGTGACAGCCCACTGGGATGGTCATTCGCCTTCACCAGCAGGAACAGCAGCAGCATGTACACCACTACGTAACATTTGTCACAGGCAGGCCACTCTTTGTATCACCGGCTTCACTAACAGGCATATAGCTGACAATTTGTTACGAAAACTAAGAGATGTGATTGATACATGGCTTATACCACTTGGACTCTCCCCAGGATATGTCATTTGTGATAACGCCAACAATATAGTGCGAGCATTACAGCTGGGTGAATTCCATCACATTCCCTGTTTTGCTCACACCATCAACTTGGTGGTGCAGAGCTTCCTAAGAAATAACCGTGAGGTGCAGGAGATGCTTTTGGTGGCCTGTAAAATTTCAGGCTATTTCAGGCATTCAGCCACAGCATGTAGGAGATTGCAGCAGCTCCAAGAACAGTTTAACTTGCCCTGCCACCAACTTAAGCAAGAGGTGTTAACTAGGTGGAATTCCACCCTATACATGCTTCAGAGGATGGAGGAACAGCGCAAAGCCATCCAAGCGTATTGCATAAGCCATGACATTGGGAAAGGAGGGGGGATATATTTCACTATTGCACAGTGGGGAATCCTTTCAGTTCTGTGCAAGGTGCTGAAACCATTTGAAGTTGTGACGTGTGAAGTGAGTGCAGACTCTGCTAGCTTGAGCCAAGTCATTTCTTTAATTAGACTTGGAAAAGCAGCTTGAGAAACTGAAGGAGGAGATGAAAGCAAGCAATTCCGCAAAGTATGTTGGCCTTGTAGATCAAGTACTTAATTCACTTCACAATGATCCTCGAGTTATTAAAATCTTGAACTCGGATCACTACATTTTGGCCACTGCTTGATCCAAGGTTTAAGACATACATTGAGTCTTTGCTTCAAAATGAGCGAGATGTGAACTTTTGCAAGGAGCTATTATTGCTCAGCAAGTTGTCCGCTGAACTGGGCCTTGGCTTGACAACGTGTCCTTCAATTTCTCAAGCAGCTGCTGGTCCTAAAAAATAAAATTTTCCAAAAAGAAGCAGGGAAGACGCAGGGGGCAGACCAGAACAGTTTAACATCTGGGCTGGTTTGAAGGATTTTTCAAAAAAATGTGTGACCTTGCCCATAAATCCATCCAATACGAGTATTAATATGCAAAGGATGGTGGAGGATTATTTTCAAGAGGTAATTGAAATGGAAATGTCAGACAGTCCCTTTCCTTACTGGGAAGAAAAGCAGGCCATTTGGAAACCCATGTACAAACTTGCTTTGCAATACCTAAGCTGCCCACCCTCCAGTGTGTACTCTGAACGAGTATTCAGCACAACCGGGAACCTAGTCAGTGATCGCCGTAGAAGGTTACTTCCAAAAAATGTGGAGAAAATGATGTTTATAAAAATGAACTACATCTTCCACGAGGAAGGCCCTCACCATCAAAGACATCCAAGCACTGACTGTTCTCTAATGGCGGATTCAAGCGTCGATGAATTGATAGTCTGTGATGATGAGGTACACACTGATGAGGCTGAAGATGATGACGATAACATCTTTTTAAAACTTTCTATTTAAGTGTAGGGTGCAATCTACCCCAAAATAGGAAAGGGACTTGGGGCATTTCTATATCACGTACCGTCTTGAAAGGCTGCTGTTTTGGCAATTTCTCAATAAGGGGAGGGTGTCATACACAGACTGACCCCAAACTGGCTTTGTCCATTTCAATTAATATTGTACAGTCTATAACGGCTTAATTTTTTAGTATTTTCTACAAGTGGAGGAGGGCCTATAGAGATAGAAACCAAACTGCCTTTGTCCATTTCCATTTATATTGTACAGTCTATAAAGGCTGAATTTTTTACTATTTTCTACAAGTGGAGGGGGTCCTATAGAGACAGAAACCAAACTGGCTTTGTCCATTTAAATTTATATTGTACAGTCTATAACGGCTGAATTTTTTTACTATTTTCTACAAGTGGAGGGAGGCCTATAGTGACAGAAACCAAACTGGCTTTGTCCATTTAAATTTATATTGTATAGTCTATAACGGCTGAATTTTTTACTATTTTCTACAAGTGGAGGGGGCCTATAGAGACAGAAACCAAACTGCCTTTGTCCATTTCAATTTATATTGTACAGTCTATAATGGCTAAATTTTTTACTATTTTCAACAAGTGGAGGGGGTCCTATGGAGACAGATACCAAACTGCCTTTGTCCATTTCTTTAGATATTTAACTATAAGTGTAGGGTGTAATATACACCCAAAGACGATGTCTGCATTGCCAATATGCATAGATGGAGAGGAAGACAATCTGGTTTGTGTGTAGAATTAATGAAGGTCTACCTGCCAGGAATTAAACTGTTTTTTTTCATAATTTATTAGCTTTACATTTACATTACTTATCCAAGAAACAGGTGGAGCACTAAATTTGGTTATTTTATGCCCAAAAACATTGATTTTTAAACAAAATTGCAAAACAAAACCAAACAAAACCAAAACACGCAAGGGTGGTTTGGCAAAACCAAAACCAAAAAACGACGGTAATCCAGATCCAAAACCAGTGAGCATCTCTACTTTGAAAGTGAACGTCTGCCCTTCTTGGGTTATATAATTTTGGCTCTGGTCTCCAGATGGATCCCGCAAAACTTCAAGCAATATTAGATTGGCCTCAGCCTATCGGCCTTAAAGCAATTCAGCGATTCTTAGGATTTGCTCATTTCTATAGACAATTCATTTGGGGGGTCTCTTCTGTAGTAGCACCTATCACTACTTTGACTAAACGCTCTGCCAATTCTAAACTTTGGTCGCCAGAAGCAGATAGAGCATTCACATCACTAAGAGAAGCTGTTACTACTGCACCTGTGTTGCAACAACCTGATACCTCTCGTTCTTTTCAGCTAGAAGTTGATGCTTCCTCCGTTGGAGTCGGGCGGGCTTATTTCAAAGGTCCCCCATGGGGAAAATCCTGCCCTGCGGATTCTTCTCACGGAAATTGTCTCCTGTGGAGAGGAACTATGGCATAGGAGAACGTGAATTACTTGCGATAAAACTAGCGTTGGAAGAGTGGAGACATCTTTTGAAGGGTGCTTCTTTTCTGGTAGTCATCTATACCGACCATAAAAACTTTTTACAGTTTGCTACCTGCCTGAACGCTCGACAAGCTAGATGGTCCTTGTTCTTCTCACAATTTAACATCTGTATAACCTTCAGACCAGGATCTAAGAACAAAAAAGCTGACGACGGCCGGCACGCTTGGTCAGAGAGTCGTGGTGGTGCCCAAAGCAACCGCGTCTCGTGACAAGGGTATTGGCAAATTCCCCTCACCCCAGAGACCAGGAGCGTTCGGCTTTATTAACCTTTTGGGATTGTATGATTGTACTACAATTCCCTTTGAAATGAAAAATGCTCTAGACACATTCCAATGCATGGTAGATGATCTGTTGGGGGGTGCCAGCAATTTGTCCAAGCCTATCTGGATGGTATATCCATCTTCAGTCAGTCCTGGAAGGATCATTTGCTACAGGTGGCAGAGGTTCTTAAGAGGGTCAGAGAAACAGGGTTGACCATTCACCCTGACAAATGTTTCATGGGAATGACTGAAGTGAGGTATTTGGGACACAGGGTTGGTGGGAGTCTCATCAGGCCGGAGCCAGCAAAAGTAGTGGCCATTGTTCATTGGCCCAGGCCCACAAACAAAAAACGTACAAGCTTTCCTAGGGATCGCAGGGTACTACAGAAAACTTGTGCCCCAATACAGTTCTGTGGCCAAACCCCTTATAGATTTAACCCAAAATAAATATTCCAGACAAATAGACTGGACCCCAGAATGTGAAAGGGCCTTTGAGTTACTGAAGACAGCAATCTCCAGTATTAGCAACCCCAGACTTTTCTAAAAAAAATAAAAAATTGGTGCAGGCAGATGCTTCTGGTTGTGGCCTGGGTGCTCTGCTGTGTCAAGTGGGGGAGGATGGGCAGGAGCACCCAGTGGTTTACTTGTCCCAAAAATTAGTGGACTGCGGGGTAGAGTATGCCACCATAGAAAAATAGTGTCTGGCCATAGTGTGGGCATTGAAGAAATTACAACCATATCTGTATGGGCAGGAGCTCACTGTCATTAACAACCACAACCCCTTATACTGGTTGCAGAAGTCCTCTGGGGAAAATGGGAGATTGCTAAGGTGGAGCTTCTCCCTGCAAATTTATAACTTTACCACCTCTCACAAAAAGGGATCTGAACATGCCAATGCAGATGGCTTGTCCCGGAAAAAAGAACAGATCCCTACACCCAGATGCCCACCGGGTCAAGAGCCCTTCAGGAGTCTGACGACAAGACTCCAGTCGGCCCCTTAATTTAATAAGGGGGAGGTATGTGACGAGACCTGGTCCCATTGGGATAAAATCAGATCAATCCGGTCTGTCATGAGTGGGCCCGACCAAAGATATCGGTTCCCTTGTACTGTTATTAAATTTCACTTGGTGGACAGATCCGGTACTACATGTGTCCCAAGAGGGAGGGGGAGGTTGTCACAGAAAGGTTGCATCGTCTGAAGCCACTGTGACATCACAAAGTAGTGCAGGATGTTAAACAAGGGAAGATCTGGCCCTGATCTAAATATAGGCGGCAGATTTTATGACGTGACCTGAAGCCCCTAACCCCTCAGACTTGCTGGCAGGGAAACCACAGGGGGAACCTTTGTTGGAAACACATTCCTTACCACACCCCGGTCATCACCCCTATGCTGTTATTACCAATGACTTTGGACTGTTGGTGAGGGGGGTGGGCCAGGGGGAGAGAGGAGTAAACACGGGACCCAGGAGAGGGGAGTGTGTGTGTGCCGTGATATTTGAAGGAGAAGGACTGGGATAGGATTATCAAACTCTACCAGGGGACAAATACAGGTTGGACATTGCTATCCCAGTGAGAAAGTTTGTTGGACCCTTACTCCATTGGGAGTCACTCGTGATCCAGAGGAAACTGATGAGCTTATGTGGAGTAGGGAGACTGGTACACTGGGTCCCACTAAGCTAGTGGAGAGTTGGCCGGGATCAGCAAGATTGGAGGACAACTACTGGAAACCTGCCCACTGGCCATCCTGTGGAATAACTTTGGGTCTCATTTGTGGCCTGACTGGGACTCTCTTATGTTTGGGTGTTTTATTGCCACTGGTTACTACATGACATGTATATTTGGTGGGGGGGGGAGTATTTCTCCTTTGTGAAATACTGTTTTTACATTTACTCTGTGTGAACACTTGTGTGAATAAAGGGATCATTACCTCTTTCTTGTCTCCTTACATGTGTAATTCTGTGAACCTAGAGGACCAGGTATCTAACCCTGGTGTTCTCACACACACACCTACACAAATTTTATGGCTCTCTGCATAAAGATGCACACTTCTATTTTGCAGAGGTGTGATCTAATAGTGGAGAGTGAGAATGCACCTTGAATTGTACTGACTGGACCAACTAAGCTAGTGAGAGGCTACATGAAGTAGCTGGAGGGCTGCAGAAGGATATGCCGCGTGACCTCCCTGCACTGTGCAGAGGAGGTGACGTGACATAGTGGTTGGCTGCCCCCATTCTATGAAGATCGGGAGCAGCTGGCTCAGGGCATGCAAGAGAAGGCTTGGCAGGCCGCAGGCAGCCCGTATGCCACATGTTGCCCACCAATCGCCTAAACACGTCCAAAATCAAAGCATTTTGGGGTTGCTTAGTAAATTGCTGCTTCTGCAGTCTCTCTGGACACACCACTATTCACTGCCAACTGAGCCCCATGCCGGGCATTGACGAGCACCATCCAAGGCCTGGAATGGCTCAGTTCAAATCCATGTGGCAAATGCATTAAAGGCGGAAGAATAAACAGCATCAATTGTTATCAGTTCCTAAATAGGCAAAAAGTAGCGTTCTTTTGCATATGATATAAATTTCCTATTCATCCTTTCTTGTAAATAAAAATGATTTCTATGTTGCTCTGACCTTTAAACCTTATTATTCAAGCACATGCACACAATATGAATAAAGGTGACTTGCTGTTGCCACAAATCTGTAAGCCACACAGGAACATTATAACCATTTAGCCTAGTTAATGATGCTTAAAGATTGTGCGATGTCCCTTAGCAACAGAAGTATGAAAAGATAAAGTCAGCAGGTATAAAATGGTGTGATGTTGCTGTACTGTATGATTTTGTAAAATAAATATGACTTAATTGATTTCTTTATGAGAATAAGTAATGTTTTGGCATATAGACTATACATATAATTTAGTATTGTAACCCCAGTTATATACAGGTATTTGGCTTATTTATGTAGACTCTGTATCATTAATATCTCCTTTCAATTGACATTCAGTACAAATTTATATATATCATCCTGTTTCCTGTGTGAGGATTTCTTTACTGTTTACTTACATACATTACCCACTCCTTGAGTGGGGAATTAGTTAAGGCCCCCTCCTCCTAGTTTGTAGATTGAGCAGTTTGATAGCAATGGTATTAGACCCAGTCCTCAGCTCAAATTAGTATTAACACCCAGGCCAGGTGACATTGCTATTTCTAATGCTAATTGTAACTACCCACTAGTGACTAGGCTCAATCCGCAATTTTAAATTAATGTTAACACCTGGGACTTTTGGCTACCCTTGAGCCAAGGGCTATTGCTAATTTAGCACACAAATTAAGCCTACTTATGAGTGGCACAAGTAACCCCAAATCCTATACTAATTAAATATTAAAAACCTAGTGATTGGGGTGGTGTTGCAAATTTAGGTAGTGTATTGGTCTACTTGCAAAAGTAGATTAGTATTAACACCACAGCATTGAGAGTACTCCAGTTACCGCGGCGTAGGGCTGCTCGCCTTGGGACCGGAGCGCGGACGGAAGCGGGCCGCCTCTCTCCCGCAGCACATCGCATGTTCGTTGGGAACCAGGTGCTAAATCATTCGTAGACGACCTGATTCTGTGTCAGAGTTTCGTGCGTAGCAGAGTAGCTCCCTCGCTGTAATCTATTGAAAGACCCGCTCCGAGGACAGTGGCAGGTAGGGAGTTTGACTGGGGTGGTACACCTGTCAAACCATAACGCAGGTGCCCTAAAGCGAGCTCAGGGAGGACAGAAACCTCCAGTGGAGCAGAAGGGCAGATTGCCCATACTGTGTGCAATGAGTGACACTGGGCAGCACGGTGGCTCAGTGGTTAGCACTTCTGCCTCACAGCACTGGGGTCATGAGTTCAATTTCCACCCATGGCCTTATCTGTGTGGAGTTTGTATGTTCTCCCCATGTTTGCGTGTGTTTCCTCCGGGTGCTCCGGTTTTCTCCCACACTCCAAAAACATACTGGTAGGTTAATTGGCTGCTATCAAATTGACCCTAGTCTCTCTATTCATGTCTGTCTGTGTGTGTGTGTGTGTGTGTGTGTGTGTGTGTGTGTTAGGAAATTTAGACTGTAGGCTCCAATGGGGCAGGGACTGATAAGAGTTCTCTGTACAGTGCTGCGGAATTAATGGCGCTATATAAATAAATGGTGATGATGATGATGATGATGATAGGTCTCATACATCGCTTCTATAAGCTTCTTTAAAGCCTCAAAATATTCTGTGTTCTCATTAGGAGCCTTGCACCAGTCATAAGGAGCTCCTCTTATATTTGCATCACGTGTGTACCCCAGGTCTGTGGTTTCAGTCTTCTCTTGCGACTTGTTGGTAGGTCCAATCTGCAACCTAAATAGCAATAATAGATCAGGAGGTAGAAGCAGTGGAAGAGGTAAGGAGGCATAGCAAGACTTTTGTAGTGGAATAATGAAGGAAATGGGATATGGGTTTGGGAGTAGGAGAAACAGTAAGGTAGGAGAAAGGTTTGGGATCAGACAAAGCAGTGTTTGGGAAAATGGGAGATTTACCTGTGGGGTGAGTCAGGGAGGTCTGAGGAAGCCTGGTGAGTCTGTGAGTACAGTGGTACAGTGGGTACAGTGGTTATAGTGGTATGTCTGTGGGTGGGGTTTGTGTAGTGATTGATAGGTGGGAGTATTCATGGTAGATTTGTGTGAATGGACAAAGCTTTCAAATGAGATGGCTTTAACCGTTTGCATTTTGTTTTAGTAATACAATATATATTTCCTGCTTTATCACCCTTCTAGATCATGGATAAACAACTTAGTTAAGTTGTACAAGACTCAGGGTAAATTATTCATAAATCATATCTGGAACAAACTGTGATGGGTGAAGCACCAATTAACAACTAGAAAAAAATTCACTATTCATATCACACCTCATAAAACTAAGGGATATATTTACTAAACTGCGGGTTTGAAAAAGTGGAGATGTTGCCTATAGCAACCAATCAGATTCTAGCTGTCATTTTGTAGAATGCACTAAATAAATGAAAGCTAGAATCTCATTGGTTACTATAGGCAACATCTCCACTTTTCCAAACACGCAGTTTAGTAAATCTAGCCCTAAATCTTATTTAGTAGTTGGTCTAATAGTTTGGGAAAAGATTCCTCCCATACTTTAGAAATATAGTTTTAGAATAAAATGTAATGAATCCTAATTATGGGGGAAATCAATAATGAAAGATAAAATAGATTGTAAGCTTGTGAGCAGGGCCCTCTCACCTCTTAGTCTGTTTTACCCAGTTTGTTTATTACTGTGTTTGTTCCCAATTGTAAAGCGCCATGGAATATGTTGGCACTATATAAATAAATGTTGATGATTAAAAAAAGAAGAAAAAAAGTTAAAGTTTGGTGGCCTTGCCCTACCAAACCTTCCCTACCAACATATGAAAAACCACGGTTGATCTAGAGAGGGCCCTTAACCCATATTTTCCCAAAAGTATTACCGCATTTCCTCAATTCTAAATTCTAAATTTGTTGTAATACTCATTGAGCACCCCCCCTCCTCAAGGGGGTTCCCCCCTGTATCCCTCCTTGTTGATTCCCCTTCATTTTATTCTGTACCCCAAATATTTTGCATTAACTTCAATAAAAATAATTGATGAAAAAAACTTTTAAATAAAAATAATCATCCATTGTATTTTTGTCTTCAATGATCAATAAAATAGTTTTACCTCTCAACTGTCCCAATTCCATCAGGATAGTCCACATTTTAGGGTACTCTCTTGATTAGCCAAGAGCTTGTCCCAGCATGAGGAACAGCTGGGATGTATTTCCACTCTTCACATACTTGCTGTGTGAACCAGTTAGTGTTGCACTCTTTATATAAGAGAGGATGGGAGGGTGATGTAGGTGGCTGGAAGGAAGTGCAAGCTATGCCCTCCATGGTGCTGACCACGCCCACACACATCTGGCCACACCCACACACCACTGGCAACACCTCTGGTGGTACAGCACTTCCCACAACGGGCCCTTTATAATTTTCAGCCCCAGGCCCATGTGGCCCTTAATCTGGCCCTGACAAGCATGATAACCCCGCTGCATAATAAGCTGACAGAACTATGCACCTTTTCTCCTTCTCCCTTCTAATGTATACCACCATTCTATGTGCCACCAAGTTCGATATAAAAAATATATGTATATATATATATGTATAAATTCATACATTTTTCAACAGCAAAGATCTATTGATATATATATATATATATATATATATATATATATATATATATATATATATATATATATATATATATATATATAAAACAAAATAAGTAGGAGGGGGTGCCACATAGTATAATACTGTATTCAACAATACAGATAGGTGTACCGCAAGCCAGAATTTAAATCACCAAGTGGACATAGGCACTCAGGTATTAGAAGTGAATCAGTAAGGATAAAAACACACAGAGGAGGAAATATTTCCAAATATGTCCTGTTCCAGCTCAAAGATACCCAGATAAGCATATATCTTAATTTTTTAATGTAAGTGTACATCTGTATTTTACTCTGCAATAAATGTGTAACCATATGGTATTACACTATGAGAGCCTTCCCCCTTTTTTCCTTTATATAAATGTGGCTACCACTGAGGATATATGAAGTGCCTATTCATGCTCCTGTAAGTGTTGAGAATAACACTTCACCAACCTGAAGGGGAATCAAAGCTACTCTAATCTATGAAGGGACCGACTATACCTACAGATAAGCTTTAAAGTTCTTTTATCTGGTACGCATATTGGTATGGTGTTGGTGGTCTTGGAAATATTTCCTCCTCTGTGTGTTTTTATCCTTACTGATTCACTTCTAATACCTGAGTGCCTATGTCCACTTGGTGATTTAAATTCTGGCTTGCGGTACACCTATCTGTATTGTTGAATACAGTATTATACTATGTGGCGCCCCCTCCTACTTATTTTGTTTTAGATTATTCCAGTCCACCAACTGGCTTTGTGGGAACTTTGGCAGCCTCCTGAACATAGGATATCCACTTCTTCCAAAGGACAATATTTGAATTGGAACTTGTTTATCTTCTCAGAGTTACGCGCTGTACTATCTATTGTATTTGTTTATATATATATATATATATATATATATATATATATATATATATATATATATATATATATAGATAGATAGATATTGGTATATGTTAGATACTTATTTTTTAGTAGCAACAATATTTATTGGGTAAAACAAATCTTCATGAAAATTAGCTTGCAAATTTTTTTGTGTGAATCCATGAATGCATTGTAGACTAATCTGTGGAAATAGGAAGTAGGCCTTAATAGCCAGACTTTAATAAGTTAAAAGAATTTCTGTAAGAACACTGATACTTGTAACTGTAAAAAAGGATATAGTTGGCCAACGGATGGTGCTTATTTGGATACATTATCTTATATCTAGAGAATGGAGAATATGGAGTAAATGTATAAATTTTTTCAGCGTGTTAAAATCGCGGAAAATTGCGGGTGATAACCCGCGATTTTAGTCAAAACCTTCTCAAATGTATCAAGCTGCGATTTTGACCCTGATCTTCAAAATTGCTGGTCATCTCTGGCGATTTGCTGCGATGTAAAACACCCCCGTGTTAGCTAACTCTCCTGTGTTGTAGCAGCGAGTTGTATAAACACATCACTGTTACACTGCCTCTCCGGCAGTTGTAAAAAGTGTTAAAATATATCAAAGTTTAAAAAAAAATAAGCGTGGGGTCCCCCCTCTATTTAGTCTTAACCCTAATGTTGCCAGACTACTGCTAGTTCCGTGAAAATAGGGAAAAAAATTTGCGTGGGGTCCCCCCTATTTTCACGGAACCAGCATTAGGCAAACCAGCCGCGGTTGGAGGCACTATAGCAGGGGCACTCGCGGCAGGGGTCCCCCTGCCATAATGACTAACCAACACAAGGCTGTGCAGCGCTGGGCTTGGATTCCCTAGGGAGTGAGGTCCGCTGAAAAAACGAGCAGGACCCCCTAGGGACATCCAGCCCAGTGCTAATAGCACTAGGGCTCTTCCTACACCCCTGGGTGGTAGGTGTCGGGTAATAACAGCGAAATAAGTGATAAAAAATGAAGACGCCATTTTGTTTTGTGGAACTACAAGTCCCAGCCAGCCAGGTTGCCCTAAATAGTGTGGGCATGCTGCTAATTGTATAACTACAAGCACCAGCATACCCATGGCAGCCAGGGCATGTTGGCACTTGGAGAACCACAAGTGCCAACATACCCTGACACCCACTGCTCGCTGGGACCTGTAGTTCCCCAAAATAAAATGTTAACAAAATCACAACACCCTGGTTAAAACCACTAACATTTATTAAAAATAATAAACCCACAATAATAATAGTAAACACCCTCATTTACACCACATATTTTTATAAAAAATAATAAATCCCCAATATACTCACCAATGAAGTTTCTTCTGTTGTCAGCAGATTTTAATCCCAAAATGGCTGTAATCAAAGTCCAAAATTATTTTGTATCCAAAGTCCGGCTTGACCATGTCCAAAATAAATTTGTAATTCCCAAAGTCCATGCTTGTAATGTCCAAAATAAATTTGTAATTCCAAAAGTCCTGCTTGTAATGTCTTCTGTTCTTCTGCCCAGGGGGGCCCATTGTTGCTTACAGTCTTCTGTTCTTCAGCCAGGGAGGCCCCATATTTGTAACATCCCCGAATCTTGTTGCTTGATTGAAGAAAAATAAAAAAAGTGCAGGACATGGTCAAGCCAGACTTTGTAGTTATACAAGTAGCACTATTTAGGGCAACCTGGCTGGCTGGCACTTGTAGTTCCACAAAACAAAATGGCGTCTGTTTTTTTTTTAATCACTTATTTCGCCATTATTACCCTACACCCACCGCCCAGGGGTGTAGGAAGAGCCCTAGTGCTATCAGCACTGGGATGGGTGTCCCTAGGGGGAGGCCCTCTCGTTTCTTTTGGCAGACCCTAATCCCTAGGGAATCCAGCCCAGTGCTGAACAGCCTGGGGTTGGTTAGTCATTATGGCAGGAGGACCCCTGCCGCGTGTCCTCCTGCTATAGTGCCTCCAACCTAATGCTAATGCCTAATGTGGATCCGTGAAAATAGGGGGGACCCCACGCAAAATTTTTCCCCGATTTTCACGGAACCAGCAGTGGGCAGGCAGCACTAGTGTTAAGACTAAATAGAGAGATGGCCCCACGCTTTTTTTTTTTTAACTTTGATCTATTTTTAACACTTTTGACAGCGCAGTGTAACAGTGATGTGTTTATACAACACGCTGCTAGCAAGCAGCGTGTTGTATCTGGTGTGTTTGAAAGCAAACTCTCCTGAATTTGCTTAATCGCTGCTTCATACATTTGAGACTTGTATAGCTGCAGTGGCAAACAGTCTGGAATTTGATCTCTATCAATTTTGTAAATAGCGATTTTGACAGAAGCACAACTCTGGCGATTTTAGATGAAATCTCAGCTTCATAAATCTGCGAGTTTCAACTCTCCCAAGAAAATCGCTGGATTTGCAAAATCGCACCTTGATACATTTACCCCCATGTCTATTATTCCCAATTGCAAAGCAATAAAAAATTTCCTGGCGCTATATAAATAAATGTTGATGATGATTTCCAAGATGATCAAGTTAAAGCAGCAGTCCCACATAATAGTTTTTCCTTTAAATAGCATGTTAAGTACATTTTCAGCATGCATTTTTTTTCCTTAGCTGTCCTCTTGTAAATTATTATCTCCTTTTCAAAATTTCTCTGAAGGGCAGACAAGTATGCCAGTCACACACACTAACAGCTCTCAGCATGGTATGTGATAGCAGACGGGGGACAAGGAGCTAGCCTTCCACAGTGATTTATATTAAAAAAACGCACCTTATTTTTTCATGTGGATTGCACATGAAAAAATAATGTGGGTTGAAAAAATAAGTGGGTTCAGCACTCAGTGGCCACTTTATTAGATAAACCTTTCTGGTACTGGGTAGGACCCTTCTTTATCCTCCAAACAGTCGCGATTCTTCATTACACAGATTCAGAAGATGCTGGAAACATCCTTCGAGATACTGGTCCATGTTGACATGATAGCATCATGCAGTTGCTGCTGATTTGTCTGCTGTACATTCATGCTGCAAATCTCCTGTTCCACCACGTACAAAATAGCTCTATTGGATTGAGATCTGGGGGTAAATGTATCATAGTCCGGTTTTTGCATCCCGCGCAAGAGCGGCGAGATGAGAGCTTAAATTTAAAGCGGCACTGCCTTGTAAAGGGAAACTTTGTATACAGAACTTGGTCTGTGTCAATTCTCTCCAGCTGATTGAAGCGCTTCCAGATATACTTGACACCACAGGCAAACTTGGATCAGAATTTTAGATCTAACACCACTTTCTGACAATTATCCACCCATGTCAAGGCAGACATATTTAACAGTATTGTGGGAGTCTGATTCATGTGTGTAAATTGAAACTTTACACTGTTATGTACCATGTTTTTGGCTATCAAACGATTGGTACCCTAATATATTGTTCTTATTTGTACAGCTGGGCTCACTATAAACAGAAGTTAAAAAATAAAATGTGTGATACAAGGAGGCACACTCAACAAACCGGTGGTGGCCCACCACAAGACCTCATATTAACACCACTCGAGGAGCGAGCTAGTATCAGAATTTCTGAGGAATCTCTGGTTGGGGTGGGCCAAATTGATACTGGCTGCGACCCACCCCTAACACGGCCGTTATCTCCCCTTGATACATTTGGACTATCTACTATTTGTGTCTGTTATTGTTTCTGTTGTGTTTAGGAACATGTGGCACCTCTATCATTATATGGCTTCATGCTACCTTGACAATAATACTCAGCTTATGCAGCACATCATACTGACTCTAATTTCAAGACTGATTCTCAATTGTGTAAATCTGTTGTTAAAATCTAACCCTAAACATAAATCTGGCTCTTTGATAATGTCAAAACAACAGATACTTAATTGACATGGATGTTAGATTGGAATACCAATGCATGTTTGTTGCTACATTCCCTCAAGTCAAAATCTGCTAAATGGATGCATCACAATTGCCATTCATTTAAATTTGCCAACTTTTAATTTTTTGATGTTGGTTAATTAAAAGACTAAACTCCTGTTTTTTATTTTCTTTATACAGAACGGGAGGAGAAGGTGGCTGGTGATTTGCCTGTTTCGACCATCCAACAAGTGAGGGTGCCTGCCCATGATGTGGAGGACCTTCAGAGTGAGGATTCACGACTCTTGAGGCATCAGGCACTTTCGCACATAAGCCACCATTTTGAATCCACCACTCAGTCCTTAGACACACATGTTAGGGAAATCTCAACTACCCACACCCGTCTGGAACACAAATTTGACCACCACATGAGCACTTTAAATTCTTTAAAATACTTTAAATTCTACTCTCACAAATATGTGCACCCTCTTGTCCCATATTCTTACAGCAGCAGCACACCAGACAACGCCCTCCACTAAATGACACTTCTTCGCCAAATTCAACTCAGACCAGACATGCTACCTTTTCCACCCCAGACCCTCAGCTCACTCATCATAATATTTCACCCCTTTCTAATCCTCTGGCTCCTTCCCCTTCTCTGGCTCCCGCACATCCCTCGGCACACACACCCCCCTTTCCCATCACCCCTCCTATACCCCTTCACATCCCCATTCCTATCCCCCTTCCAATCACCCTTCCCCTTCCACCGTCGGTACACCCTGGTGATCAAGAGAGCTCTGATGCTTGCTCCAAGTTCCTCCACATCAAGGGTGACTCGAAGCCAGGCACATGTACGCAAACCAAAGCGTGGGCAGAAATGAAAAAAAAAAAAAAAAAATTTGGTTCTATCCATATGCTTCTGTTTTTTGAATAAATATAATTTTCATGTATTGTAATGCTACTATAATTACAATCACAATTATACCTGTTTGCTTGCCGTTTATTGTATAAATATTGTGCTTTAACAACAAATTCTAACATATTGTTGTTTGTGAGTACACTGTTACATCAGTAGACTGAGTCTACATAACTTAAAGCACTAATTTCCAAGATTGTTCAAATATATTTCCTATACAAATGGCCCTGCAGTGTGTAGCCTATGTATTATTGTGGGTAATTTTTGGGGGAGTGTAATCATACACGTATCCAAGCATCTCCCCCACCCATCAAGACAATACCACCAAACTCCAAGGTGCATATCATCATCACCACCATTTATTTATATAGTGCCACTGATTCCACAGCGCAGTACAGAGAACTCATTCACATCTGTCCCTGCCCCTTTGGAGCTTAGAGTCTAAATTCCCAAACATACACACACAGGGCCCGATTCATCAAAGTTCGCAAACGCATACGCATCTGCCTTGCATACTTTGAGTGACGTAAACCGAAATAAGCACCTCAAATAGCAAAAACACACCCCCATGTGGTCTAAGTGACGGAAATAAGCAGCGCAAACGTTAGAAAACACACCCACCTGCGGATCTTTAAACATGCTACACGCATAAGCAACGGCTCTCAACTGATTGACGACAAGCCAAGCAATGCAAACCTCACGCCCACTGTGGGAGGGACCAACAGTTTGTTTACACACACAACATAAATGCCTGGGGCTTATTTTTACGACATAGCTCTCTACTCATTAATCACTGACAAATAACAATGATGTGCAACACTCTGGACGGTTGTTTTTCCTTTGCTACTAATTAACCTAATACCATACTTGCCAACTCTCCCGGAATGTCCGGGAGACTCCCGCATTTTGCGAGAGTCTCCCGGACTCCCGGGCGAGTGTGGCAATCTCCCGAATTCTGCCCACTTCACTAGGAAGTGCCCACTTCCTAGTGAAGTGGGCAGAATTAGATCCCAAACGCCGCGATTCCCGATGAATCGCGGCGTTTAGCCCCGCCCCCCGCTGTCAAATGACGCAATTTGCGTCATGACGTCACAGGGGGCGGGGCCGAAATGACGCGATTTTGGCCGCCCCGCCCCCTCACGCCCCCCTCCACTGGCTGGCTCCCGGAAGAGAGCTGAAGAAAGTAGGTAAGTATGCCTAATACACACTTGTAACAAACACATTGCTCACGATCTGTGTTTAGGATTTCTTCGATTTCAAGTCGCCGTATAGTATGCAAAATGCATGCACATGGCTACATTAAAAACACATGAATAACGAATGTATTAAAATGTATGTGGTGTGAATACATCTTTGCCTTTTCAGCAAAATGAATGCATAGCATACTCTTCCATAAAGGATACACACAAGAGTGTATACAACCTCCACACAGAGAAAGGGTTTCTGTCTGGATTACAACTCAGGAATGACTGTATGCAAATGGGGACAGCTACCTGCTACCCCAACCTGAGACATGAAAATACACAGACAACACCAACAATACAGCATGCGTGCTACACAGACACCTCACACTTAATACTACTCTACATTATTCACACAAATTACTTACAAAATACTAATCTCACACGTAGCTCACTGGTTAGCACTTTGGACTCACAACACAGCAGACATGAGTTCAAATACTGAGCATACCCATAACTAATGTGTGGACTGGAATCATTATCCTAACAAGAAATGGGACACAATGCTTTCTTTTTTTATTTTGCATTTGTTATACACGCTCAACCATATTGTAAAATATGCCCTCTGATTTATACTGTATTGAAAGTAAATATTTATTTGGAGGGAAAATCCAAGAAGCCTCACGACCTATACTTCACATGCACAGTATTAGGTGCATGCTGACATTGAGTATTCTAAATGGACTAAGAGGGGGGGGGGGGGGGTGTTGTAGGTGACAGCTTCCTTGGAGGTAAATGCAACATTGTCAGCAAATAGACTTTCATCTGGATCCATGGCGTACACGTTATGTCATGTACTCAGCTGTATCCAAACAGGCCGCTCTCCACACTCCAGTACCATGGTCCTTTGCCTCGCTTGCACTTCTGCCTTACACCACTGACGCCACTTCTGGGTACACTTTCGAGCACACACATATCAACTTTAAACTTCCGTGTACAAATAATCTATCAAGTATCTGTGTGCTAAATGAAAAAACAGTCAGTATTTAACTTATGAGCAAAACAGAACACTAATTTGCACCCCTTGCATTGTAACATGGTTTTGTCCAGGAGACTGAAATAAGAAGTTTCTCAAGTTAAGGATCCTTCATGAATCAGGGCCATAGAGCAAATATATATATATGTTGACTTTTTTTTTGCGATTAGTAGAGAACTCACTTATTCTGATCTCCCTACGGAGCTCCTCCAGAAGCTGGGGCTGGCGGCGCCGGAGATCGCTCCACCGCCGTTGTAGCTGAACGGTGCTCCGCCGAATGTTATATCGGAGGCGGAGGTGTCTGCGGACCCTTTGATAGGCCCGCACCTTCACCTCGCTGGACACATACCTTCCAGAGGGTACATTGTCCATACCCTCTGCAAGAACTCTCAACTCACGCCTGGTGAAAATTGCAGCCCTCATTTTGGTATAATGTCTATAACACAAAATGGGGGCCTCTGCGTTCCGATTGGTTCGCTGAGCACGTATGGGCGTGCTCACGTCACACGCAGAGCTTTCACACACCTGTGTTGTGACTCTGATTGTCTCTCCCACCAAGAACATGGCGGGCGCCTGCACTGAGACGAGTACAGTGTGCTCCGCAATTAGGAAGAAGAGTGTACACCTGGTTTATTAATTCAACACTCCATTTAAACCCACCTGTGCTTTGGTCTAGTGCCTGTTCATTCGCTTTTTAGCCTGGATAGAGCACAATCAAGATTTCATTACATTTGGATGATTGGTCTAAGAAGCCAACAACAAACAGTAAGTACCAAACTAAATCAGAGATTGTAAGATTTTAGTATTTTTTGTGTTCTCCTAATGTAGCAAACTGTTTGCTCTGCAATAAAGTTTTCAGCCTACAGTATGCTAAGTTCTTTTGAACCTTATCCATAATCAAATTAGGAGGTTAGTTTGGTTTACCACATTACCTTTCCTTGCTTATAAAAATTAATTTGGTTTTTTTATTGCAGGCCATACCACGCATTACCCAGTTGACTATCAAAATATTTTTTGTCTTTTGTGCCAAACTTTGGAGACAAGTAAGTATAATAATTTATCTGAAATTTCTGGATAGTGCAAAAATATTTTTATCTCCTAATGTAGCAAACTGTTTGCTCTGCAATATGTGTGGCCGGAATGTAAAAAAAACTGGTAAGCAAAGGGCCCCTGCCCTCACATTTAACATGTAAAGTTTTCAATAGTAGCCTACAGTATGCTAAGTTCTTTTGAAACTTATCCATGTTCAACGGCATAATAACTAGCTCATTGCATTGATGGACACATGGGTCCAAATGTATACACTTATTTTGCCCACATACCTCCACAATTGCATTTGGAGTACACACTTAAGTGTGTTGCTGGCTGATTTGTAACCAAATATTAATAATAATTACACAATATAGGGTTTGCAACTGAGTGATATTCTTAATTTTGGTGTGTTGCTAACCTGTAAACCAATTTTATGGTTTGAAAAGTGAGGAGTAGTAGTAGTAGTAGGAGAATGTTGCTATAGTATTTGACTAATATGTCAGTCAAAATGCAGTGGTCAAACTAAATGGCCGTTAAATAGACAAACCACAATGTTTATTATAATAAGGGGCATGTGTTTTAGACCTAGTTAGAAGTTTGTGAAATTGTACCTTATGTAGGGGGTGAATGTGCTTAGATTCTGTATCACCACCTGACTGTGTGCATTGCCTATAAAGACACGACTTATCTTTGAAATAGGAATATGTCTGATGCTGGCCCAAGTAATGTGGAGGCACCAGGGCTGCCAACTAGGCGTAAAAACAATTTCATAGAGGAGGAGCTGGAGGTGCTGGTAGAAGAGGTTTTGGCGAGGTTCCACAGTGGGAACCGGCAAATAACCGGACGCGAGCGCCAAACGCATTGGCAGGAAATCACAAGGCTCATCAATGAAATATCTCCGTATGAGCGTACAAAGGTTGAAGTACAGAAAAGGTACGAATTAAATTTAAAAATAATAGCCCTATTTAACCATACTGACTGTGTCTATTTGTCAAATAATATATATAGATATCGCTAGAGATAAATATGGATATTGTGACATAGTAGCATTAGTCACCTGTGAGGTGAAACCACCTTGTGACTCCAATGCATTTGTTGATCAGGCCCTTTGTTTTCAGAAACTAACACCATGGCCCTTGGTCACATTGACATAATATGTTTACCACATTATACGCGCTTCAAAAGAGCAAAATCTGTATTACTGTATGTGAAGGTTAAATTGGTGTGATTAGCAAACGTGCAATGTATTTTATTGAAAAATGTGTCATTTTGAGTTGAAGGTACTATGTGAGGCAATAATGTTTGTCTATTCCACAGATGGGCAGACTATAAAGGACGCCTGAAAGCGAAGCTTGTTGAGATTCACAGGCATGCTCAAGGCACTGGTGGGGGGCCTCGACTACGTACTATTTTAACACCCCTCGAGGAGCGGGCGAGGGCTGCAATAGCCCTGGTGGAGATAGTTGGGGTGGGCGACATAGACACTGGCTCTAGCCCATCCCGAACAGGAGAGGCCGCTCCACTAGGTACATGATGAGTTTGCTTACTTAATGTCTGTAAAGCTTTGTATCTGTCTGAGTAAAAGTGTCAACTCTCAGGATGTGTGTGTGAAGGTAAACTTCAATTGCACAATGTGTTTGCCTATCACATAGTAGGAAATTAAATTTACACACTGAAGACAAATGGTCTCAATATGTAGGGCTCATCCTAAAATGTCAGACCAAGTGGCAATGTTTGTATTTGGGGAGCGGAAAGGGCTGCTAGCACATTCAAGGGAAGCTGACACTTTACCAATGCTACATCACGCGTTGTAAGATGTTTTTGCCAATATAATATCGCACCTTACGCATTGATTCTTATTACTTTATTTTACTTATTATCTCTCTACAGCATATGAGCAGCGGGCGCCTGCTTCACCAGTGGATGATGAAGTTGCTCGTGATGTGGAGGAGCCTCAGCTGCCTCCAGCTGAATATGTAAGGCAGCGGACACTCGCACACGCAGCCCAAAATCTTAAAGACGTCACTCTTGCACAGAATGTTCACCTGTCACAAATATCAAGCACTGTCCAACACACGGATCAGCAAATCACCAGTCTCACTAACACACTCTCCGATTTCATGAGCACACACACCTCTTTACTGACGACACTCGCCACCAAAATGGATAATTTAAATACTTCAGTGACAAATATTGCAACACTCCTGGGTGATATCTTGCATGCCCACTCCTAACGCACCTCCGGCACAATCCCTTCACCCAGCTCAGATTATTTATTCGGCAGCCCCCATACCCAGTTGTCTGTTGCCTCCGCCCTCCCTGATGTGTCTGTCGCCTCCGCCCTCCCTGATGTGTCTGTCGCCTCCGCCCTCCCTGATGTGTCTGTCGCCTCCGCCCTCCCTGATGTGTCTGTCGCGTCCGCCCTCCCTGATGTGTCTGTCGCCTCCGCCCTCCCTGACCCCGAACTATGTCGTCTTATGTGTTTAGCCTTTGCTCGTGGCTATGGCCAATCCCCTGTTGTGCCCACTTCCCCCTCGCCTGTCGTGGCCCCATCCCCATCCCCTGACCCTGCACCTTCACCTCGTCGGACACAACCCGCTTGCCTTGCCCCATTGCCTGGTTCCTCTGACTCCTCTACATCACGGGTGACAAGAAGTCGGAGTAGGGGAGCCTCCCTTCCAACCCCCTTTAAAAAGACACGGAAAAAATAATTTGTATTGTTTTAACCTAATAAATATAGTTTAATATATGACGAAAATATGTATATATTTTTTTTTTGTAATAAAAAAATTCCTACTACTGAAATGTGTATTTATTTTGTACGGCAGATTCCATAATGTTTTTTTTAATAACAATACTTGTTATCAAGTCTAACCAAAGTATAATCTCCAAACAAACTGGCTGATTCATTAACGTATTCAAACAAATATGTATCTAATATCAGTGTGCTGACCAAAACCATGCCATGGCCCTGATTGAGTAATGAACCTAGATGTCAAGGATACATATTTCTGAATGCTGCTCAAAAGCCTTTTAAAATGCAAGTGGTGCAAATTAGCAATAGGTTTAGAGCACGAAGAAAAATAAATGTCTGTATCCTAATGTACCGCACAAATACTTGATAGCTTATTTGTACACTGAAATTTTCATGTCAGGTAGGACCTCTCCTACCCCAAAATTACATCTCCAATGACATTTTTGGTTTACATCCCCCTCCAAACTCACATGCTTTGCCCTTGCTTAGTTACTTTGCCTTACCTTTCCAGAATGATTCTGGCCCATGGTTTGCTGAAGAAGACTTAAACAAGAAGTGTATCAAGGTAAGCTTCTTAATGCTTTTGCCACAGTGTTTCTTTATTTGCCTGACTAAATAATTGCAAACACAACGTGCAACTACAGTGCCCCTTTAGAGGTAGGGCAAATCATTCTGTCAAGAAAGTATTGCATTTGCAAACTGTAACCTGACACAAAGGAGCCACAAAAGACAGGTGTTAAGGTAACCAAAATAAATTTAATTTTTTTTTTCCCATGATGGCACAGGACAAATATTGTTAACTACTATTTTGTACAGGTAAGAATCTGTGCTAATTCTAAAAATCTAATAAGGGATTTGTATTTAAGAATAGTGCTAATGTACAGTGTGTGGTACACTGGACGTCATTTAGCATAACAGTTGTTTACATGTAACCTCATGACCTTATTGCACTAAGCACATATAGGTTGGGTCTCACATTTGGATCTTAGGTGCACTTACCCCATCAGCCGCTGTCATATCACGGCTACCTGGGTGCCTTCTGGTCGTCAGCAACATTCCCGTCCTCCACAGCGCCGTTTGTAATCAAACACACACTGTTTGTTCTGCTGCATGTGCACAGGCATCTTGGATGCAGTCAGGTGATCATTCCAGATCAACCAGATTCAGCACCTGTGATCCCATTAAGTGCTCAGCCAATAGTTGCTTGGGACAACCTATTTAAAGCTGCTGCTGTGATCTGTTCATTGCCTGAACAACACACTTCTCTCCAGTGGATAGTTATTGGCCCCAGTGTTTCTGGCTGCATTACAAAATCAGTGTTTGTGTCCACATTCTCAGACTGCTCATTCCCCTGCTAGATTGGACAATGAGCAAGAACATGAGCAGGAAGATCATCCAGGCTGCTCTGTTCAGATTCAGACCTGCTGCAGGTAATCCCAAGGGTCCCTGATTCGGATCAAGAAATACAGACTAACGTGACAGTTTGACACACGATAAGGGTGTATGTAGTGCTGTGTGTCTGACTAATCATGTAAGACGCAAATGAAAAAGCTTGGAGTATAGATATGGTTTTGTCAGGCAAAGAAGCACACTCTGTAATACAAGTAAGTAGACTCCAAGAGGTAGTTTGTCCACCAAACTCCTCTATCCTGTAAAGACTTTTCCAAACTCTGATCTGATCCCCCCAATCCATGATAGTTTAAACCAATCTGGAACCTTGAATACATTATTATAACAAACAGACCCTAGAGTTTCTTACGTAATGTACACTGATACATTCATTGTTAAAGTGGGCACGTCACTTGGATTTGGCTCCCTTCCAGTTTTGGAAAACATTTATGCAAGGCCAAGCTATTTTATATAACGGGCAACATATTATCATTTGAAGCTTGGTATGTTGTGATTTCTTGCCAATACAGACACAGGTACCCATTGCACACGTTCACCCTCTATAAGCCAAAAAAACTGGATGCCTCACCTAACAATGTAAACATCAACAATATCTACCAGACATTAATCCCTCAAAATACTGTGTGCTCAGCCCAACACTTTTGGATTAGATCAGGGGTGGGCAAACCTGTCCTCAAGGGCCATATCCAGTTCATGTTTTTAGGATTTCTGTCTGTAGAAACAGGTGGGATAATTACTGACCCAGCCAAATAGATTAACTCAGCTGTACATGATTAAAGAAATCCTAAAACATGAACTGGATATGGCCCTTGAGGACAGGTTTGCCCATCACTGGATTAGATGGTGGTAAAGGAATTTGAACATGGAGCCATAATCCTAAAGGGAGGATATCTGTACATTAAGGCTTTGTACTTCCCTTGCCCAAGGCATGGATAAATGCTGCAAATTATTGTTAACATTGACTAGCATGTTTAAACAGACATAGGTGGTATTACGACACACACTTTGAAGAGAAACAAAGGTGGAATGTGAATTTGTCACTACTTTCCACTTTCAGAGGGCAATCTACATGAAAATGGTATTGAGAATAAATTTCACATTTTTACACCACAATAACATTGGAGACCTACATTATCAGGTTCAGCAAACATGTCAAGTGACTGCTGCCTAACAATGTGTAATCAGACTAATGTAACTAGTTCTCATGTGGAGTATCTATGTTGGCTGTAAGTTTACATATAGCTGCCTTGACCAATTAGCAAACTAGGGGCCTGATTCATTAAGGATCTTATCTGTCATTTTTTGCTTATCTTAAGCTAATCCACTCTGTTCATGCTCAGAAAAGGGAGATAAGAAGCAAAATCCACTGCATAAGTGAAGAATTTCTTACGTTAGGATGAAAATCCATCTTTGCTTCACTCTTATCTCCCTGTTTCTTCGTAACAATAAGCATCTTACCTTTTGCACAAGATAAGATTACTAATGAATCAGGCCCTAGGTGATGGTATTAAGGCCTTGTAGCAAGACTCCACTAGCTTAGTGCCCTAATGCATTCCCCATAATTGTTAGTGTGGGGTTTGTGTCTGGCATGTGGGTGTTGGACCACTTTGAAACAAAGTGCCACTAGCACAAGCGAAAAATATTGTTATGCCATTTGGCCAAGGGCCAAAAGTTGGTAGTGTGTGACCTGACACTGCTAACATTTTTGCTTTCTTTATATACATTTACCTGTAATGTGATGCCTATATTCCTACGCACATCACATGTTCGCTCTAAAAGCTGAAAGTGCCCAAACAATTTACTACTAAGCACCAAACACACACACAAACCTCCACACTATAGACATTTTCTAAAACTATACATTTACCCCATTGAGCGTGTTTGTAGGCTATGGTGTATCTGTGGCAAAGGAGAAAATAACCACACCTAGATTTCATATATTCATTTAAAATAAAACCTGTTCCACAATAGTTTTGAAAGCACTACACATGGATTTATGGGTATTAAAATATTAATCAGTGCACTGTAGTAATGGTACAAAATGGCATGACAACTGATTGCTGACACATTTGCAGCATAGGCTAGATTTATTACATATATGAATTCAAACGTGCTGACAAAAACAAAGCAAACAAGGTAATGGTCTGTGTGTGTAAAAGTTCCTTGGATTAAGAGATGACAATCTGGCCAGACTGAAGAGAGACATAAGCAGGCTTGGAGCTCTGGAGAAATTCAACAACATGGATCCAAAATCCACGCCAACACACCCTGTTGAACGAAAGGCAACAAATTAATATGGCAATATTAGCTCAGACAACTTGCATTTTGATATCAAGAGGTTGAGCACTGTATTGGCATGTGTAAAAAAGCCGGTAATATTATAGTGTATAATAATGGCTTGTGTGTTTGGACTATACCTAGGATTCTGAATGCACTATTTGACTTAATTTGAAACACCAAACCCATATGTAACATTGCTGGCATCTGGCCATGTGTTTTGTTTGCGCAACCACACATTGCAGGCTTAGTAACGACATTATTGTATGGAGCACACTCACTGGACAGTCACATGTTAGTGCTAATAACACTATACTACTTACATTTGTCGACACCCTTCACCATGGTAACATCCACCAACTCCATGGCACAAAGGCCAGCACTGCAGGCCAAGTGTAATCTAAAGGCTGTAGATATAAGAAAAACAAATAAAGTGTGAAAAATGAGCACTTCACAACACTATATGTGCAGATCAATAAACTAAAAAACTCACATGGCTAAATGAGCAGAGTTAGGGTACATTTTTGCTAGAACTATTTTTTCACACCATTTTCACACTAGGGGACATATACATACTAGACCATTAGCACCTTTGGTGCCTCAGCTAATACAAGCATCAAGTGTGCAAAGTCTGGACTGTTTAAACTGTAGAAAACCAAACGTCAATTATGTTGCCACATTAGACTGTAGATTAAATCTACCCCATTAACGTGCATTTAGCAAAAGACATTGAGGCTAAACTTAGATTCATGAAGCTATACTTTCTACACACATTGTAAAGGTAAAATACAGTTTGCCATGGTTTTTCCCCTATTATTACACATAATAAACATTTCACTATCACACCAGGCCTTGTCTATTTATATTCCCATTTTGAATTACCATACCTTAGATAATCTACCCTTGACTAAGCTTGCACATGATTTGACCACAGATCTTTGAAATGTGAAGATATAAAATGTCACAACCCCAAAGAATTACCTCAAAAATATGTCTCCACAACATAGCTCCTGAAGTTGGAGCCACGCACTGCTTCATGAGGGGGGTCTCCAAGATCTTCCTCCTCCTCGTCCACCTCAGCAACCTCGTCCAGGACCCTTGGTGCCCCACTCCTGATGGCAATATTATGAAACACCACACACAGAGCAATGATCTTACACACCTTCCTGGGATCATACATGAGGGTGCCACCAGACCGGTCAAGATATCTAAAACGAGCCTTCAAAACGCCAAAGGCTCTTTCAATGACCGATCTGGTGGCCCTATGAGCGGAGTTATAGGCCTCCTCCTGCTCTGTGTGTGGGTTCAATATAGGAGTGAGGAGCCAAGGGCAGGAGGGATACGCATTGTCTCCTATGTAGGAAGAGAGGAAAGACAAATAAAGCAAGATTAACACCATTTAAGAGTACAACTATACCTGCAAGAAATTAAATGGTAACATTCAAATATATGACCTGAAACTACATTCTAGGCTAAATAGTAAGGTTACAAAGTCATAATACTGTATAATTAGCATCCAATGAAAACTACCCATGTCTATTAATGGCTGCTAAACAAAGCACAATCCACATTGGACATTGACAATGTACACCGAACTAATAATTACACACCTGGCGGCGTCCACTATTCACAGGACACATACCCTTTGCTACTAGGTGAGTTTCAAAAATAGGCCTACATTACCATTATATATCTCACTATTGTAAACATTGATTCTATCACTCTATAGTAGCGGAAACTAAACATACAAGGCACATGCACTATATAACACATTGGGTAACAGTAACATCTCAAGTCCAATATTATATTTTACAACTCTAGGTTTCTCAAACAATATTATTAATAATTTAGAGTTGGCAGAACCATTTTTTTTGCACATAATTACCAAGAAGCCACGCATCTCCGTGTGGCCTGACACCCCCTTGCCTCTGTTGCAATCTAGGCCACAACTCTGAATTACGAAACGCATAGGAGTCATGGGTACTCCCACCCCATTTCGCAACCAGGTTTCGAAACAGGAGAGACGGGTCACATATGGCCTGGACATTGATTGAGTGGAAATGCTTCCGGTTCATTAAAACCGAAGCATTTCCACTCACCGGTACCAGGGCCACATGCGTCCCATCTACAGCCCCTATGACGTGCGGAAAGCCAGCTATGGTGGAAAACTGCTGCTTGATCCTCATCGAGTGGCAGATGGATAAATTGCCGGAGCCGCAACATAAACGCCCTCAGGACAACCTCCAGCACACGGCTGAAGGTCGCCTGGGACATACCTGCCGCGACTCAGACTGTGCACTGGAATGAACCAGTGGCACAGAAGTGCAGTACCGCCACAAGTTTGGTCAAAGGCAGTACTGCTGTCGGGATGATGCGCCTTGGCTCAAGGTCAAGCTTCACAATGCGCAGGGTGTCCAAGATCAGATGTGGAGGAAGCCGATAGCGACGGACAACCTCCGCATCTGGCATCCCAAAGAGGCTGACACGTGGCCTGAAGATGCGCTCCCTCGGACGGCGAGGTTGTTGTAGTTGCTGGTTCAGACGGGGCAGAGGAGCAGGCCCCTCGTAAAACAGAATGTGGTCCAACTCCAGGAGTGCCTGTATGTGTTTCAAAAGGAAAAGATTACAAACCAGCACTTAGGTGAAACGTGGACACTTGGCATTGTCTGACTTTGCCACAACCAATACTTACAAAGTAGTCGTAATTCATCGTCACGCTTTTTGGTGTAAAATGACAGTCCATAAGTAGATGGAAGTAATGTGTAAGGTGGGATATAAAGAGAAAAAAAGCAAAAAAAAAACAAAACATTAAAAACTACAACTAGGAAAAATAAACCTCTTTGTCCAACCACCATCTATTCATATAGAACCACCAAAGTGCTTGCAAACGTGATACTTACCATCGCCATATACGCTTTCAAAATTCACATTACTTATATTACAATTGTTGTGGCGTAAGACTGTCAAGGAAGTGGAACACTAAATACAGACGGCCTGAGTCATTAGCGAGAGCAAAGAATAAAGAAGGAGTAACTCTGCACCTGGGCAAAACCATGTTGCATTGGAGGGGGGAGGTGAATGTTAAATGTGGGGACAGATTTATAGTTGGTGTAGGACATGCTCTAGATCATCTTTAAATGTCAGGGTAAAGCTAAAGCTAACAAGTAAGTGTGTGCTACATGAAGCAGGCAGTATTTATCTTATGTGCAAAAAAACAACAACAAATGTGCACCCCTTACATTGTAACATGGTTTGACCACTAGAACATTTACTTATTTTTGATGCTTTGCTCTCCTTAATGACTCAGGCCCAGAGTGTTAATGTGTCTTTAAGGTAGGGTCCAAACAAAAAACACCTCAAACAAAGTGATTAGAAAAAAAAAAAAATTAACAGCATGGACATTCTTACTGCAAAGTGTTTTAACAAGGGGTATGTAATAAACAATATCTGGTTTCTGTTAGGAACCCCTCCAGCCGGCACAACACAACCCGGAGTCTACTCTGCCAGTCAGGTGTTCACTGGAGCCCCTGATGGTGGGGACAGACTGGGCTGCAGACTGACAGAGGGTCGTGAAGTGTGTACCGGCTGGGGAGAACCCAGGCAAGAAGAATCAGGTCCACGCAGAGGTCAAAAGGTAGGCAGCAGGTAACAGAAACGATGAGCAAGCTGAGGTCAGAGGTCACAGGCAAAGTAGCAGAACGGGTAAACGAGCCAAGGATCAGGGTCACAGGAAACACAAGCGAAGTCAAATACGAAGCCAAGGGTCATACACGGGAAGTCAAAACGTAGATACAGGAACAGGAACTGGAGCAAGCAGGTCAGCAGACTGGAGCACAGAAGCTATAACCGGCAATGAGGCAGCAGACCTCATTGCCTTAAATACAACCCATAACCAATCAGAACCTGCCCCTAGACAAGGCCACACTTGTAGACTAATTGCCAGCACCTAGCAAGACCAATCAGGGCTTAGCACTGAAATCCACACCTGCAGGCTAATGCCTGCTAATTCAGCCACAGGCTAAATCTGCCTGATTGTCCCTAGAGCGCATGCGCGCCTGGCTGCCAGGACACGGCGCTGAGGAAGCGTCCGACCGTTGCCTTGGCGACGGTCGGGAGTTGGAAGGAAATGACGTCCCGGTCGTCATGGTGACGGCCGGGACGTTGGGACCTACAGGAAGCGAGCCGCGGCGGCTGTGAGTACCGCCGCGGCTCGTGACAGTACCCCCCCCTTGAGGAGGGGTTAAGGAACCCCGACATCCCGGTTTCCTTGGAAATTTTTTAAAGAACTCCTTCAACTGTTTAGGAGCATCGAGTTGTCTCCGTGGGATCCAAGACCGTTCTTCTAACCCACGATTCCTCCACTGCACTAGGAAGTGCACCTGACCTTGCACTTTTTTGGAATTCAAGATCTTCTGAACAACGTATCTTGGTGATCTGTTTGATTTTCTCTCAGGCAAATTTGAAGACTGGATTTGAGTAGGATATAATACCGGCTTCAACAGAGAACAGTGAAATGTGTTGGGAATTCTCAATGAGCCCGGAATTCTTAACCTAAATGCAACAGAATTAACCTGCTTGATGATAAGGAACGGGCCGATGAACTTGGGACCTAACTTTTTGCAAGGCTGTCTGAGTTTAATGTTTTTTGTAGACAGCCACACTCTCTGGCCCACCTTGAAGGAGCAGATGGTACGGTGGCGATCCGAAAAATTTTTTGCGACAACTGAAGCCTGTTTCAGAGATGCCTGTACTTTCCTCCAGATAACTCTGAGATCTCTTGCAGTGGAACGGATCTCCTGGACACCAACTGGGTTAAGTGAATACAGGGAGTTAGATCTGGGGTGAAAACCATAATTGCAGAAAAACGGAGAAGTTTTAGTAGATGAATGACAGGAATTGTTACAGGCGAATTCTGCCCAGGGTAACAAGGAAGACCAATTATCATGGAACTCTGACGTGTAGCATCGCAAATTTTTTTCCAAGGACTGGTTAACTCTTTCGGTCTGCCCATTGGACTGAGGGTGATATGCGGATGATAAACTAACCTTGATTCCGAGGAGGGTACAGAAAGATCTCCAGAATTGCGCTATGAACTGGGAACCCCGATCGGAAACTATGTCAGTAGGGAGTCCATGGAGCCGGAAAATATGTTGAATGAATAAGACGGCCAAATCCTGAGCTGTAGGCAGTCTGGGTAAGGGAACGAAATGGGACATCTTACTGAACCGGTCTACCACGACCCAAATAGTATTGTGTCCTGCAGAAGGTGGTAGATCCACTATAAAGTCCATGGACAAGTGGGTCCATGGTTTTGCAGGTGGTGCCAAAGGAACTAACTGGCCTATTGGGCGGATCCTAGGAACTTTGTTTCTGGCACAAACCTCACATGAGAGGATATGACTCCTGACGTCAGCAGACATAGATGGCCACCAGACTGTACGGGAAAGGATTTCTAACGTCTTGAAAATTCCAGGATGCCCTGCAACCCTACTGTTATGCGCCTCTGCAATAACCGCCTTCCTTAGATGGACTGGAACAAAGAGACGTCGCTCCGGAGTAGTATCAGGGGCTAATTTCTGGAATCTCTGAAGTGTGATACTCAGATCTTGGGTCAACCCGGCATGGATTACAGAAGGGGGAATAATCGGCTCTGGGATAGTGACTGGAATGTGGTGTGCCGAGAAACTTCTGGAAAGGGCATCTGCCCGGACATTTTTGGAGCCTGGACGGTAGGTGATCAGGAAGTTAAACCGGGTAAAGAATAACGCCCACCGGGCCTGTCTGGGATTTAAACGTTTGGCTGACTGTATATATTGTAAATTCTTGTGATCGGTAATGACAGAGATCTGATGTGAAGCACCCTCCAACCAATGCCGCCACTCCTCGAAGGCCCATTTGATTGCCAATAGTTCTCTATTACCGACATCATAGTTGGCCTCCGCTGAAGAGAACTGACGGGAGAAATAAGCACATGGGTGCAGACGATTAGTATGAGGATCCTTCTGCGATAGGATGGCACCGGCACCGATGTCAGAGGCGTCGACCTCAAGAATAAATGTCCTAGCTGGATCCGGATGTCTGAGGACCTGAGCGGAGACAAAGGCCTTTTTCAGGCTTTCGAATGAGGCTACTGCTTGGGACGACCAATTAGTTGGATCCATTCCTTTACGGGTCAGAGCGACAATGGGAGCCACAATGTTGGCAAAGTTGTGAATGAATCTCCTATAATAATTGGAGAAGCCCAGGAACCTCTGCACCGCCTTAAGATTGTTGGGTTGCACCCAATCCAGAATAGCCTGGACCTTAGCTGGATCCATGGAGAATCCCTCAGAAGAGATTACATAGCCTAAAAAGGATACTCTCTGTACCTCGAACTCACACTTTTCCAGCTTAGCGTACAGGTGGTTCTCTCGTAATTTCTGTAGAACTTGTTTGACGTGAGTCTGATGGGCGGGCAAAGATCTGGAATAGATGAGGATATCATCTAAATAGACGACCACGAAACAACCAAGGAATTCCCGAAGAACTTCATTGATCAAGTCCTGGAACACTGCAGGTGCATTACTAAGGCCAAACGGCATGACCAGATACTCGTAGTGGCCAGAGTGCGAATTGAATGCCGTCTTCCACTCATCTCCTTCTTTGATACGGATGAGATTATATGCTCCGCGAAGGTCGATTTTAGTGAAGACAGTGGCCCCTCTTAGCTGATCAAACAAAACCGAGATGAGCGGAAGGGGATAGGTGTTCTTGACTGTGATATGATTCAATCCCCGGTAGTCAATACAAGGTCTTAACCCTCCGTCTTTTTTTGATACAAAGAAGCATCCCGCTCCTACGGGAGACTTAGATGGCCTGATGAAGCCTCTCTCCAGGTTTTCATCGATATACTCCTGCATGGATTTTGTTTCTGGAGCAGAAAGAGAATACAAACGCCCCTTAGGTAACTTGGAACCAGGAATAAGTTCGATGGCACAGTCAAAGTCACGATGTGGCGGTAAGGTATCAGCAGCCTTCTTGGAGAACACGTCCCAGAATTCATGATACTGTGAGGGAAGCCGCTCCGGAATAGGCTGAATCATACGCAGAGACAGTGACAAACAAGACTGTGTACAATAAGTACTCCACTTGACAATCTCTCCTTTTACCCAGTCTATGACAGGGTTATGACAGGAAAGCCATGGGTGGCCCAAGATCATAGGAACCGACGAACAATCGATCAGGAAGAAGGTGATTGACTCAGAATGGAGAGCTCCGATCTTCAACTGTAGTGGCGGGGTCTCCCAGGAAATCTTGCCACCAGGCAACGGACCTCCGTCTAAGCCACAGACAGTAATGGCAGAGTTGAGTTTTACCATCGGAATTCCGGCAGAGCGGGCAAACCCAATATCAAGGAAGTTGCCTGCAGCTCCGCTATCAATGAAGGCCGACAGGTCCACAGAGCGAGCCCGGAAGGTGAGCTGTGCCGGGATTAATACAGCATTTTTCGGGGAGATAATTTGCAGACCTAGGTGAACTTTCCCCTCATTCCCTAGGCATGGTCTTTTCCCGACTTATTTGGGCAAGAACGGGAGAAGTGGCCTTTTATGCCACAGTATAGACATAGACTTTGCGAACGTCTCCTGTCTCTCTCTTCCGAAGAGAGACGATATGCTCCTAATTGCATAGGCTCCTCACCATCCTGGGAAACAGGAACGAAGGCGAATGGAGGTGATGATGCTTCCTTTTCAGTTTTCCGCTCCTTATATCTCCTGTCAATTTTAATGGAGAGGTGCATCAGATCCTCCAGAGAACTAGGAGACGGGTATTGCACCAAAGAATCTTTAATCTGTTCAGATAGGCCGAGACGGAACTGACTCCGTAAGGCAGGGTCGTTCCATCCACTATCAGGTGACCATCTACGGAATTCAGCGCAGTATTCTTCTGCCGACCGTCGGCCTTGTTTCAAGGACCGTAGATGAGCTTCCGCGGAGGCCACTCGATCCGGGTCATCATACAGTAGACCCAGTGCCTCGAAGAAGGAGTCTACGGACTGCATGGCCGGACTGGTCTGCGGCAAAGAAAACGCCCAGGACTGGGGGTCACCCTGTAGAAGGGAAATAATAATCCCAACTCTTTGCTGCTCTGAACCGGAGGAGCGAGGTCTCATCCGAAAATAGAGCTTGCAGCTCTCCCTGAAGTTCCGAAACAGGGTTCTATTTCCGGAGAACCGATCTGGTAAGTTCATTTTGGGTTCACAGATGGGACCTGGAGTCGGTTGTGAAGCTTTTGTGGCTTCTTCTTGAACAGACATACGCTCAGCCAATCCCTGCATCATCTGATACAAGGACTCAACGTGGCCTGCTAGAGTTTGTGCTGGAGACGGTGTGGATCCACTTGTATCCATCCTAATCTTGTCTCCGTGAGTGGGCCGGTTATAATGTTAGGAACCCCTCCAGCCGGCACAACACAACCCGGAGTCTACTCTGCCAGTCAGGTGTTCACTGGAGCCCCTGATGGTGGGGACAGACTGGGCTGCAGACTGACAGAGGGTCGTGAAGTGTGTCCCGGCTGGGGAGAACCCAGGCAAGAAGAGTCAGGTCCATGCAGAGGTCAAAAGGTAGGCAGCAGGTAACAGAAACGATGAGCAAGCTGAGGTCAGAGGTCACAGGCAAAGTAGCAGAACGGGTAAACGAGCCAAGGATCAGGGTCACAGGAAACACAAGCGAAGTCAAATACGAAGCCAAGGGTCATACACGGGAAGTCAAAACGTAGATACAGGAACAGGAACTGGAGCAAGCAGGTCAGCAGACTGGAGCACAGAAGCTATAACCGGCAATGAGGCAGCAGACCTCATTGCCTTAAATACAACCCATAACCAATCAGAACCTGCCCCTAGACAAGGCCACACTTGTAGACTAATTGCCAGCACCTAGCAAGACCAATCAGGGCTTAGCACTGAAATCCACACCTGCAGGCTAATGCCTGCTAATTCAGCCACAGGCTAAATCTGCCTGATTGTCCCTAGAGCGCATGCGCGCCTGGCTGCCAGGACACGGCGCTGAGGAAGCGTCCGACCGTTGCCTTGGCGACGGTCGGGAGTTGGAAGGAAATGACGTCCCGGTCGTCATGGTGACGGCCGGGACGTTGGGACCTACAGGAAGCGAGCCGCGGCGGCTGTGAGTACCGCCGCGGCTCGTGACAGTTTCTACTTACCACACACACACACACAGACAAATGTGGAATGTCAAAAAGCAATCTGTAGACACCCAAAAAACACTATCCAGGACCAATATCTGTGGGGGGAGGGTAAACAGGTAACAAATAAATAAATAAATATATATAGATGGATAATATTTATTTCTGTCACTACATTCGAGAGGTCTCTATGCAAAGGCACATCCCAAGTCTACACAGTTGCCTCAATATTCAAACCCTGCAGCTAATGAAAGACTTTCCCACTAACCTTCAACATAAAATCCACTAGCATTAAGACCGTTCAACATCATTTTCTATCTCTAGCTCACCAATACCTTGACAATAAATAAACATGAGTGTTGAGCAAGGTACAGCAAATAACAGCAGAGATTATGAAACATTTCACCATTAAGGGCTACTTACCCAGAACTGTGAATCCCCCAACAACACAGAAGTGCAAACAAGGTATTTTTAAGTAGCACTGTAATTAGTGAATTAAATGCAGGTGAGTAGGCCGGAGAGTATGCCGGACACGTCATTAGGAGCACGCAGGTGCGTTCTAATTAGCCAAGTGTGTTTTTGTGTAAAAGTGACCTGACATGTTAGCAACGTTTATTTTCTGTAGGGTAAGTAGAGATTATAACGATTATTACAGATGTCATTAATGAGCTAAGCTGTTAGTGTTGTGGCAATAGTATGGGTAAAATAGTTTTAAGTACAATTATATGACGTATGATTCATTTGCATGTGCTACATTTAGATGTGCCACAATAGTGTAGTGGTTATGTATTTCACCCACCAATACTAAGTGCAGAAGTTCAAGGCCCCAGGTCAACCCTAAGCATCAAGTGAGTTAATAAAACACATTATTAAGTATACTCCTAAAAGCAAAAAACTATATGCAACTGCTTGTATTTAGCGTAAGATTCGCAAACGCACTTAATTCGCTTTTGTTTGGTGACGTTTTTGCAGCTCCTGCTGCTTTAGTAAAACAGTGTTTTTATTAATGTGTGTGTTTATCTAGGGTTAATATTTTAATACCACGTTATCCATCATGCTGTTCATATTAATTGCAACATGGCCAATTTATCAGGTCTAAGACAGTCATTCAGCTGTGCTAACTAGTTAATGTGCAATTTGGTGTTGGTGTTTCAATGTGAAGTATAACTCAGTGAATAAAGAAATGAGCTTGCAACAACAAGGTAATGAGTTTGAACCCTGAATGATGCGTGTATGTGGCTAACCTTGGTATATTTACAAGTTTGAGGTTATTTATTCCACTCTGTGACTTAGTATGTGTTTTGGTGTGTAAGGTGGCTATATGTAATGTTCAACAGTGTTATCAGCTACAACACAGCAAAGCAGTTGTTGGCAAAGACTTTGTATTTCAAAGACATAGGAATTCTGTACTGGCAACAGTGGAAAAAGCTAAGTGCTCCACCAAATCAAATTGTAGAAATGGGAGCAATAAATGTTCTATTTTTGATTTGTATTTATCAACATGGATATATTTCGATATGCATAAATTGTGACTCTGCATGCACCAAATCTTTCTGGGTATAATATTTCCAAGTATTGGCATTTTTCCCCATGTTTTAAGGGAAACAACTTATGCTAGAAGTTGCTGGTCATCTTTAATTTGTATTCTATTCCCTTGAATTCACCACTTGTACAGTGGTGTAGCAGTTAGGCAATCCACCTTGCCAGCTTGCTACGTGGGTTCGAGTCCTCACCAGCCCTCGGCTCTTAGGGATCATTAATATCCTTACACTATTTGTGTTGCTGTTAAAAGTGTCCCTGTGGTAATAGTACACTTGTTTTAAATTTGCATAAATCATGTGTGTAAAACCCTAAAATATAGTTTCGAGTTATTATATGTCTATTAATATTATTTGTTATTGCAAACGCACCATCACCAACTGTCAAATCAGGCATGTAACATATTGAGACTAATGATATTGGTAATTGTTCAGAATGGTTGGAGATTTATCATAAATATTTATGACAAAGTCTATTGTTTGGGAGACATTTTAAATAAAATGAAATAATTACCCATGCAGTGTGCACAACAATTCCGGCAGTGGAATGAATGTGGAATGCACTGAGGCAACCATTCCGGCAGTGGAATGAATGTGGAATGCACTGAGGCAACCATTCCGGCAGTGGAATGAATGTGGAATGCACTGAGGCAACCATTCCGGCAGTGGAATGAATGTGGAATGCACTGAGGCAACCATTCCGGCAGCCGGAATGAATGTGGAATGCACTGAGGCAACCATTCCGGCAGTGGAATGAATGTGAAATGCACTGAGGCAACCATTCCGGCAGTGGAATGAATGTGGAATGCACTGAGGCAACCATACCGGCAGCCGGAATGAATGTGGAATGCACTGAGGCAACCATTCCGGCAGTGGAATGAATGTGAAATGCACTGAGGCAACCATTCCGGCAGTGGAATGAATGTGGAATGCACTGAGGCAACCATTCCGGCAGCCGGAATGAATGTGGAATGCACTGAGGCAACCATTCCGGCAGCCGGAATGCACTGTGACCTGGATTCTCCCCATAATGCTGAGAAGATATGTGGCTAGCAGTGTACAGGCCTATAAAAGGCAGTCCTCTTTACTGAAGAGGCAGTAAGCAGCAGAGGGCGCTATTTCCAGCTAACTAATTCCGGCATTCCGGCAGTTCCGGATTGAGGCCAAAGGGCCAAAATAACATCAAACATGTTGCACTTGCGAATTGCATTGATTAGAAAGGGGTATGTAAAGCAAAAAAAGCTTAATTTACACAAACATACTAATGGAACATTTGTAAGATATCTAAAAGCTCAATAAATTTTTTTTTTTACAAAAAATAAATAAAATGCCACAGGCAGTCTGTATTGATATGTATGTATGTTGTGCATATTTCGTTTTGCATTTTAAACGCAAAAGATGCTCCTAAAGGCGTTTAATAGTGGTTTTAGCTAGCTGTATTGGAGTTAAACATGACCCTGGCCTTCCTTAACTTTTGTGAAAGATTTATGACAGGAGTGACGTCAGTTTCACTCATCTGGGCAGAGGGAACGCCTACTATTCTCAAGTGAAAAAGCATAACGCCTACTTTACTCAAGTACTATCTCATCTCCGCCCAGTCCGCGCCTACTCTCCGCCCATTCCCACCCATATGTTCTCAAGTGGTCAGCAGTCATCTCAAATCTATTTGCGTTGCAGTTTGAGATTGAGTCGCCTTTTGAGAGCTGTATCTGCCGTGCTTGAGTAGCATATGTAGTGTTTTGCGCTGCTTAAGTGTTTCGCGCATGCGCAGAGCCATTTAGCAGATCCGTATGCGTTTGCGAACTTTGATGAATCGGGCCCAGAGAGAGCAAACAACAAACCCTAGTTTAGGGCACTCAAATTGTTTCAGCCACAGGGACAAATGTGTAATGTAAGCGTACACTACAACTTTTAATAGTGAGTATCATTGATGCTTAATTGTGGTAATTCTTACAAATAAGCCAACATTTAGAGCTGGCTGTCCCTTATTGTAGGTCCATAAATGTGTGTACCTCTTGTAGAGCAAGCAAAGGTTTTATTGTCCTGGGGTCTGTGTTGTATGTACAGGTATATTTTCAGCCCTTATGTGCCTAATTCATTTCTGGGGAAAAAGAAGCATTAGGCAATTTAGCCAAAATATGTGACCTTCTGGTGCGCTTTAATTTTAAAATGTGTGGATTATGATAAAACAGACATACTGTATCTTATATACAAAATAAAGTCTTCATTTGCAGCACTTGCAGTGTAGCATGGTTTGGTCCTTGAGATAACGTGTAGTAAAATATTAGGAAAAAAGCCTTAGGGAATGGGAGGAAGATTTGGAGTTGGGTTAGGGCTTGTCCTAGTATAACTGTTCATATTCGTGTTAGTGCTTGTGGGTGGGCAATTATATTTGCATTGTATTTTTATTTTGCTTTAATTACCTTATTTTAGCCTCCATTGCTTTGTGACATGGTTGTGCACAGTTTTAATTAGATAGATTAGAACTAGATTAGAACTAACCTTTAGAAGTCTGTACCTTTCAACTTCCATGAACTGTATCTTCTTATCTTCAATTAAACTTAGGTAATACCTAAACTTTGCGATGCTCGTGTCATAGTTTGTGTTAAGAGTTACAGATATGAGTTGCACAAAGGGACATGCATTTTAAAGGGATTCCATTCATGATATATCAATCTAAGAAAGCTTTCATTTATTTAGTACTTTCTACAAAATGACAGCTAGAATCTGATTGGTTGCTATAGGCAACATCCTCACTTTTTCAAACCCGCAGCTTAGTAAATCTAGCCCTATGTCTTTAACATTTTGATGCAAAAAAAATTATGGTTTAAGGTAGTAGCCTCCTGGGTGATTCAATTTCACACTTATAGTCACTATGTGCATCAACTTAGCAGCTCCCACACAAATGTCATGTCTGCCGTGTATCACACGCCGGGTGTGCGGGCAGCGCACCTGACACCCGGCAGACTTACCTGGCTCTGGCGCTCCGCTCCGTCCTGGATTCGGGTCTGCGCATGCGCAGACCTGACGACTTCTCTAAAACCTCTGTTCTCCTCTCATTGGTGGATTCTAATAACGGTTAGTTTAAAAGGCACTTCCTCCTTACCTACAGTGCCTGTTCTTTGAGTCACCTCCTGGTGATAGAAGTGGTTTCCTGTTATCTTCCAGCTATTTTCTTCCATCCTAGTCTGCAGAGCTGACGCTCATCTCCGGACATCGTCTCTACATTTGTCTACAGAGCTGACGCTCATTCTACTGAATGTTATACCACATAGTGGTCTGCAGAGCTAACGCTCATTCTACTGGACTCTCCGCCACATAGTGGCCTGCAGAGCTGACGCTCATCTCCGGACATCGACTCTACATTTCTCTACAGAGCTGACGCTCATTCTACTGAACTTTATACCACATAGTGGTCTGCAGAGCTAACGCTCATTCTACTGGACTCTCCGCCACATAGTGGTCTGCAGAGCTGACGCTCATCTCCGGACATCGTCTCTACATTTGTCTGCAGAGCTGACGCTCATTCTACTGAACTTTACACCACATAGTGGTCTACAGAGCTAACGCTCATTCTACTGAACTTTATACCACATAGTGGTCTGCAGAGTTACACCGAACTGCAGCATCTTCATTGTCATTACTTATTATATTTATCACTCTTACTACGGTACTACTGCCTGTACTCTTTCAGGGACTTCCGTACAATGCTCTAGTAGGGACCGCGACCTGCGAGGTAGGCGCAGCTAAGCCCATACCGCTTTGCGGCGGTTCCTGGTGAACAACGTCTCCTCGTTAGACTCCGCGCCCTGTTGGAGTAGTGCTAAACTATTTGAATCCCTTGGGGTCGCTACATCTGCCGAGTCTCATCGTAAGAACCGTGACAGTAAGAACAGGCCAAATAACGTTGTCATTAATATGACAGAATCTAACGTGCAACCCTCTGCTGAGGATATACTTCAGCACTTGCTCAACCGGGTAGAGCAACAAGATGTGGTCCAACAACAGCTATTACAGGGCTTCCAGAGTCTTGCTGTTCGTTTTGACTCGCTACAAGCATCACCACCTGTTCAAGCGGCTAGTTCACCGGCACCTGTTCCCACAGCTGCTTCCAATTCGTCTTTTCGGATTCCAACTCCTTCCAAATTTGATGGAGATCCTGCCACCTGCCGTGGGTTCTTGAACCAGTGTTCAATACAATTTGAACTCCAACCACAGAATTTTCCTACCCAGCGCTCAAAAGTAGCATACCTAATATCCTTACTCTCTGGTCAAGCTTTAGCCTGGGCCTCACCTCTCTGGGAGCTTGATGATCCGATCCTGGCGGACAGTGCTGCCTTCATTGCCGCTTTTCGCAGGATTTTTGACGAACCCGGAAGGGTTACTTCTGCAGCATCTAGTATTCTTCACCTGCGTCAAGGGTCTCGCTCAGTGGCCCAGTATGTTATTCAGTTTCAAACATTGTCGTCAGAGTTACGGTGGAACAACGAAGCATTGGTAGCCACCTTCTGGCAGGGGCTATCTGACAGAATCAAGGACGCTTTGGTTTCCCAAGAACTCCCCACTACTTTAAATGCCATGATCTCGCTATGTAACCATGTGGATCTACATTTCCGCGAAAGATCTTCAGATAAGGATTCCTCTCAGCGTAGTTCCGCCAGACTCGCACCTCGGTTCACTCATCCGGTAACAATGGAGGAACCCATGCAAATTGGGCGCTGTCGAAGTCAGTAAATTGGATAAAGTCATTTCAATTAAAGTCTAGTAAACTTGGTTGTCTTTGTCTGAAAAGATGCGTACGGTACGCTATGACGTACAAGTGCACGCTACGGCGTGAAAGGGCGTACGCATCCACTGCACGTGGCAGCAACAGTAATTGGTTTTTTACCATACATCCGCACAAACACGCATACTTATAAAATAGTACACATTAATGGTAGTTGCAACACATAGTCAGTTATGTCGAAATGTAGTAGTATTTATATGTTATATCAGAGTTACATGCATATTAGTGAAATACACGGAACGGGTTAAAGGAATAACCTCATGAGTGGTATCATAATGAACCTTGTTAAATATCCTACTGTTTGGTTCACTCTGCAAGGGAATCGCAGAGTGCATACGCAAGTTATAAATGATAGGGAATTATGAACTACTTAAAACTAAGGAATCCTGGCGGGAAGAGCAGAGCATACTCCCTGCAGAGATGACCCCCTCCTTTGGATTCCTTAGGATGAACCAGCCAATGATTGACGACCCCTTGGACATTCCTGAGACCCGGACCAATAGATGCAAGCTATACCATCTTCATTGTATTACTGTATTTGATTGTGTATATAAGCAGCAGCTTGTGATCCAGAGTGCAGACATCTTGTCCCCAGACTTCAGGATTGAATGACTGCACTGGATCCAGAGCGCCTGCGATAAGTAACGGCTGTATTTACTATTACTACGGTTGAGCATATTATTCCACTTATTGCAAATAAATCTTTGTGCTTTGGAAACACAAATTGAGGTTCGACAATCGTTATTGGTTAGCGACAATACGCACATAACAATTTGGGGGCTCGTGAGCTTTGGAGGTTTCGTTGCCGATGATACGCAAGACCAACGGATTTCGGTTCCTCAACAAAGGGTGGAGACGCGTCATAAACGGGTAAGAACGCATGGTGTTCAAAACCTGAATTTTACTCTGTGTTGCGAAACCGAATGTCCGTTTTGCATTATCTAGGGCACGCTAACTAGAACCTAGGGACAAAAGAGAAAACTGTTTCTTTTTTCTGTCATTGTGCGTTTTAACTGTATTGCATTGCTTAGCGTATGTGTATTTCCTGCTGTGCGTACGCGAACTTCCGGTAGACTTGCCACGTGGTTAAACAATCGTTTTGATAGTTATTGTACATGTATAGTATAATTACTTGTGAAAGCCTCTGAGATATTATTACTGTTGTTGGGAACTTTTGATTTTCTGCGCAGAAAAGGTGTATAGTGTGTGATGTTGTAACGTAGATACACTGTTTTATTGTGGATTGTGCTCAGTTGCTGTCTGACGAGGCGGATTGCCCAACTGAAGGACGGTATACAGGGCAGGTATACCGAATGCGAAAACCGGGTTTTCGCAAAGCGCTACCAATAGATCGCAAGGTTTGCTAATAATTAGTATTGGTAGGCAGTGCGATCCGATCGCACCGTTAGTGCGAATTGGTGAAGCAGCTACGAGGAATTATACTGGAAAGGCAGGTTGATTGTATTAACTTGCGCTCCCAGTGATAATAAACTCAGCAGATTTTTGTGGTTGAGCCAGGGTATCGAGGAGCTGATAGCCCTTGGGGCCCACAGTGATATTTCTGTATTAGGGATCCTCGCCAGGGGCGAGAAAAGCGAGTGAACGCGGCTAAAGGAAATACGTTCACCGAGCATTATAGATCTCTAGCGGTGAGTATAGCAACAGAGTTGAAATTATTAGGTGGAAAGAACAGAGCATTGCGGTGTGTCTGTGTTTCACATTTGGCCGGAAGGAACAGAGCATTGCGGTGTGTCTGTGTTCCGGGTAGAAGGTATATTGTTCAACATGGGTGCTAAGCATACGCTAGAGATGGTCAGTGTACTGCCTAAGGAAGGCCCTATTGGTTCAGCGAAGTTTCTCATGTGTAAGAAATATGGTGCATACGCAACTGTGTATTGTGACACATGGGTCAAGATGACCAAAACTTGTGATAGGCCTTTCCCAACAATAGGAAGTTTTAATGCAGAGGTACTAAATACCGTAAAAGATAAAGTATGGTTGATTACCTCAACAAAAGTGAGGAATAAACATAATGATTGTTTAAAATTGTGGCAAATGGAAAGTAACACGTGGCAGAGCAGCGAATGCAAACCGGAAGTAGGCGTGACGAAAAGCGCGCGCAAGGCGGATGTAACCGTTGCGAAGCGTGGCGAACTCAGTGCAAGCGCGCCCCCGCCACCTTATGTGGCGGGAGGGGTAAGTACAGCCGTTGTTAAAACTGAAAATAGAAAAATTGCTAAGTTGTATCCTGTTTTAAACCAGTTTAAATCAAGTGTATCTGAAAGTGAAGATGAACCCACTGTGATTTCGGCCATTGCCCACGCCGTTAGTGTACTAGAGGCTCAGCGCAAGTATGAGAAAATGGCTGAGATAGGTGAGAGTAGCGTGATCACTAGGAGTGAAAGCGTTCTAAATCTAGGACCAGTAAATCCTGTAGTGTCTCCTGAAGTCAGTGTACCAGAGGGTGCGTTCCCGGTCCGCACAATATCAGTTCCCAATGGGAAACCGGATAAGGATGGTGTAGTTCCTTTAAGAAATGTTACAATGTATTGTCCCTGGACTAGATCAGAATTACGTTCCATTATGACTGAATTCCCAGATCCTAGAAAAGAGTTAGCTAAATGTCAGAAATTTGTTAAAGATTTAGAAAATGCTCACGAACCAACCAGTAAGGATTGGCGGGTAGTGTTGAGGGCGTGTCTTCCTCCCAATACTAACATACAAAAATTTATTGAAGATTGTTTGTTGGAGGAAGATGAAACCTTGACTGATGAGATTAACCAACGTAATATAGAACAAATTGTCAAACACTTAGCCATCTGTTTTCCAGTAGTAGTAAATTGGAGTAAGATTTTCACCATTAAACAAAAGGATAGTGAAACTGCCTCAGATTACTTTGCTAGAGCTATAACAGCGATCGCACGATTTACTGGGATATCCAACATAAGTGAGGACCCACATCACAGAGAGGTAGCTGTAGGAGTACTGATGGATGGCCTTAGAGAAAATTTAAAGACGAGAGTACAAACCACATTACCTAATTGGAGAGGCGTCACGGTAGACTCTCTTAGGGAGTCTGCTGTGGAGCATGACAAAAACCTTTTTAGAAAAAGGGAGGAGAAAAGTGATAGGTTAATGATGGTAAGTATACAGGCTCTAGAAAGGGTGCATACACGACCACCAGCATACAACCCATATAACAGGAAACCTAAAGTGATCAGGTGTTTCAACTGTAACGAGGAAGGACATTACGCTAGAGAGTGTAAAAAGGAAAGACTCAATACACAGAAAGGTGGGTCACATAGATATCCTCCAAGGAGGGATTCACATAGACTAGAAGACTCACATCTACCCGCGCATATTACGGCAGCAAATGCTGCGCGGGAAATCAATAGTCAGCGGTAGGGGTCAGGTCATACCTGTAGTCTACAGCCAGTGAGGTTAACTGAGAGTCAGAGTGAAGAACCAACAATGATAGTTGACATAGCTGGTAGGAAACAAACTTTTCTTGTAGATACAGGGGCGGCCCGATCTGTGATAACCTCTCCTTTCAACCTACAGGTGACCAGTAAAACTATTCCAGCTATGGGGGTAACGGGAAAAGTGTTACATTATCCTCTAACTAAACCCGCCGAAGTTACTATCGGGCCTCTGCATACTAAGCATTCGTTTCTCTTGGCTGCAGCGGCTCCTACTAACTTGCTAGGGAGAGACTTGTTATGTAAAATGGGATGTGTCAAATACTGTACTTCTGATGGTGTGTTCTTAGATATGCCGGAGAAGGTCGTACATGAGGTACAGGATATATTGGACACCCCTCAAAGGTTAATGTTACACTCTACTGTTATAGAACAAAGTCCATCTCAAGTAAAGGGGATGTTGCTGGGAATACCAGGTTCCCTATGGACCAGAGATGGACAGGACACTGGACTGATGGCAAACGTAGCCCCTGTCATGGTCAATCTAAAAAGTGGTAGGATAGCTCCAAAAATCCCACAGTATCCATTAAAACCGGAGGTGGAACTAGGGGTATATCCTGTTATTGAGAGGCTGTTACAACAAGGGATTTTAATTCGTACAGCCAGTACAGCAAATAGTCCCATTTTCCCTGTGAAGAAGAGTGGGGGGAGGGGCTATAGATTAGTCCAGGACTTAAGGGGAATTAACAAAGTTGTTGAGAGCCAATTCCCCGTAGTGCCGAATCCAGCTGTCATCCTCATGCAGATTCCACCGTCTGCCAGTCATTTTACTGTCATTGATCTATGTTCTGCTTTCTTCTCAGTCCCTCTTCACCCTGACTGCCAATACCTTTTTGCATTCTCCTACAGAGGAGTGCAATATACATGGACCAGACTACCCCAGGGGTTCATTGACAGCCCAGTATTTTCTCCCAAGCCTTACATGACTGTTTGCAATCCTTTCAACCCCACAATGGGTCTGTTCTAATTCAATATGTGGACGATTTGTTGTTGTGCTCTGATTCTTTTATGTCATGTTTGCATGATACTAAATTGTTGTTGCTTCATCTTTCACAAACAGGGCACAAGGTGGCAAAGGATAAATTACAGCCATGTCAGACTAAGGTCAAATACTTAGGACACTGCCTCACTAAGGGGCTAAGACACCTGACAACCGACAGAATTGAGGCCATACATCATCATCATCATCATTTATTTATATAGCGCCACTAATTCCGCAGCGCTGTACAGAGAACTCATTCACATCAGTCCCTGCCCCATTGGAGCTTACAGTCTAAATTCCCTAATATAGACACATACTCACACATATACATACAGACAGAGAGGTAGAGACTAGGGTCAATTTTTGATAGCAGCCAATTAACCTACCAGTATGTTTTTGGAGTGTGGGAGGAAACCAGAGCACCCGGAGGAAACCCACGCAAACACAGGGAGAACATACAAACTCCACACAGATAAGGCCATGGTTGGGAATTGAACTCATGACCCCAGTGCTGCGAAGCACAAGTGCTAGCCACTAGGCCACTGTGCTGCCATACAACACATGACCCTGCCGCAGAGCCAGAAGCAGATTCGTACTTTCTTGGGGATGTGTGGATACTGTAGGTCCTGGATCCCAGGTTTTTCTATTCTGGCATTACCATTGCAGGAGCTAGTCTCTTCCTCAAAACCAGAGCGTGTTGTACACACAGAAGAGTCAGAGCAAGCGTTCTTTAACCTTAAAGATAGTCTGACAAAAGCACCTGCATTGGGAATACCTGATTATGAAAAGCCTTTTGAGCTATTTTGTACAGAAGCTGATGGCTGTGCAGCAGGTGTCCTCGCACAGAAACATGGTGACGCTAGCAGACCGGTAGCATACTACAGTGCACAATTAGACAATGTGGCAAGGTCACTCCCAACATGTCTCAGAAGTGTAGCAGCAACGGCCCTTTTAGTAAGTAAGAGCGAAGATGTAGTATTAGGTCATAATTCAACCATCTATACACCCCATGCTGTATCAGCTCTGTTAAATTCAGCCCAAACCAGACATGTTTCTTCAGCTAGATTCACAAAATGGGAACTAGCCCTGATGGCACCCTCAAACATCACCATCAAACGATGTAACACCTTAAATCCAGCTACATACCTTCCGTATGTATCTCAAGAGACACAAAGGGTGGGAGGTGAGGAGACCCTGGTTGATGATGAGTTAGGCAAGAATACTGACACGCATGACTGTATGGAACACCTGAATCAGACCTTTACTGCAAGGCCCGACATACGTGACACCCCCTTAGAAAAAGCAGATTTTACGTTTTATACAGACGGAAGTTGCCATAGACAGACAGAGACAGGAGAGCTATGTACTGGTTACGCTGTTGTAGACGATCAGGATGTGGTAGAAGCTGAACCCCTTGGTCCACCTCACTCAGCCCAGGTGGCGGAACAAGTAGCACTAAGGAGAGCGTGTGAATTGGCAGAGGGTAAATCAGCCAATATATATACTGACTCTAGGTACGCCTTCGGGGTAGTGCACGATTTCGGGGCCCTTTGGCATCTTAGAAACTTTACGACAGCAGCAGGTACACCAGTAGCACACTCACAACACATAAAAGGACTTCTGACAGCGATACAGTTACCCAGAACAGTAGCCGTCATAAAGTGCAAAGCCCATACCTTTGAAGAAGACCCAGTGTCATTGGGCAACAACAGGGCAGACGAAGCTGCTAAATGGGCAGCAGGGCAACCTATGACTGTATCGACCGAGACTATGATGGTTTTTCAGACATTAGACATGCAGAAATTAATTGAAATGCAAGATTTGTGTTCCCTGCAGGAGAAGGCGGTCTGGAAGGCGAAGGGATGTGGTCAAGAGTCCTCAGGACTCTGGAGGGATGGACAAGGTAAGCCTGTAGCTCCCCGAACATACTATCCAAGCCTGGCTGAAGCAGCACACGGCCTGACTCACCTGGGTAAAGAAGGTATGTGCAAACTGGTGAGAGCATACTGGTGTGCTCCCGGATTTTCCTCTCAAGCTGGTAAGAAAGCAATGTCATGTCTTACTTGTTTGAGGAAAAATGTTGGGAAAACTATTCCAACTGAGCCATCCCACATCCCTCCTACAGACGGACCTTTTCAGGTAATACAAATTGACTATATCCAATTACCACCGTGCAGGAATCTAAAGTATGTGTTAGTGTGTATTGATGTGTTTTCCGGTTGGGTAGAAGCATATCCGGCAGCCACTAATACTGCTGTGTTCACTGCAAAGAAAATGGTACAAGACTTTGTGTGTAGGTTCGGTATCGCTAGAATCATTGAAAGTGATAGGGGTACCCATTTTACTGGTGATATCTTCCAAAATATGTGTAAACTCATGGGAATCAGTAGCAGACTTCACACCCCTTACCGACCACAAGCCAGTGGTAAGGTGGAGAGAGTAAACGGTACTATCAAGAACAAACTAGGTAAGATAATGGCTGAAACTGGGTTGGCATGGCCTGAGGCTTTGCCGTTGGTCCTCCACAGCATTCGAACCACTCCTAGACCTCCTCTTAATCTGTCCCCCTTTGAGATACTGTTCGGACGACAACCTCATTTGATTGTGAGTCCACAAGACGACTTAAAGTGTAATAATGAATATCTTATAAGAATGAGTAGACAGCTGAAACAACAACAACAAAAACTAAAAATGCTGTCACCTGGTATGCCAGAGACGAACTGTCATGATGTTGAACCTGGAGACTATGTTATGATCCGCAATTTCTTACGTTCAGGTTGTTTAACAGACCGTTGGGAAGGCCCGTACCAAGTGCTGCTGACCAGTACTACATCACTGAAGGTTGCAGAGAGAGACACTTGGGTCCATTCCACCCACTGCAGGAGAGTCCATAATCCGGAGAAAGTGCAAGACAAGACTCAGACCGTCGACATAGAGCTGTCACTCGTAAGCCTGTTCCGGGAGACCTAAAGCCTGCAGTTGAGACACCTGAACCAGAGACGTTGCCTCAGAACTACCTTTCCAGCGATGGAGTGGCGGTTTTTTGTTTTTCTTTTGTTCCAGGATTTTCCTTGTTTTTACTTTTTCTAGGACATTCTATTTTTGTGAAGGAGGATGGAGGACGGAGGAGGGTTCTGGGAGTGATACGGATGAAATGGAGGCCGAAGAAAAGTTAATAGGATATCCTGAGCAGCCCATTATCAAACTTGGTCCAGGGGTTATGAAAAGGTCTGCTAGCTCAGGAACTCGGAGGCAGTGTGAAGGGCTATTGTCTGATGAGTATTGTATCTGCAAGTTCTGCAACTCCCTAGTTGAAGAGAGATGCATCCAACGATGCCAGTCCCCCAGTACTCTGAATATAGGCGGGCATCCTTTGGAGGATTATCACTCCCTGGTGGGTAAGGTGCTAAACCAAACCGAGTGTTGGGTGTGCTCTCATGTGCCTCAAGGGCAGCATAACATAGGACTAGTGCCATTTCCTCTGAACATATCCGAAGTACTCGAATTAAGGGGTGGGAGGCCCATAGAAGGGAGGTACAATAACACTAGGTCCCCTAGTCTGACGCTTCGACAATACTCCATAGGCAGATCTTTGCTGTGCCTAAACATATCTCACGCAAAGCGCCTGGAGAATTGGGAGGCTGACCTATCAGATCAGACAATGGCTCGCCACACTCATTTTAGAGAGAGACTCACAAGGTCACTACTAGGCAGGAATATTGATGGAAGTCACAAGTTAGGGCGTATAACCAAACATAAGAAGGTATCCATTGGAAAGGTCTCTACAGATAAATGTGAAAATGTCATTAATGCCGACACATGTCTAGAGCAGATGGAGACACTAGGCATGGGTAGTTTTATCAAAACTCTGTGTGACATAATTCATGGGCATACCGTCCCTTATGTTCTCCCTGAGGATGTGTACTTTGTTTGTGGAAGAAAAGCTTATTCCTGGGTGACTCCGAGTTCCAAATGCTTGTGTTTCTTCGGTAAACTGGTTCCTGAAATCATGACTATTACTCATGAAGAAATGGTTGATATTCACAAGACTACATCACCACCATACATACACACACAGTATGAACACCGTGGCAAGAGAAATATGATTCCTGGTGAGGAACCCATAGCTACAAAATTGATTAGTGAAACTGCTGGTTTCCAAGTTATGGTTGCTCTAGATCTCACCAGGACCGCTCGGGGAACATTAAACTTTAAATATATCCAAGACCTAGCTAAATTAATAGATAATATCACCGAGATGTATGATGATACTTTCAGGTATACTGGAAGGGAGCTACAAGCGTACAAAAAGGAGTTGGTGCAACATAGACTGGTACTAAATTATCTCACCTCTATTACTGGTGGGTACTGTGTGACACTGGCCACCCAGTTCGGTGTCAAATGTTGCACGTACATTACTAATAATACTGATGACCCTAAAGAGGTTATAGACTGGAAGATGGATGACATTTTGCAGCTGAAATGGGAATTTCGAAAGAGCCATAATTCTTCGTTATATGAGGTCGGGGAAAAGGTGGCGGGTTGGTTCTCATGGTTGAACCCAGCAAAATGGTTCTCCGGTCTGGGGGAGTGGGTACAGGAAATGATTGCGAGTGTAGGTAAGCTCCTTCTCCTTATACTGGGTGTCATCTTAGCAATTGGTTTAGTTGTCAAATGTGTTCCTACTGTGTTAAAGTGTGGAAAACGGTCTCATGGGAGTAACACTGAGAAAGAGACTGAAAGGGTGGTACCAGATACTGAGATCATGGTCTGTGAAGAAGTATTGTATAATCCTGAACTTGAAACGGTGATTGGGTGATAATTTATTACACTATTAAAGGGTGGAACTGTCGAAGTCAGCAAATTGGATAAAGTCATTTCAATTAAAGTCTAGCAAACTTGGTTGTCTTTGTCTGGAAAGATGCGTACGGTACGCTATGACGTACAAGGGCACGCTACGGCGTGAAAGGGCGTACGCATCCACTGCACGTGGCAGCAACAGTAATTGGTCTTTTACCATACATCCGCATAAAACACGCATACTTATAAAATAGTACACATTAATGGTAGTTGCAACACATAGTCAGTTATGTCGAAATGTAGTAGTATTTATATGTTATATCAGAGTTACATGCATATTAGTGAAATACACGGAACGGGTTAAAGGAATAACCTCATGAGTGGTATCATAATGAACCTTGTTACATATCCTACTGTTTGGTTCACTCTGCGAGGGAATCGCAGAGTGCATACGCAAGTTATGAATGATAGGGAATTATGAACTACTTAAGACTAAGGAATCCTGGCGGGAAGAGCAGAGCATACCCCCTGCAGAGATGACCCCCTCCTTTGGATTCCTTAGGATGAACCAGCCAATGATTGACGACCCCTTGGACATTCCTGAGACCCGGACCAATAGATGCAAGCTATACCATCTTCATTGTATTACTGTATTTGATTGTGTATATAAGCAGCAGCTTGTGATCCAGAGTGCAGACATCTTGTCCCCAGACTTCAGGATTGAATGACTGCACTGGATCCAGAGCGCCTGCGATAAGTAACGGCTGTATTTACTATTACTTCGCTTGAGCATATTATTCCACTTATTGCAAATAAATCTTTGTGCTTTGGAAACACAAATCGAGGTTCGACAATCGTTATTGGTTAGCGACAATACGCACATAACAGCGCTCTCAATTAACTCCAGAGGAACGTGATAGAAGATTAACAAATAAGTTGTGCCTTTATTGTGCGGATCCGGATCATCTACTGAATGCCTGCCCCAAGAGGTCGGGAAATGCCAGACCCTAACCTGCTCCGGAGAGGTCAGATTAGGGCTTTCCAAAACCTCTCCCTCCTTTGGTGTTCCTAATGTCTGCTCCTTCCCTATTACCCTTCACGGTCCCTGTGGTCCCATTCACACTTCTGCTATGCTGGACTCTGGAGCAGCCGGAAATTTTATCTCTTTCTCTTTAATTTCACAGGTTTCTATACCAACTGTACACAAATGTTGTGTGTAGTTTCCTTGCAGGATAACCCCACCCTTTCAAGCACCTGTTATGGCCTATAAATTGATTTGAGCAGCTTCCACTTTTGTATTTGTCTGAGAGGCATGTTGGTGTCAGTAGCTGAGAGGGGGTAGTGGCACTGAATTGCTGTTTGGAGGCTTCTGGGGTACCTCTTTGGTAAGTTGGCTCTCAATTTAAAAACACATATGTATGGCCCAAATATATGGGACTCTCATTGTTTAGAGTAGGACCATCCTATTAGCAAAAGCGCCTTGGCGTGGCGGATGGCTTAAACATACATTTGCAAATGTGTGCAACAAAGACTTTTGCATTTTTATCTACAGTAGAAATGGCAGATCTGTTGCTGGCTATTGCAGTGTGCTGGGGAAAAAATGTTGTGTGTAGTTTCCTTGCAGGATAACCCCACCCTTTCAAGCACCTGTTATGGCCTATAAATTGATTTGAGCAGCTTCCACTTTTGCAACTGTACCATTAGAAATTCCTGTTTCCATCACGGCCATCGATGGCTTCCATATAGCTAATGGTACCGTGAAAACCCGGACTAAACCCATCGTCCTTCAAATAGGAGCATTACATCAAGAAGTAATTACCTTTCACGTGCTGCCATTTACTACTACTCCCGTCATCCTGGGTCTACCATGGCTTCAGCAGCACTCCCCTCAACTTGACTAGTCCACCTCGCAGATTCTGTCTTGGGGTTCTACTTGTCGCCTGAAATGTTTGACTCAGGTCCAACCTATTGGCTCCATTTCTACTTCCTCTAAGACCAAAGTCTCCATTCTGCCCAAGCAATATCATTCCTTTTTAGACGTTTTTGACAAGCTTCGCTCCAAGCATCTGCCGCCTCATCGCCCGTGGGACTGTCCTATTGAACTGCAGTCGGGCAAAATACCTCCTCGAGGTCGAGTGTAGCCACTCTCCATACCTGAGACCTCTTCTATGTCAGAATATGTTAAAGAAAACCTCTCACGAGGCTTTATCAGACCCTCCTCATCACCGGCGGGAGCAGGGTTTTTTTTTTGTTAAGAAAAAGGATGGATCGTTAAGACCCTGCATCGATTATCGTGGGTTAAATGCCATTACAGTCAAAAACCGATACCCCATTCCACTTATCACCGAACTGTTTGATCGCATCAAAGGAGCTAAGATCTTCACCAAGCTAGACCTGCGGGGCGCTTATAATCTCATCAGGATCAGAGCAGGAGACGAATGGAAGACGGCTTTTAATACCCGCGATGGGCATTACGAATATCTTGTAATGCCCTTTGGGCTGTGCAACGCCCCCGCCGTGTTTCAGAGTTTTATCAATGAGATATTTAGAGATCTTCTTTACCTCTGTGTCGTGATATATCTAGACGATATTTTGGTTTTCTCTCCTGACATCACCTCTCACCGTAAGCATGTGAAGGAAGTTCTTTCCAGATTACGACACCATCAACTCTTTTGCAAACTGGAGAAGTGCTTCTTCGAGCTCCCTCAGATGCCGTTTCTGGGTTACATCGTCTCTGGATCCGGATTAAAAAATGGACCCAGATAAAGTCAAAGCAATTTTAGAATGGCCTCTTCCCCTTGGGCTGAAACCTATTCAACGTTTCCTTGGATTCACCAACTACTATAGGCGCTTCATCCAGGGCTACTCCACCATCGTGGCACCTATTGTGGCTCCAACTCGAAAGGGTTCCAACCCTAAATCCTGGTCTTCAGCTGCGATCGAGGCCTTTGACTTTTTGAAAAAAGCTTTCGTCTCTGCACCTATCCTCCAACAACCGGATGTTTCCTCTCCGTTCTTTCTGGAGATTGATGCCTCCAATATGGGCATCGGGGCCGTCCTTTCACAGAAATCTCCTCTGGACCAATTCCATCCGTGTGCCTTTTTCTCTAGAAAATTCCTCCCTGCTGAGAGGAACTACACCATAAGGGATAAGGAATTGTTGGCAATCAAAGCAACGCTAGCAGAATGGCGACATCTCCTTGAGGGAGCACTACATCCAGTGACTATCTTCACGGACCATAAAAACTTGCTCTACCTCCAAACCGCGCAGTGCTTGAACCCCAGACAAGCACGCTGGTCTTTATTCTTTTCTCGCTTCGAACTTCGCATTACTTTTAAACCTGGCATTAGAAATAAGAGAGCTGATGCTCTTTCTCGTGCTTTTACTACTCATGAAGTCACGGAGGAGGATCCTGTCCATCCCATGCTGGACCCTAAAGGCCTAGTTTTAGCTACTCAGCTTAAACCCTCAAAACCCCCACTGGGGAGAAGTTTTGTCTCTCCTAATCTTCCCCACAAACTGCTGAAATATTATCACTCTACCATCTTCACTGGACATACTGGTACCCGCAAGACCATCGAATTGATATCCAGAAACTACTGGTGGCCCAGTCTTCACACTGACGTTAAGGACTTTGTCTCCTCCTGTAGTGTTTGTTCTCAGAATAAGTCCACTCATCAGTCTCCCGCTGGTTTACTACATCCATTGCCCATACCTCACGAACCATGGACCCATATAAGTATGGATTTTATTACCGATCTCCCACCTAGTAAGAATTGCACCTTCATATGGGTGGTAGTGGATCGATTTTCTAAAATGGCCCATTTCATGGCACTTCCGGGTCTTCCATCCTCTCCAGTCCTGGCATCCCACTTTGTCAAGGAAATATTCCGCCTACATGGCTGTCCACTCGACATAGTCTCAGATCGAGGTGTGCAATGTGTTTCCAAATTCTGGAGAGCTCTCTGTAAATTATTGGGGATCAAACTGAGTTTATCATCTGGATATCATCCTCAATCCAACGGACAGACCAAAAGGGTGAACCAGGATTTGGAGACCTACCTCAGGATGTTTTCCACCGCCAACCAGGATAACTGGGTAGATCTTCTACCATGGGCGGAATTTGCTCATAACAACGCCTTCCATGAGTCTTCTTCTAAATCCCCTTTCCTGGTGGTCTATGGACATCATCCGTCTCTTCCTGAATTTGCTCCTCTCCCACCCACCCAGGTGCCCGCAGCCAATTCTCTATACAACAAATTCCTTTCCATTTGGACGCAAGTAAGAGCTTGTCTTAAAAAGACTTCTACACGTTACAAATTGGCTGCAGATAAAAGGCGTAGATTTCTTCCCACCTTCAAGGTCGGTGATAGGGTGTGGCTCTCCACCAAGAATATACGCCTCAGAGTCCCCTGCCTGAAATTGGCTCTGCGATTTATTGGTCCATACAGTATCTCGGGAATCATTAACCCAGTCTCAAATTGCGTTTACCGGCATCTCTTCATATTGCCAACTCTTTCCATGTGTCTCTATTAAAACCTCTGAAAATTAATCGATTTACATCAGTAGCCCCTTCCATCACTCCAGGGGCCCATCAAGAGGAAGAGTTCGAACTCAAACAAATCTTGGACTCAAAAAATTGTAAAGGCGGTTTGAAATACTTGGTTGACTGGAAGGGCTTCGGTCCTGAAGAGCGCTCTTGGGTTCGCGCCTCCAACATCCACGCTCCCTACCTGCTGGATAAATTCCACAAGATGTTTCCCTTAAAACCTTGCAATAAACGTGCGGTGCCCGTCTTTAAAGGGGCGGGGTACTATCACACGCCGGGTGTGCGGGCAGCGCACCCGACACCCGGCAGACTTACCTGGCTCCGGCGCTCCGCTCCGTCCTGGGCGCCGCCATCTTGGATTTGGGTCTGCGCATGCGCACACCTGACGACTTCTCTAAAACCTCTGTTCTCCTCTCATTGGTGGATTCTAATGGCGCTTAGTTTAAAAGGCACTTCCTCCTTACCTACAGTGCCTGTTCTTTGAGTCCCCTCCTGGTGATAGAAGTGGTTTCCTGTTATCTTCCAGCTATTTTCTTCCATCCTAGTCTGCAGAGCTGATGCTCATCTCCAGACATCGTCTCTACATTTGTCTACAGAGCTGACGCTCATTCTACTGAATGTTATACCACATAGTGGTCTGCAGAGCTAACGCTCATTCTACTGGACTCTCCGCCACATAGTGGTCTGCAGAGCTGACGCTCATCTCCGGACATCGTCTCTACATTTGTCTGCAGAGCTGACGCTCATTCTACTGAACTTTACACCACATAGTGGTCTGCAGAGCTAACGCTCATTCTACTGAACTTTATACCACATAGTGGTCTGCAGAGTTACACCGAACTGCAGCATCTTCATTGTCATTACTTATTATATTTACCACTCTTACTACGGTACTACTGCCTGTACTCTCTCAGGGACTTCTGTACAGTGCTCTAGTAGGGACCGCGACCTGCGAGGTAGACGCAGCTAAGCCCATACCGCTTTGCGGCGGTTCCTGGTGAACACCGTCTCCTCGTTAGACTCCGCGCCCTGTTGGAGTAGTGCTAAACTGTTCGAATCCCTTGGGGTCGCTACATCTGCCGAGTCTCATCATAAGAACCGTGACACCGCAAATTCTGATGCCTTGTTTCTCAGCTGTGAGCAACAACCAGGAAAGTCCGCATGTCGCCAACCTAAACCTAGTCAAGAGCGAATGTAGTTTTTTGGTTTAAAAAGCTCAGATGAGGGTTCTACAGTTTTTTATGACTATAAGCTTGGATGTTGTGTCCACGAGCAATGAATTTCTGAGATTTGTCAGAATGTCATTCATAACACTAAAAGAGGACTCACATTCAGTGGTGGGTATTTTTAAAGTGTTTAACACATTCAATAATTGTTTGTGTCTCTCAGGTATTGAGTCATCTTTGTTTGATAAGTCACTGACATACTCTCAAATTCCCCTTACTGTTCACTGGACTTCTGGAATTTTGAAGAAAGCACAAAGGTGTTTGATTGAAATGTCTCCAAAACGAATATCTGCTTTGGAAGGCCATTTTGATTTATTAAGTTCTTCCTTATGTTTTATTAGGTCTTGGTATTTTTTTTTGTCTTTGTCATCTTGGGTTGCACGTAATGCACGGCGGGACCATAGAGTAGTGAGCATACGCTGTTCCATTTTATTGGAGAGACAGTTAAAAAAATGAGTATAGTTGATGGATGTTGTTCTCCCTTTATGCAAAGTAACTCCTTTCAACTCTCCATCAAGAACTGCTTGATGATATATTGAAAGTGCTCTACAGGATTTTTTTACATGGATTCAAATGCTAGGCACTTTTGCTCAATTAACTTATGAGCCCGCATAAATGTAATAGATCGCTTCTTTAGCTTCAACCATAGCTCTTCTAATTCAAGCAATGCATCAAAAAGTAAACCCTTCGTTTAACACAAATGAGTTGTTACAGAGACGATCTTTAAACCCTTTGTATGTCGCACGTTCTTTCGAACCTCGACTGTTGTCTTTAAAAGCTTTTTCAAAATGATTTACTAAAGCTGCATAATTTTGCACACAGCACGTACAGATCTTGCGCTAGAGGATACCCAACAGGTTTCAAGTATCCAATAGCATTGAATTGTAGACACAAGTCGCAGGCACATTCTTGAAGTTTCACTCACTTCATCCACAGTATCTGCAACTGCTACTTTAAGTTGATGGTTACTGCACTGCCATCTAGAAACATGCCCAGCAGCAGAGACGTTCTCTGACTTCTCAGCTTTCACCTTACAAAAGAAAAACATCCCATGTGCGTGCTCTGAATTACGGGCGAGCTCAGGCCTCAGCCATATTTATAAAGGGCACTGAATATTACAAGGCAATAAATTGAGAAACTACAAATCCCATGATACTCGCTCAGTTACAATCGGGCCACTGGCTCCATGGAAATGATGGGAATTGTAGTTCAGACTGTTTGGGTTACTTTCTGTTTGTTTACTATAGTGTGTGTGTGTATCGGAACATTATCATTGCTAATTGTCATGATCAGGGCTGCCAAGAGGAATTCAGGGCCCTGGTACAACAAATTCATGGGGCCCCCCTTGTAGTTGATTAAGCAAAAAAAGTTTGCAACGCTGTTTTTCAGGGGTGTGGTCACACGGTTGGGGTAATGGCTAGCACATTAAAATCACTAGGTCCTGAATTCACCGGAGCGTGACATTTCTCCGAGCACTCCTGACTTTCAGGACATCTAGCACCCTTGTGTAGTATAGGAAGAATGTAGTGTGCACAGAAAGAGTTCAGTCTTGGCCTGCGCCCTCTGGGCTCACCAAACATTGGCATTGTCCCTACTAGAATCACAACATTTCACACACTATGCTGCTCTGTCCTACCTGTTCTTCTCACTTTCTCCACCTGCAGTATATAGAGGGTGGAGTTCAAGCGTGTCACTACCTCTTGTTTTAGTTGATGGCAGGGCAGGTTCATGCTTTTTTGATGTAGCAGGAACAGTGAACGTAGTTTAATATCTGATACTAATATTTCTGCACTGCAGGAACAGTGAACGTAGTTTAATATCTGATACTAATATTTCTACACTGCAGGAACAGTGAACGTAGTTTAATATCTGATACTAATATTTCTGCACTGCAGGAACAGTGAACGTAGTTTAATATCTGATACTAATATTTCTGCACTGCAGGAACAGTGAACGTAGTTTAATATCTGATAATAATATTTCTGCACTGCAGAAACAGTGAACGTAGTTTAATATCTGATACTAATATTTCTGGACTGCCTAGTGAAGTGGAATCTCGACGGGATTTGGTACCGGGGACACAATACCTCCATCAACCGTCTAAATTCCACTGCACAGATGGCAGACATCGTACGCACGTCTAACACCAACATAGCTGTTACGGCCGCAGTTATCCGCTTTGCCATAGGATGACTACTATCGTGCTTCGTGCTCATGGCAAACGACTGTTGGACGGTCAACTGTTTGGTGAAAGACGTAGCGTTCTTACGACTTCCCCTCTGGGAAGATGACCGACTACCAGCAGCAACAGCAGCAGCGGCAGTAGTTGGCGTAACGCTGCAGGATCCTCCGGAAGAATCCCGGATTGAAGAGGACTCAGTCATGCCGGTGACATAGCCTTCAGGACTATCTCTGATGGGGATCGTGGAGGAAATTGACGAGGAGGGTGTTGCTGGTGTGGATACAACAGGACCAAGGGATTTAGGTGTCCCATCTAGGAGTGGCACTGCAGTGGCAGACAGGATAGCAGTTTGAAAAACTAGGCCCCAAAGAGCACATAATGCCAAAAAAAGAGGTGCAAGATGGAATTGTCCTTGGGCCCTCCCACCCACCCTTATGTTGTTGAAATAGGACATGCACACTTTAACAAACCAATCATTTCAGTGACAGGGCCTACAAAACTGTGGCTGAAATGATTGGTTTGTTTGGGCCCCCACACAAAAAAAGCTATTCATCTCTCCCTGTACAAACTAAACTGGCTCTACTGAGGCAAGATGTCGTTGTCACGGGCACTAGGAGTCTTGCCCAGGAATTCACCAGATGACAGGGCTTACCAGAGTAGTGAAGTTCACACAACGGTCCTCTGGTAGCGGGGTGACTAGCGGAACAGATATCACAGCAGATGGAGAGAGAATGCCAATAAATAATAAGAAAGTCAGTGACTTGCACCAATCTTTGGTCAATGAATCAGCGACTAGCTGATATAGTGGAAAGGCAGATTTGAACACGGAGATCAGGATGGACGTGAGTAGATGCAGGGAGGTAGCAGGGAAGTCAGTGGTCTGCGTACAGCAAGTTGTACCACTGCTTATGGTGAAGAGACTTGTCCAGGTGCAGGTAGGTAGCGGGGAAGTCAGTGGTCTGCGTATAGCAAGTTGTACCACTGCTTATGGTGAGAAGACTTGTCCAGGTGCAGGTAGGTAGCGGGGAAGTCAGTGGTCTGCGTATAGCAAGTTGTACCACTGCTTAATAGGTGAGGATGTCTACAAGTGTTGATGAGTGGAAGCATACAAAGATAATAGGATGCAGACACTGAGAGCACAGAGGAACTTGATCCCAATAGGTATGCAGCGTATCCAACAAAGTCTATATAATGGTATGTGTGGCGCTGCTTGGTAGAGACTTGCTCAGCACAGATATGCAGGCCAATAATGGATAGTCAATCACAGTTATGCATATAACAACTGAGTAGTACGGTTAATTCCAAACAGGTATGCAGCGTAACAATAACAGTCTATAGCGGGTATGGATACTGCTGCTGAGCGTGGAAACTTGTCCTAGCGGATATGCAGAGTAAACGTAGAAAGTCAATAACAGATAGGCATACCGCTATTCAGTAGAACAGTCTGTCCACAGGGAGATGCAGGAACTGCAGAGATGCTGGACGGCAGAGACGAGTGTAGGAACCACAGGTGAGTAGATCCAGTAATCAGAGTCCAGCTGAGGACACAGGCAGGAAACAGGAGACTGTAGCAGGTATGGAAACCAGCGATGAGTAGCACAGGGAATCCACAGAAACTGAAGACAGGAGATAGTAGCGGGTATGGAAACCAGCGATGAGTAGATCATGAATCAGCAGGAAACTGAAGACACTAGTAGAACACAGGGGACACCTTCAGATACTCACAGGGAATGAGACTCCAAGATCAGGCAATGAGGTAATGCACACAGGTGCCTTAAATAGGGAGTTGCCTGATCAACCAATTTGGATTAAAAGCAACAGTCACAAGAGTTCTTGGGAGCTGCGCATGCGCAGACCATCAGGATGGCGGGCGGCCGCGGTTCAGGATAAGTGCCGGCAGGAAGCCTAGGGAGCCACGCACCAGCGCAGAGGCACTCACGGTCCGGTGAGTGACGGTCGTCCTCATCCTCTGATTCCTCGCCCCCTTCAGTGTGTACTTCCTCATCCTCACACATTATCAATTCGTCCCCGCTGGACTCCACAACCATAGGTCCCTCTGTAGTCTCTGGAGGCAAGTGCTGTTCTTGATTGAAGAATTGATAATTCATTTTTATGAACATCATTTTTTCAACATTTTGCGGAAGCAACCTCCTTCGCCGCTCACTGACCAGGTTCCCCGCTGCACTAAAAACTCTTTCCGAGTACACACTGGAGGAGGGACAACTCAGGTAAAATATAGCCAGTTTGTACAGGGGCTTCCAAACTGCCTTTTTTTCCTGCCAGTAAAAATAAGGACTGTCTGACATGTCTACTTGGATGGTGTCAGCAAAGTAATCCTCCACCATTTTTTCAATAGTGACAGCATCTAATGCAGCGACAGTAGACATGTCTGCAATGGTTGGCAGGTCCTTCAGTCCGGACCAGATGTTCTCAGCATCCCCGCCAGTGGGTCTTTTAGGAAAACTGAGCTTTTTCCTCGCAGCCACAGGTGTTGAAGAAAATGAAGGAGGAGCTGTTGGCATGTCACGGTCCTCTTCAGAGGACAATCTCCTGACCAGCAGGTCTTTGCACCGCTGTAGTTTTGTGTCCGCCAGAAACAGAGACACAACATACGCTTTAAACCGAGGATCCAGCACGGTGGCCAGAATGTATTCCTCTGACTTTAAAAGAGTGACCACCCTCGGATCCTGGCAAAGCGTACGAAGGGCTACATCCACAAGAGCTACAAGCTTTGTTGAATCGCAATGCTTTAACAGCTTCTCCCTCACTTTCTCCAGCTGCTTCTGCAACAGCCTGATCAGGGGAATCACCTGACTCAAGCTGGCAGTGTCGGAACTGACTTCTTGTGTGGCAAGTTCAAACGGCTGGAGAACCTTGCACAACACGGAAATCAGTCTCCACTGCGCTTGACTCAGGCGCATCCCCACTCCTTTTCCTATGTCGTAGGTGGCTGTGTAGGTTTGAATGGCCTTTTGCTGCTCCTCCATCCTCTGCAGCATATAGAGCGTGGAGTTCCAGCGCGTCACAACCTCTTGTTTGAGGTGATGGCAGGGAAGGTTCATGCTTTTTTGATGTTGCTCGAGTCTGCGGTAGGCACTGGCAGAATGCCGAAAGTGTCCAGCATTTTTGCGGGCCACCGCAAGCATCTCCTGCACACCCCTGTCACTCTTCAGGTAATGCTGCACCACCAAATTTATGGTGTGGACAAAACATCGGACGTGCTGGAAATTGCCCATATGTAATGCCCGCACAATGTTACTGGCGTTGTCTGACACCACAAATCCCCAGGAGAGTCTAAGTGGGGTAAGCCACTGTGAGATTATTTGTCAGCGTTGTGCCTCTTATTAAAACCGGTGATACACAATGTTGCCTGCCTTGGAACGAGCAGCCGTTGTGGAGATGCTGCTACTGATGCAGCTGCTGCTGTTGCTGCGGAAGGCGATGCATCTACCCAGTGGGCTGTCACAGTCATATAGTCCTTAGTTTGCCCTGAACCACTTGTCCACATGTCCGTGGTTAAGTGGACAGTGGGTACAACCGCATTTTTCAGAGCACTGAGGACACTTGTTCGTACTTCTCTGTACATCCCGGGTATCGCCTGCCTAGTGAAGTGGAATCTCGACGGGATTTGGTACCGGGGACACAATACCTCCATCAACTGTCTAAATCCCACTCCACTGATGGTGGACACCGGACGCACGTCTAACACCAACATAGCTGTTACAGCCGCAGTTATCCACTTTGCAATAGGGTGACTACTGTCGTACTTTGTGCTCATGGCAAGCGACTGTTGGACGGTCAACTGTTTGGTGAAAGACGTAGCGTTCTTACAACTTCCCCTCTGGGAAGATGACCGACTACCAGCAGCAACAGCAGCAGCGGCAGTAGTAGGCGTACCGCTGCAGGATTCCCCGGAAGAATCCTGGATTGAAGAGGACATGGCCTGCAGACCTATCTCTGATGGAGATTGTGGAGGAAGTTGACGAGGAGGGTGTTGGTGGTGTGTATACAACAGGACCAAGGGATTTAGGTGTCCCTGGACTGCTGACGGTCCTAGCCACAGGTCCTGAACTAAACACTGAATTATGAAGGTTCTTCAGGTGACGTGTAAGGGAGGATGTCTCTAGGTGGCCAAGATCCTTACCCCTGCTTATTTGAGCTTTACATAAGGTACATATGGCCATACATTTGTTGTCCGGATTGGGATAAAAATAACTCCAGACCGAAGAGGTGGATTTTTTGGTCTTCTGACCAGGCATGACGATCGGCTTTTTCATCCAATAGACAACAACTGTTTCCCCCCCTGGTGCCTCATTTAAGATAACCACATCAGCATCCTCCTCGTCAAGTTCCTCCTCAGCGCCAGCTACATCAATATCCTCCTCCCAGTGTACAACATTGACACCTTCATTAGCCAAATCTGTAACTAGACTGTGGGTGATCCTTCCAGCATATGCAGAGGGCGTGCTGCAAATGGTGGAAGGAGCCACCTCTACCCGTACAGTGATGGGAAGGTCAGGCTTCGCAACCACCAACACCCTTGGTCTCGCCTTGGGGATTTGTGATGCCATCTCTTTAGAAGGCAGAGTTGTTTGCTGTGGTGTTGATGACAGCTTAAGTCTCTTAAATTTTTTAGAGGGGGAGGAGGAAGAGGAGGGCTTAGATCCTTGGGTGAAGCTGAACCACTAGTCATGAACACGTGCCAGGGCCTAAGCCGTTCCTTGCCACTCCGTGTCGTAAATGGCATATTGGCAAGTTTACGTTTCTCCTCAGATGATTTCTTTTTTTGCTAATTTTAGTGAACTTTGGCTTTTTGGATTTTACATGCCCTCTACTAGGAGATTGGGCATCGCCCTTGGCAGACGACGTTGATGGCATTTCATCGTCTATGTCATGACTAGTGGCAGCAGCTTCAGCATTAGGAGGAAGTGGTTCTTGATCTTTTCCTACTTTATCCTCCAAATTTTGGTACTCCATTATATGCAGCACAAGAGAGCGTACCCCTAAACCACACACACTCGGCAAAGCCTTTACAAATTATCTGCGGCACAGGAGAGTACCACTGGACTGGAGTTATACAGCAGTACCTATTTTTTGGTACAGCAGCAACAGTGAACGTAGTTTGACTTTGAAATAGCAGTACCTATTTTTTGGTACAGCAGCAACAGTGAACGTAGTTTATATAAACTATATAACGTATTTTAAATATATTGCACTACTAATATTTCTTGACTGCAGGAACAGTGAACCTATTCATATATTGCAGTAGAAATTTTTAGAGCCTTTTTTTATAATTTTTTTATATTTTTTTTTAATTATTTTTGTATAAGTTTTTTAGAATTTTTTTTTTTAGAACTTTTTAATAATTTTCAAATAACAATGCCCTTAGCAGAACAGAGCACAGGACACAGGCAGCACCACTGGACTCAGCACAGGATCTCAAAGGAAACCACTGAAAACAAAAGCAGGACAGGAGCTCTAACTACAACCTCCCTCACGAGTTTTCGCAGCCAGAATGAAGATGGCGGCCGCGAGTGGTGAATTTATGACATCCGAGTCTCGCGAGAATTGATGCAAGACTTGGATGTCATAGCCTTGTTTGGGATTTTTTTCACGGGCGGAAGTACCCGAACAGTGCTCGGATCCCGTCGGATCTGCACTATTCGGGTGGGCTCGGATTAGCGAAATCCGAGCCCGCTCATCACTAGTAGCAACACATCCCACCTCTGTAGTAACAAATTCTCCTTCCCCACACCACTGAACTAACCCTTCAACCAAACTCTGCACCTTCCCTTACTTTTGTAGTAACACTATGCTAATAACACTAGTAACACTTATTTTTCTACTTGCAGTATCTTTATTGTCTGTATTTCGTCGCCAACATTTAAAACTGGTGCAGCTTTACGATGTCTGTCTGCAATTCTTTTATAACTGTCCTGTGAATGTTGCAATATCTCTCTTAATACTTCAAGATTATTCTGTAGCGACTCTAGTCTGGATATAACAGCAGGTATGGAAGAATCCCGTGGAAAATTGGGGAGTAGGTTTGGATCATACCCCAACAATAAATGTAAATCTTTATCCGGTACTGAAATAGACTGCTCAGGCTAGGTACCAACACTGGGGATCTGCACCCCAAAAAAAGTATATATAAAAACAACCACAAAATTGCGATGGTGTACCCAGTCTGCCGTAAAAGTACTTGTGCACTTGTATTGGATCATACCCCAAATTGGCATAAAAAGGACTTTGTCTTGTGGATGAGTGTTGTGAGTTGTTGTATGAGAACTCTGCCATTGGCAGAACATTAATCCAGTCATCTTGCAGATAGCAAATGTAGCACTGTAGGTATTGTTCTAATGTCTGATTGGTGCGTTCTGTCTGTCCATTGGATTGAGGATGGAAGGCAGTTGATAATTTGATATTAATATTAAGAGCACTACAAAACTGTTTCCAAAAATGTGAAGTAAATTGTACTCTTCGGTCAGAGACTACATCATCAGAAACTCCATGTAGACAAAAAACTTCCCTGATTAGTAATTCTGCTGTTTCTTTTGCGGGAGGAAGTCTACGACAGGGCACAAAGTGAGCCATCTTTGTGAGTTGATCTACAACCACGAGAATTGTAGTCATATTGAATTATGGTCCATCCACAATAAAATCCATGGTGAGTTGAACCCCATGGACGAGAAGGAACTGGCAAAGGCTGTAAAAGTCCAAGTGGAGCAGTGCGGGGATTTTTAAACCAGGCACAAGTACTGCAGGATGATACAAATTTTTTAACATCCTCCTTGCATTTCGGCCACCAGAAGTAACGAGATAATAATTCATGAGTTTTGAAAACACCTTTATGGCCTCAGTCTAGAGTCATTGGCAAATTGCAGTACTCTTAATCGTGCTGCTGCTGATACATACAAGCGATGCCCATTCTTCCAAATGTTATCTCGATAGGTGAAGTGTAAATCTATAGGGGGTTCTAAAAGGATCAGATCAGTTCTATAACCCTCTTTGATGTCAGGCAGCAGATCACCAGTGCCAATAGCTCCCAGGGAATTTGACTTAGAGAGGATTGTCTTTTCCAGATCAAACTGTGGTGAGTCTTCCATGTATGCTCTGGATAGAGCATCAGATTTCCCATTTTGGGATCCAGGTCGATAAGAGATAACAAAATCAAAATGATTTAGGAATAAACTCCATCTGGCTTGTCGCGGAGAAAGTCTTTTTACAGACCGAACAAACTCTAGATTCCGGTGGTCAGTTAGCACAGTAATTTGATGTGCAGCACCTTCAAGCAAATGTCTCCATTCAGTAAATACAGCCACAATGGCTAATAGTTCTTTATTTCCCACATCATAATTTCTTTCTGAAGCAGTCATTTGATGAGAGAAAAAAGCACATGGATGTAATAGCATCTTCTCTCCTATACTCTGTGATAATATTGCCCCTACTGCTGAATCTGAAGCATCTGCCTCAAGGATAAAAGGAAGTTCTGGTTGGAATATATTAATATGGGATCTGTAATAAACTTTGTCTTGAGCAGAGAAAAAGCCCCTTCAGCTTCTGGAGATCAATGGAAAGATGATCCCTTCTTGGTTAGTTGAGTAAATGGTGTCACAATCTTGGAAAAGTCTTTAATGAAACATCTATAGAAGTTGGCAAACCCTATGAACCTTTGTACCTCTTTTACATTTCTTGGAGCCGGCCAATCTACCATAGCCTGGACATTGCTAGGGTCCATTCTCAAACCTTGAGGTGAGATGATATAGCCCAAGAACTGAATCTGTTTCTGGTGGTATTTACACTTCTCCAACTTAATGTACAAACAGTGTCTGCGAAGACATTTCAGTACAGTTCGAACTTGTTGTTGGTGCTCCTCTTGGGAATTTGAGAAAATTAGTATGTCATCAAGATAAATCACAACAAATTGGTCAAATTAATCTTTAAAAACATGATTCATGAAATGTTGGAATGTAGCAGGAGCATTGCACAGTCCAAAGGGCATCACTAGATGTTCAAAATGTCCATATTTACATTGAAAGGCAGTCTTCCATTCATCGCCAGATCGTATGCAAAATAAATTGTATGCTCCTCGTAGATCTAATTTGGAAAAAATTCTTGCTGAGCGAAGCCTCTCCAGTAATTTTGAAATAAGTGGGAGCTGGTAATGGTTCTTGATTGTAACTTTATTCAATGCTCTATAGTCAATACATGGTCGTAATGAACCACTCTTTTTCTTCACAAAGAAAATAAGTGCACCTGATGGAGACGTGGAAGGACGAATAAAACCTTTTTCTAAACTTTCATCCACGAAATCCTTGAGGACCTTTAACTCAAGCTCGGCTAATGGATAAATACGTCCAAAGGGTATAGCAGCCCCAGGTAACAAATCCACAGGACAATCATAGGGTCTGTGAGGTGGTAATTTGTCAGAATTCTTCTTACTACAGACATCAGAAAAGCCTCTTCAACTGAGGATTCAGGTTTAGTCTCCGGAGCATATGTTTCTTGTGAAAAATAAATAGTTTTTAATTCCCAGTTATTGGATGGATTATCTGCAGCCAACCAAGGAATTCCCAGAATAATAGGAAACTGGGGAGATGAGATCAGTAAGAAAGTCAGTCTCATGATGGATTGGCTCAATTACGAGGTCCAGGGGTTCGGTTTCATGAGTAACTGGACCAGAGTTCAAAGGAGAACCATCCACAGTTTCCATTAACACTGGTATCTGTTTGTCTCTAAATTCAATCTTATTTCTCTTAGCAAACATAATGTCCGCAAAATTTCCGTTCGCACCAGAGTCCACCATTGCTATACTGGAAATCCAGTGTGCACCGATCTGGAATCGAATTGGAATTGAGAAATGGGAGTTATTATTTCCCTTATTCTTCTCAGTTGATGCTAAAGAGGAGAGACATGGAATAATTGCATTCACTTGCTGAGGAATGTCTGAAATCACAGACTTCTGATCTGAAAAGTCTGCATCTGCTAAGCTAGCTACTGTCTTCTGAGGTATTCTAGGACAATTTGAGACATAATGTCCTAGTTTGCCACAATAAAGGCACAAGTTCTCTTGACGTCGTTGTTCCCTTCTCTCACTAGAACTAAGTTTGTGAAGTGTGTCTACTTGCATGGGTTCAGACTCAAATTCCTTAGTAGATTTTACCTCAGAATTCCCATAATAGTTTGAAGTTGTGGGTTCTCGATAACTGGGGTATATCCAGGTTAAGGCTTTCCTTTCTTGTCGTCTCTCAATCAGTCGAGCATCAATTCGAATGCAATGGCTAATGAAAGGCTCAAGTTCAGTTGGTGCCTCTGCTCGGGCTAATTCATCTTTAATGGTCTCAGAAAGTCCCTTACAGTAGACAGACAGCTGCGCCTCAGAATTCCAAGTAGTGTCAAGGACCCATCTTAGAAAATCTGCAGTATATTCCACAACTGAGCGTCTCCCCTGACGTAATTTCAATAAGGTTTTTTTAGCAGTATCTTTCCAGTGTGGATCATCAATGGTTTGTTTTATTACTTTGAGGAAGTCATCAAATTTCTCTAATAAGTTTCGATATAAGGAGAAGCCCATGCAAGGGTGATGTCCTTAAGTAGCAAAAGCATACACCACACCTTTGACTTTTCAGACTGGAAATGGGACTCATACAGTTGGAAATGCAGCTGGCATTGATTTATAAATCCGAGAAACATTTGAGGGTCCTCTTCAAACCGAGTTGATGGGAGAGGGAGAGCAGCAGGGGATAGTGCTGTTACAGACACTTGTGGTGACCCTTTCTCCAACTCTGAAATACGTTCCTCATGTTGAGACAGTCTAATTAGAAATTCCTGGAAGCCACTCTGTGCGTCACAACCTTTTTGTGAGACAACTTGAATTTCTTGCTTAACCTGTGATTTGAGAGCTAAAAAACTGTCCTTCAGGAATTTCAGCTCCACCTGGCATTCAATTAGCAAACTTAACATGGTGGTAACAACTTCATGTCCTGAGCTCTCAGCTCTTCATGACTAAGCCAGTTTCCAGGTTTTGGTAAGAATTTTTTCGCAATGATAACCTATTTTACTAAGGTAAATGTTATATTTCTCCTGAGATAAGACTTTCTATGGTATATTGGAATCTTTTTACAGTCTGACATACATGTCAAAATTAGTAAAAAAAACAACTAAAATTCAGGTTCTTGTACCATTCATTTACACCAAGCCCATTCAGTTACCGAATATAATCAGGAAGCCATCCCAAGTAGACTGATACCAATGTGTACTTTAACAATGAAGTAGTGATAGGGCTGTGAAGTTTGTATTCAGTGTTAAATAAAAAAAAACTTTTCAGGGTTCAGCATAAACTAAGAGGTATGTCAATAGCTCTGGCAGTGCCCTCTGAAAAACAAATAGTATTCTGCAGTGGTGTAGAGCTCTGGTGCACACACCTCAGTGAGTCAATGACTGACCAATCGCAAGTGTTTAATCATGCAAAAGTTATATTAACCTTTTTGACTTGGTTAGAAATTATCACATGTATATGAAGATTTCCCTCTAAACATGACCTGTTAAAAGTACTTGCAGGTAGTACTCCAGTTGAGAAACATTGAAATGAACCTGTCTGTTTAAGCTATTTGGTGTTTACGTTGCTGTTTGCTAGTTTCAGTATCAAGACACATAGTATGTTTGGAAAGAATTTTTGATTTTGGTTGACTAATGCGGAACTCATGGATCGTAAATTGGTTATGGCAGACTGACTCCATGTGTATTAAAAATAAACCAGGCTCATGTGTATAAGAATGACAGATTTCTAACTATACTGTAAAACAGTGTGCCATTAGGACTTACACATGTTAACACAAAGATGCCCCCCCGCACTTAAAAATAAGCCTGCTGGTATATAAGCCTGCATGCTTAAAGTACGCAAGTACCCAAAGCAATGAGGTGCTGCAGAAGACAAAAAGCAAAAATAAATGGTTGTGAATCCTTGCTCCTTTGGCACGAGATGTATACAGCTCAATTAAAGTTTACTGACAGTAAATGAATGTTGAAGGTGTTGGATCCTGCATTTGGATATCCTTTTGCCACGTCCTGCTTCACCTTGCTGCAATTTTATGATGAGGCGCATGGAGCAGGGAGGCGGTTCATTGAATCAATTACATCTTTTTTTCCCCCTCTATTTCTTTTTCCTTTATCTCTTTTTTCCTTATTTTTTATTTCTTTTTCTTTATTTCTTTTTCATTATTTTCTTTCCCTTTTCTTCATTTCTTTTTTGTTTACATTTTCTTTTCTTTTTTTTTATTTTTATTTCTTGATTTCCCTTGATTTTTTTGTTCTTTTCTTTTCTTTTTCTTTATATTTTTTCTGTATTTGCTTTTCCTTATTTCTTTTTCTTTATTTCTTTTTTTTTACAATTTCTTTTTTTCTATAATTTTTTTGTTTTCTTTATTTCTTTATTTTATTATTTTTTCTTTCTTTCTTTTTCTTTTTTTTTTCTTTTTCTTTTTTGTTTCTTTATTTATTTTTCTTTATATCATTTTCCTTTTTCTTATTTTTTTTTTCTTTATTTTTTATTTCTTTATCTTTATTACTATTTATTTTTATTTTTTATTGTTTTTCTTTTGTTTTTTTATTTCTTTCCTTTTTTATGTTTATCTCTCTCTCTATATTCCTTTTTTTTAATTTATTTTTATTTTTTTATATTTATTTCTATATTTCTTTTAGAACCCCTAGGTCACAGCATAACCATGCGGTCATGGCATATTCCTCACCTAGTAGTACTAGTGCTACTTAGGTACAATACACACAGCTTAGTGAAGGGAGATATTTTTAAATGCACATGGGTAGAAACCCCTATGTGTGTGTGTGTGTGTGTGTGTGTGTGGGGGGGGGGGGGTTGACATCTCCCTAGGGAATGTGTAGCAGTGGTCAGTAATCACTGCTTGATTGCCATTCTGGAGGGTGGGCACTATGCTGTGTGGGGACAATGAAGTGATTGTATCATAGTGCAATTATAGTAAACACTTTGCAAGTAGTCGTGTGTTAAACTTAGGAACATAGCGAAGCAGGAATTGGTCTTACAATGGTAAAATGTGGCTCAATCTATTACTTACAAACACAGTTTCAGATGCTGCTTGCAGATATTACCATCCAGATTCTGCATTGAGTGTAATGTTTTGATCTTTCCAGGGCCAATGTCGATGTTCATTTTAATGAAAATCCTTTAGAACTTCTGGCACTAAGATCCTATATGAACATTTGAGTTTAGTTACATAATGCTTGTCCAAATAAACTGTCATGTGATCCTGTTAAAACCTTCACACTATATCTTCTGTCCGGTTAAATCCTTTACCATCGTAACCCCAAAAAACACAAGCAGACAAAGTACACCCTATACAAGCAGGCCACACAATAATGGACAGGAAACACCTGGGTCATTCTAGCTAATTCTAAATTAATAAGTGTAAGAGACAAAGTGCAGTTTGGTTGTGCTTTCATGTGGTGTAACATGACTAGATTCTTCCAAAATCTCCTGTCCCACAGATTTGGGGCTAATCTCCGGTAGGCCCCGCCACGATTAAGCTCCGCCCCCTCCGATGTTAGGGCGGAGCTTCCAGAGATCACTTGACTGCCCGACGTCTGCGGGCCTCGGCGGCAGTGTCAGTAACAAACACACTACCGCGCAGGTGCAGAGAGCCTGTCTGGCTCTCAGCATCTGCGCGGTAGTGTGTTTTCAACTTCAGCAGGGGAGGAGGAGTTATGTTCCTGTCACAGCCGCCCAAAGGAGCAGCATGCCGGACCGTTTCAGAGTCAGGTAAGTGGCACTCTGGCATTACTCCTTGATTGGTTGAGTTCTCTATAAATGTACATATGTCCACTATGTTCCTTTTAAACTTATCTGATGCCTGCAGTAGGGGCCTATATCATTTATTTGTTTATGGAATATCATGATTTATTTTTATCACTTGAACCATCCTTTTACAACAAAACTTTTATTGGATATAATATTAAAAGCAAAATATAAAATTATATAAATATAATTAATAAAATCAAAATTATGATAAAACTGGATGCACTGTGTATCTATACCTATATATTTCCAAACCAAAGAATATATGGTAAGGAGGCTGATATGAATAATCAAAACCACCAGGACTTGGAAATATATTACCATAGTCCTTCCTAATCCTATTGAAGTGGTGGTTTTGATTTTTCATATCAGTGGATGATAACTGACCACTGATCCCACAATAGTATATCTGCATATTAGCAATACTTATACAGCCTCCTTACCATATATCCTTTGGTTTGGATATATAGGTATAGATACACAGTGCATCCAGTTTTATTTTAATTTTGATTTTATTAATAATATTGATATCATTTTATATTGCGTTTTTAATATTATATCCAATAAAAGTTATGTTTTAAAAGGATGGTTCAAGTGATAACAATAAATGATATAGGCCCATAATGCACCTAGTTTTAAAAAAAATACTGTTCTTTCTTTTCTCTATCAAGTTATCCTCTAGTTTTAGCTTGCACCCCAGTTATAAAATAAGATTTTATAAATACTTATAAAATCCTAGAAGGGAGCGAAATAATTATTCCTGGAGATAGATTATAAATAATCTTGCTGTCTTTTTCCCTTTATATTATCTTTTCTATCAGCCTTCCTTCCTTATTCACTTTCTTTTTCAGCAATTTTTTATTTTCTTTATGTGATTGCAAGCACTGCATGGTAATTAGTGTTAAACTCATTTGCACAAGTACAGTTAATTGGCTACAGCAATTAATTAATGTGTTGAAAATTTGGCACCAGAAGAGAATTTTTTTTGTCATAAAACAAAGAAAGTGAAATGAGAGTGTCCAATATCCTGTCTAGTCTGGGTCTGGAATATACCCCCAGTGACCCCGAGGGATGAAAGGGAGAAATGGGGAGAGCCCTGAGGGATGAAATGGGGAGAGCCCTGAGGGATGAAATGGGGAGAGCCCTGAGGGATGAAAGGGGAAAATGGGGAGAGCCCTGAGGGATGGAAGAGGGAAATGGGGAGAGCCCTGAGGGATGAGGGATGGAAGAGGGATGAGGGATAGAAGAGGGAAATGGGGAGAGCCCTGAAAGATGAAATGGGGAGAGCTCTGAGGGATAAAATGGGGAGATGAAATGGGGAGAGCCCTGAGAATCCAGGATCAATCAAAACTAAACATACTCATTATTTACAGGTAGGAAAACATTTGTCTATACTAATCTTTTGAATGTTTCTAAATATTTTATTTTAGCCAGCCACTCTGAAAATGTATACTATGTTTGCATGACATGATGAAAACGGCTTTGTTTATGGAATATCATGATTATCAGATTATATAATGTTAATAATTATGTGATCATTGCATATAATTAGTATATTTTGAGGGAATGGCATGTTGGAGGGCATGGCATGATTATAACAAAGTAGGATGGCATGTATATGGTTGACATAGGCTTGCATGATTCTAATGAAGTAGGATGACATGATTTTATTGCGGTGGCATGCCTTTAATAATTTGTATTTTGTCTTGCAAGGGTGGCATGATAATAAGTAAGATATGCTTGTCTTTATAATACTGTGTATGTGTTAATAATAGTTATATATGGTGGCATAATTATATGGAGATCTTGCTAATTGTGCTATCTTACCATATTGGCATGATTATATATGAGGTGGTTTATAATAAAGAGATTGTAGGACGGCATGATAAAGGATGATATTCAAGAAATTGTTATGCATGATTGAGGGAAACAGAGTTGGAACTATCTGCAGTCAGGGCATCAAGCAATCTTCAGTGGGCATCACTGATGTCAAAAATATTGTTTATGTTATTGCTAGGCACTACAAAATGTCTTCCAAAAGAAGTGCAGTTTCCGAAGACAAAAGCTAAGCGGAAGTGCCTAAAAAGAAGAAATATAGTAGTGGCTCAGCAAAGAGATTGCAAGCGTCACAGAAGAGTCTGAGAGAAGCAGGAAATGCACCAGGCCAACAAAAGCTATGGAAGTCTAAGGATGTTACTGTAGAACCAAAGGACTTAAGCCTTCAACATGTTTCTGAAAGCACAGTACAGAAGGATGCTGCAGCATCAGTGTCTAGTGCAGACGAAGGTCCGTCCGTTGTATTAAGTGAACCGGAAGGCTCAGGAGAAAACATTTGTGGGCTCAGCATCACCGAGACCCATGGTCAAGATACGGACAGTTCTGCAGAAAGTGAGATCTTGTTTTTCACCTATTCCATCTGTATCTGAAAAATGTAATGTTTTTGTTGCACCAGAAGCATTATGCAGTCCTTCAGCCAAATTACATTTTATGAAAGCTCACCCTGTACAGCCACCTTCAGATGCTACTCATGCTTTGCCTTTTCAAGCTCATAAAGTCTACTTTCGACCGGTACCCGGTGGAAGTGCCATTCAGAGGAAATGGCTGTCTTACTGTGTTGAAAGTCAAAAAATATTTTGTTCAACTTGTATGACATTTTGTAGCAATCGTAAAAGTAATTTTATTTTTGAATGGCAAGTTAATAAACACCATGTGTATGACAGAGTAAGGGAACATGAAGAATCTAGCCAACATCAAGTACCTGTCAGTGCATATTTGCATGCAGAAAGGAAAAGTGATATAGAAATTTTAATCAATGTAAATTTAGCAAACAAACAGAGAAGAAGTGCAGCACAATCGCATGGTAATGAGTCACCTTATTGCTATCATACTATACATTGCAAAGCAAGCGCTTGCTTACAGAGGGAAGGATGAGGCTGCTCATACTTTACTCAATAGTGACCTCAACCACGGTAACTTTCTTGAGTTAGTTCTGCTTCTGAGTAAATATGATGGTGTACTGCAAAAACACAGAGCAAGCAGTAGCAAAAAGTGAGGCCAGGAAAAGACGCCATCAGAAGAGTAAAGGAAGGGGTGGAATGGTGACATTTTTAAGCAAAACAACTGTTAACAAGCTAATGATAATAATAATGGGAAATTTGGTAAACCAGAAAATAAGCCAGGAGGTGAAAGATGCTGTGAATTTTAGTGTAGAAATGGACAGTACACATGATATTAGTGTTGTGGAACAATGTAGCATCATTTTAAGGTACACCAAAGACAGCATGGTTTTTGAAAGACTCTTCAGTCTTGTTGATGTCAGAAGCACTACTGGGGAAGCTCTGTTTTACGTTCTGAAGGAGCGACTTGAAATGTTCTCTCTGAGCATAAGTAACATTATTGGTTGCTCTTTTGATGGTGCTGCAAACATGAGTGGGCACTACAGTGGCGTACAGGCCTACATAAGAAAAGAGTCCTGTAATTCAGTGTACACTTGGTGTTATGCTCATATTCTCAATTTGGTCATTGTAGATATCACACAGTGTGTTACTCCAGTAAAGTCTTTATTTGGGCTTTTAGAGAAAACAGCATGTTTTTTTTCAGAGTCTTACAAGAGATCATCTGTGTGGGCAGAACATGTCTCCAACCAGCGTCAAGGGCAGGAAAAACTGTCACGACTAAAGAAAATTGGTGATACACGCTGGTGGAGCAAACCAAGAGCATTAAGTAAAATTTTAGATCATCTTCTGAACAATCCAATGAATTGTACAGCACCTTGCTTTCTTGCCTGGAGTATATTTCAGTGTCACCACAGTTTGACAGTAAAATCATTAGTGAGGCAAAGTACTTACTCCATGGCTGGACAAGATACAAAACACTACTTGTATCATTTATGTTCATGCAGATCTTTGAAATTGCAACTCCAGTTTCTGATTATCTGCAGACTGCTGGTTTAGACATATTACAGGCCTGGTGAATGGTTGACATTGCCAAGGGTCTGCTTCAGAAGCTTAGACCTTCATTTTCGAAAGTAATTGAATTAGTGAATTCATTTATTGACAAAGTAGAGAGTTCGCTTGAAGAGCATTCTGTAACTGCTGAAGTCCCAAATAGTCTACCTGAAAAAAGGACAGCAATGAAAAAAAAGATGCCTGGTGAGTTATCTCAGGATGAGCCAATTGAGGACTCTCTAAAAGCTTTCAAAATACAGACATACTATGTTGTACTTGATCAAGCAGTAGAGAGTATTGATAGAAGGTTTTCCAAAAATGAAAGCCTCATTCAGAATTTAACCTACTTTGACCCAAGGCAGTTTAACCAAATGATGAAGGATCAGTGTGAGATACCAAAGGAGGCTCTGAGAACTGTTGCAGATTTGGCTGAGGTAGACATTGTCCAGCTTAAAACAGAGCTTCTAAATTTTGTGCAGAATTATTCTGTGCTTAAAAAGCCATATTCTCTGCCGAGCACAAGTGTTAGTGTAGAAGAAACAAACGTTGAAGAAACAATGTCCAGTCATATAAAAATGAAAGCCTGTGAAAACTGCCTGACCTGTTGCTACCAGCTCCTATATGATCACAATTTACACTCTGCTGCATATACCAATCTGGTGCTGTGTACAAAACTCTTCTTACATTAGTTTGTACTCAGGTATCTTGCATAAGAGTTTTTTCAAAGCTTAAAATTGTAAACAATAGATTGAGATCAATGATTGGCCAATAATTGTTAGAATCATTTCTGCTTCTTAATATAGAAAGGGATATTGTTAGAAATTTCATATTTGATGACATAATTGATACATTTGCACATTCATCTTCTCTTCTACAAAGATTGCTTCTGTAACAGCTTAATTGCTGTTAACGATAATGCTTCTTCAATACCAATCCAAAAAATGAAGGCGGTTATATATGCGGGTATTTTGCACTGTCTGTGATAAGCAGATTATAAACATGTTTATTTTAAGTGATTTAAAAATCACTACTGTGTGGTGTTGGAATATTAAGGAATGTTATTTATATTTTTTTGCATTGTTGTGTCAGATGTTCTCAGTGTTACACTAAATAGTTTTGTTTTAAATTTCTAATTTATATTTTTGTATTCATACATGTGTTTATTACTAGAAATAAAGGTTATTTATTGATTGATACATAATTTGTCTATAGTTTTGTGTACATGATATATGTGAAACTCATCTAATTAAGGATAGTGCTATAAGTTCTCCTCCTTGGGCTGACCACACCCCCTTGACTGGCCACACCCACTCTTACAGTTGGCCACACCCCAACGTAGTGGGCCCCTATCACTGCATTCCCCTGGTGGGCCTTTCATACCCCAGTCCGACACTGGTGGTCAGTATAACATAACTGCCTTGTGGGTTTCAGCTTAATAATCGGTTTAGGAATGTGGTTTGTGGGGATTGGCTAACATTGCCTAGGCAGAGACACAAATCAATGTCTGAATCGAACAGCTTTTTAACCCGCAAATTCAATGCTGCACTCACACTTTAAAATAAGATTACATGTTATTTTTCTGAATACTATAGATACTTACATTCTTTAACTGGTTCCTACTCCATGGCTAGCTCCTGCGACTCAAAATTAGAGATGCTCAGGCTCGGTTCCCTAAGAACCGAACATACCTTAGCAGATCTGAGTAGTGAGCCGTACCGGCTCGGTACTTTCACGCGCCTTCGGAATTGAAAGCAAAGCAAAACGTCATTGTTACGTCGTTGGATCTCGGATCTCACAAGCTTTGGATTCTATAAGTACTGCCCTCCATGGCGAGCCAGCACCATTTCACAGAGGGACACAGAAGGGGTAGCACTCTTCTTGGCAGTTTCTAGGGCAGTTTGGCAGCATCATAGGTAGAAAACAAAGAGGAGGGCTAGCAGTGTTCTTCAAAGTCTCCAGTGACATTCCGGAGAGCTCCATTTCTCCATTGCTAATTGTCATTGCTGAAATACAAATAATAGGTCTGGTAGGCTTGGTCTTCTAAATCTGCAGTCACATTGTACTGTGTTATATAGGTAACATACAAAGAGGAGAGCTCCATTGCTCCATTGCTAATTGTCATTGCTGAAATACAAATAATAGTTCTGGCAGTCTTGGGGCTAGATTTACTATCAGGCGGGATGCGTGGCGGCTTGAAGCCGCCATGCATCGCCGTGGTTTTCTGGCGGGTTTGCATTGCAAACAGCCGGATTTACGAATGGGCGCATTTAATTTTCAATTTGAAGCCGCCGGCGATGTCACGGCGGGATGTAACGCTCAAAGCCGCCGGCGGCTTTGAATAGAACATGGCGCTTTTGCTTTAAATGACGGCGCTTTCGTGTGATGGCGGTTTTTTTGAAAATTACACCTGTCTCATGGCCTGTTACTATTGGCTACTTTCAAAGTCAGGAGATTTGACATCACAATCCCTATATAAATCACTGGCCTGCCACTTTTTCTTTGATAGGGTTTTGAGGAGTTTTTAGAGAGGAGTTTGGTGGTTAGGGCTGTGGTGAGAGTTGGAGTATAGTAGTTTGGTGGTGCGATTTCTGCTTGAACTGTGAGTAGTCCTGTGCTAGTTTTCAGTTGTGTGCATTTATTTTAAAAAAAAAATTCTGTCTTGTATTTTTTGTATTTGACTTGTCCTTTGTCTGTGTTACTTGTGTGTGATTGTGTTGAGAGTGTGTCTGTAGTTAGTGTAGTTTGTCCTTTGTGTTTGTAAGTCTTTCTGTGTTTTGTGTTTTTCACATTTATTTGTGAATATGTCCAGAGAGAGGAGGGGAGCAGAGGCTGAGGAGAGGGAGATTGAGGTTGAGGGGGCAGAGGAGGGTGAGGAAGGCTTTGAGTAGTCAGGACAGGGCAGGAAGACCAAGACAGGGAGGAATGTCCGTTTCTCCCATGATGAGAATCATGTGCTGGTGCACAACATAGTTCCCTGCTACGAAGTTATATTAGGGAACCTGGCAGCCCGTACTCCTCTAAGGCGGTGCCACCAATTGTGGGGGAGAGTGTGTGACGCAGTGAACGCGGGGGGGCCACTAAAGCGGACAGTGGCTCACTGCCGCAAGCGTTTTTCTGACATCAAGAGGAGACTAAAAGAAAAAATGGCTGAGGTAAGGAGGTCAACAAGAAGAACGGGTGGTGGGCCCCCTCTTCGTATCGAATATACAACTTATGAGGAGGAGCTGCGGCAGATAATGCCCCGGGAAATTGTCGAGGGGATTAATGTACAAGATACAGATTCACCCTCGTTTGCCCAAGTCGTTGGTGAGTTATTTGCCTTTTTTACTCTAACAGTTTTAAAAGGACACTTTTTTTTATAACTGTTTTTTTATTTGCAAGCACATTTTTCCAAAAAACTGTATATTTGTAAATTGCTTTTTGCTGCAAATACATTGTATGCTTTTTCTAATACATCCAGATTCGCCAGGACCGCAGTTAACTCCCAGTCCGAGGTCTACACCACCACCTTCAGTGAGAGATTCTGCCCCAGAAGAGCAAGCAGGTGCGTGATTTCTGTTTTGGAGAGAAATAATGGAGTTAGTAGATTTTCTGTGCAAATGTTGGTGTCAATGTTATATTTCGTTACTTTTAAATGGTTTGCAATGAGAACATAGGGCTACATTTACTAAACTGAGATGTTGCCTATAGCAACCAATCAGATTGTAACTTTAATTTATTTATTGCATTCTACAAAATGATAGCTAAAATCTGATTGGTTGCTATAGGCAACATCTCCACTTTTTCAAGCACGCAGTTTAGTCAAAATACCCCAGCATGTACTACACAGAGGGAGTACTAAAATAGTATTAGCTTACCCCAAAGCACGGTCTAGCAGCATTTGGCTGTCTGCATCATCATATTTGTAGGTCAAAAAAAATGCATTTTTAGTCCTCTCAGCCATACATAGTCCAAATGAGAATGTGTATTCAAGATAAAAAAAAATGCATCCTTAGGCAGGTAGCATAGGACAAGAAATCAGGAATGCAAACATTGTTTAACAATCTGTAGTTGCACAAGATTATTCTTTTCCATCCAGTGTTCAGAATGCAATATACAAACATATTATATCCTTTACACTTACCGTGATTTTTCATACACAGGGCCGTCTTCATATCAGGCACCTCAGCGGGAGTCCATGCAAATATCCCCTGAGCCAGAGGATCAAACGTTAATCACCCTGCAAACAGTGGATGCCCCTTTGTCTGGCCTCCACGAGCTTTCACCTGGGCCTGCAGAACCACCATCACACCAGCAACTCCAACTATGGACTCAGCAAGAAAAATGGCGCAGGCTATTGGTCTTTTTCAGCAGCAGCAATCCAGCTTTATGGACAGTCAAACTAGGCACATGTCACACATTGTGGCCAATTTGAGGCGGGCACACCACACCAATAGCCAGATCCCTGCTGCATTGAACCGGATTGCATCTGCTATGGAGCAGTCTAATGTCTCTATGACCCAAATGACTGGGGCTGTGGAGGCCTTACATTCCTCAGTTAGGGAGGGTAATGCCAATGTGATCCGCCTGGCAGGGCAAATCCGACAGGAAATTGTGACCCGTTTCCCTGCACCGATGTCATCAGCCACCACCAGTACCGCTAGCACGCCAAGTAGATCTGTGCTGAGTACTCCTCCAAGGAGAGGTGCTCGCACCAGGGGTAGCCGAGGGAGAGGAGAGAGTGGCTCCAGACCTACTGATATGCCAGCAAAAAGGCGTCGCTAGTGTAAATTATTTTTTTTGGGGGGTTATGTTTTGTACATTTATTTCTATTGTGTTGTAATGCAATAAATGCAGTTACATTTCAATGCACAATGTCTTTCTTTTCTGCAAATGAAACAAGAGTATACTGCTTGTAAAAAACAATGCACTATTTCCACTTACATATTGACTTCTGCCTGTAACTTTTCAGGGATGTTCACATTTACCACATGAGGAGTACACACTATCCTCTTTTTAAAGGTTCCAATTTCCAAAACAATTTAAATAAAAAAAACATTGCACTCACATCAAACACATTTTACAGCAATAAATGTTTATCCTACTATGCACTTACATGTAAAGTAGTTTGTAATGAGACGGTCTCTAATCTGCCTTCCGCCCTCTGTGCTCTGCACATCACCAGATGTGACACGGACCCCTTCTTCTTCACTGTCTACTGCAATAATCGGTGGGGTAAGTTGTAAAGCCAGGTTATGTAGCAGACAGCAAGCCAGGACAATCTCAGATACCTTTTCAGGTGCATACATAAGCCCCCCACCAGATTTATCAAGGCACCTGAAGTTGGTTTTCAAGAGTCCATCCAAAGGTACGTTCTATGACACCTCTAGTGGCTATGTGTGCCTCATTGTATTTGTGCTGTGCAGGAGTCTGAGGATGCAGCAGAGGAGTCATGAGCCAGGAGCGACACCCATATCCTAAATCTCCTGCAATAAAACAAAAATGTTAGCTAACATTTAATTTTAGCATGTTGTACAGCAGTTAGCACATGTGAGGCAATTTGACCAATGATAAGGGATATATAAAACATGGTAAGTACATACCCAAAAGCCATTCCTCCGGCATTTCACCACTTTCATATTTGGCATAAAGGGTAGACTGTCTGAGGATAAAGGCGTCATGACATGACCCAGGATAGCCTGCAACAACACTCATTATACGTTGGTTAGCATCGCCCACAACCTGCACATTCAGGGAGTGGTAATGATGGCGATTAACAAAAACCTCTGCCCTGTGGTGAGGTGGTCTCAGGGCAATATGAGTGCAATCTAGTGCTCCCATTACATTTGGGATACCTGCGACCCTATAGAAAGCTCCCTTGAGCTCATGCCACTGTGACTCCTGGCTGGGGAAGCTGATATATCTAGGGCACACTCTTTTAAGGGCACCTAAGACCTGTCCAAAATGCCTGGAAAATGTAGGCTGCGTTATGCCAATCCCTCTGGAGGACACAGATTGAAAGGAACCTGTTGCCAAAAAGTTAACTGCACACAGTAGTTTGTGTAGTCTTGACACTGCATTAGAGCGGCTGGTTGTAGGCTCCATATCATCCTTCACTTGCTCATAAAGTGTCATGAGGTTAGTACGATTGAGCCGAAACATTTGTACTACCTCCACATCAGCCAAAGACTCCAGATTCAAACGTACTGTAAATGCAAGTGGAGTGCGGGGTCTTCGCAGGCTCCGCGGAACAGATGCCAACTGCTGTTCATCCTCCTCCTCCTGGCGCCTTTGTGCCTTCATCAGATAAAAAGCTGCAAACATACACTGGCAAGAATGCACCACATTCCCTGCAAAAGCCATTCTCCAACAAACCCACACCTGAAAAATAATGAGGGGCCCTTTTTGTAAGCATCATGATTAACTGCTGGCCAATAGACTGTGATTGTCTGTGATTTCTTCATCCAGAAAAAACATTTTTCACATTTGGATTGCATTAGCATTAAATTAAGGGTTAACTATGTAATGAAACTTTGTGCATCCTAATTTCTTTGAGCCACCAGTATTAGAGTGGATTTGTTCAATGGAAAAAACAACTAAAAAAGGAATGTTGAAATGAGAATTTACTATGCAATCATAAAGGGTGAAATTATTTTTTTAAAAAAAATAAAAAATACCCTGAAATTACATGACACTTTGGCCATTTTCTAGACACAGTCCTAATGGAGCAATCATTGCACATGAAATAGGCCTTTCTCTTATGTTCTGATTGACAAAATACCTCAAACAGCATACTGTTTGAGCAATCACGCCGCTCACAAGCAGCTCTTTCATTTTGGTATTTTGAATGGCGGCTTTATAAACCCCCTAATAGTAAATCCGGCTGTTTGTATGTTTAACACTGTTGAAACCGTCATGGCGCTTTCTAAAGAGGCGGCTTTGAAAAAAACATTTCTGGCGGTTTGGACGGCGGGTTTAGCGTTAGTAAATCCGGCGATGGCTAAACCGCCGGCAAACCCGGGGTTTACAAACACGCCTGATAGTAGATCTAGCCCTTGGTCTTCTAAATCTGCAGTCACATTGTACTATGTTATTGTCACACTCCACTCCCCGGGTATCTCCACCTGAGCCTCAAACACTGACTATCACTTTAAATCTCTCTTCTTAGTCAGCCTGTCAGCCACGGTTGCGCCTGTGATTACTTCACCTGTGTGTTTGTCAGTGCTGCCATTGGTCAGCCTCGCTTTATAAGGCCCTTCCTTTCACCTTTTCCTTGCTGGTTCTTCAAGTCATACCTGACCTGATTCTATGCCTGCTCTGTGATGTATATCCTGTTCCACAATCCGTGGTAAGCTGTGCTTTATCGCTGCTGTGTGTTTGGACTCCATCGATCTCTGCATACCTGTTCCACTGCCTGTGGTAAATGCTATGCTCAACACCTGTTACCTACTTGGCCTGCACTGCTGACTATTGCTATCCTGTTCCACAATCCGTGGTAAGCTGTGCTTCATTGCTGCTGTGTGTGTTTGGACTCCATCGATCTCTGCATACCTGTTTCCCTGTCTGTGGTATCGCTATGAGCAACGCCCGCTATCTACTCTGCTTGCACCGCTGACTACTGCTGTTCCGTTCCACATCTCTGTGGTAAGCTGTGGCTCATGGTTGCTGTATATATCTGGACTTTGCTGATCTCCATGCACCAGTTCCACTTACCTGTGGTAATCGCTATGAGCAACGCCCGCTATCTACTCTGCCTGCACCGCTGACTACTGCTGTTTCATTCCACATCCCTGTGGTAAGCTGAGGTTCATCATTGCTGCATAACTGGATTTCACTATCTGTTCATCTCCAGTATACTTCACTGAACTTGTGTTATGTTCCACTCCCTAGTGGTACTTGTTCTGACTTTGATCATAACGTACGCAGTCTGTACTATTGAACGTTGACGGTTACTACTCTTTGCATATCTTCGTGATCATCATTTGCAATTTATTCAAGTCTTCATTGAATTCTTGTATTTATGTTTTATAATAAAGTGGTATTCTTATTATCACCATTTGATGTACGAATTGGATCATTCCATGTAACTTGTTCTCTAGCTGTCACATTGGGAGCTTTCCTGGAGAGCCCGCGACCTGCAAGGTGGAAGCTGCAGAAGCCCATATTCCGTTGCGGAAATCCCAGATGAACACCTTCCATTTTGTTAGACTCCGCGCCTCCAGGGAAGTTTAGTCAATACTCATTGAGACAGCAGGATCTCACTCAATTATTCGTGAGCTAACCTGAGAGTTATATAGGTAACATACAAAGAGGAGAGCTCCATTGCTAATTGTCGTTGCTGCAATACAAATAATAGGTCTGGCAGGCTTGGTCTTCTAAATCTGCAGTCACATTGTACTGTGTTATGTAGGAAACATACAAAGCGTAGAGTTCCATTGCGCCACTGCCAATTGTCATTGCTGAAATACAAATAATAGGTCTGGCAGGCTTGGTCTGGCAGGCTTGATCTTCTAAATCTTTGTTTGAAAGTGTATGAAAATAATATTGTGACCTGTGAGGTGGTCAAAAATGACTTGAAATTAGTGTTATGGAGGTTAATAATAATAATGTAGGGGGGGGAAAAAAAGCAAAAATATGTGATTTTAGGAGAAAAAATAGGGATTTTAGAAAAAAAATCGGGATCCAAAACCAAAACACGCAAGGGTGGTTTTGCTAAAACTAAATCCAGATCTAAAACCAAAACCAGAACACAGGGGTCAGTGAATATCTCTACTCAAAATGACAGTGCCGCGTCCCCTTTGCCCTGCCAGCACCTACATGATGGGGCATGTGGGTGAAACAGCGTGTGGATAAATAGGTCACACATTACTACTTTTACGACTATTGCATGTTTTTCTGTATCAATCAAAGAGTTTAAATATATACTTTAGATTCCTTTTTCAACACAGTAATCCTAGAGTTGTTGTAAAAATGTTAGGCAATAATATTTGACAGCTCATAGCCATTGCATAACAAAACAATTCTGGCATTTAATCAATGATAATCGTAAAAAAACAGCGTATGGGTCATGTTAAAAGATTTGCAAGCTAAGTCTGAATTTCTAAACTTCAGGACGTAGATGTTTGCACATTAGGCATTAGTGAGTTCCTAACACGTTAACATACCGTATATACTCGTGTATAAGCCGAGTTTTTCAGCACATTTTTTGTGCTGAAAAAAGCCCCCCTCGGCTTATACTCGAGTCCCACTTACCTGGTCTCCGTTTTCCAGTCTCCCCTGCTTATCTGCAGGCATCTGCAGCCTCTGTGGATCACTGTCAGCCACCATTTTATTGTAGCCCGTTTTTGTGTGTTCATTGCACATGGAACAATAAAGTATTATGAAAAGGAGCCTATCAGTCAAAGCTAAAGACTGGGACATTTCCATCTAGCCCCGCTGGTCAGAGACACATGTGAGTACCCTGACTTGTCCACTGCAATTATTTGCAGCAGTTTTATAAAGTCCAATATTTTCATTTTTTGTCACCTATTAATAAGTGTCTGAAGATTCTTTTGCATAACTGTGAAATCATTGAAAAGTCTAAAAACATCCCAAACTTCAAGTATAATAAGGGTTAAATCACACAAAGCAAATTGTATTGTTCTGTTAAAATGTTTCTTCCAGCAAACAAAATCAAACTTATCTTTATCTGAGCTATTATATCAAATTCTATTTAGTGTATGTGCAGCATCTTTTGCATTACTAAAGCCTAAATTACTGTACTGTTCTGAACACTTAGGAGTAACTGCTCATCACCTTCTAAAGGCGAATAAACTTAACTGGCACATGCATTTAGTATCCACAGACTGTCTCATTGATTTATATATTAATGATCTGAGTTGTCTTTAGTGAATGTTATTTATATCGGTGTTCACCTATTAGGCTTGATACCAAGTGCAGAGGATTTAGTTTAACCATTTGTGTACAATTTATTAGGATATGGGTATATATTATGTACTTATATAATTTTATTGATGTTTAATAACAATACATTTTGATATATTCATTTACAACCTCACGTTTGTATTATTGGGAGCCCAGTGTTAATGATATCCAGCACTGTTTTTATTTTTGAAACTTACAAGTAGCTGCTGCATTTTCCACCCTATGCTTATACTCGAGTCAATAAGTTTTCCCAGTTTTTTGTGGTAAAATTAAGTGCCTAGGCTTATATTCGGGTCGACTTATACTCGAGTATATACGGTAATTTTTTATTTGATTATTATAATTTTAGGACAAAATGGTTGTTATAAATAATGAACTTAAGGTAAGGAGAGATCCAGACACATTTTCAAGTACGCTTACAGGTTGGCCTCAATTCTACAAACATTTCAAATGGATTCAATTTCATTTGGACAATAACACATATATGATTTGCAATCCGTTTGTTGGTGTCCAATGTAGTTTTGCATATCATTTTGGTTTGCACATTTTTAAATCACATAGCATTGGTGTATTTGACATTTGACCTTGAAAGGAAACAGAAATGATTAATTTTATTTACCTTAAAAATATGTTTCAATATCATATTGCCTGAAGTTGGCACCCTAAATCCCGATGTCTGGCTTTAGGCTCCCCCACCTTGTCCATCCCAGCAACCTCGTCCTCCACCCCTGGAGTTACACTCAGAGAGCAATAATGTGAAACACCACCCACAGAGCTATGATATCACATACTTTACTCGGCCCATACATCAGTGCACCACCAGACAGGTCCAGGCAACGGAAACGGGCCGCTCAATTAACAATCTGGTGGCTGTATGAGCTGAGTTATATCCAAAGAGGCTGACATGTGGCCTGAAGACACGCTCCCTAGGACGGCGATGTTGTACCAGTTGCTGGTTTGGACAGTGTGGAGGATCAGCCGCCTCGAGAACCAGATTCTTATCCAACTCCAGGATTGCCTGTATATGTGACAAAAAGATGAGTTTACAAACAAACAAAACATTAGCTGAGGCATTTACAGCTTTTCATTTCCAAAAACAAAGCTGGAGTCAATACTCGGACCGTAGTGAAAGTGCAAAGCCACCACATCAGAAACAACCTCACCATCAAGATACAGAAAGAGAAACACAACAGACAGAAGAGTTGATGGGGCTGGATACTTACCACACAGCAAAAATAATAGGGCACCTTCCAAAAACCTAAAGAAAATAATCCTCTCTGGGAACCAAGGCAATCTGCCAATCTGTTGGGGGAGGGGGCAGGTAAGAAAGAGAGACAAGAAAAGGAGAAAAATAAAAAAATAAAAACAAAGCTGGAGTCAATACCCAGACCGCAGTGAAAGTGCAAAGCTGCCACATCAGAAACAACCTCACCATCAAGAAACAGAAAAACAGAAACCCCCCCCCCTCCGCTGCCCCTCAAAGAGAAACACAACAGACAGAAGAGTTGGTGGGACTGGATACTTACTACACAACAAAATAGATAGGGCACCTTCCAAAAACCTAAAGTATTTAATCCTCTGCGGGCACAAGGCAGTCTGCCAATCTGTTTGGGGAGAGGGGCATATAAGAAAGAGAGATGAGAAAAGGGGGCAAAAATTAAACAAACAGCAATTCTGTCAAAATTCAATTCCTGGGCAAAGTGACAAGACACAATGCAAGAAGCTTGTCAATTCCAAATAGTTTACAATACTTTACTCCCACCACCCAAATTTTTTAAAAAAAATGTCAAATGTAAACACATTACCTAGAAAAGTAGAGATGCGTATTGTTATATTAGCAATTAAAATACTTTGCAATGCAATTAGCAGTTGTAACAAATTTGCAGTTTGTGAAAGATATTGCTCCAAATACCTCTACGCAGCACTCTTCCGCCGACAACTAAACGCCTAAACTCCCAACAAAAAACAAGTGCAGCAAATGCTGTTTTAAAGTGAAGCATAATTAATGCAGTGTCTGCAGGTGTACACTCTGCCGTGAATCAGATGACAACAGATGCAGGTGCGGGAAGAGACTGCAGTTGGCTTGTTTTCAGAAGAGTACCAAACTCATATTTTGGATTCAGATAACAGAGAATGAGGTTGGAGTAAGTATGTGTGTTCAGTTATTTTGATCATTTTTACCATACTTAGGTGTTCCTTATGTCAAAATTAATCAGTTCTATGAATTGCAAACATGTTGTATTACCTATTTGGTCAGTGTAGTCTATATAATGTATGGAGTTTTCAATCTGGATGTTACCGTAGTGGTTAGCCATTCCACCTGCCAACAGAAGGGTACAGGGTTAGAATCCTGAGTGATGAACAGATCTGTGTGGACTTTACATTTCCCCATATTTCTGCGAGTGTTGTCCGATGAGAAGCGTACGCTAGTATATGTTTTGGTGTTGGCTCTGGCTAGTGCAGGATCATGTATGTATATTTATCATTGAGCTTTATTAGCCGTGGAATGCGCATCCATACTTATACTAAATTCAGGATGCCACGTTGTTCATGTCGGAAAACAACCAAATATGCGTGTTCATTATTTAATTATTGTCTATCATTAAACCTTCATTATTATTATTATTAATAATATATTATAAATGAATGATTTTCCATAGGCAGATATTTAAACTGGGCATGTACCAAGGATTTCGGACTCAAATATTTCATTGTATAATTATAGACATTACAAAAAATCAAAAAGAAAAAAAGCTTGCTGTGAGAGATTTTCATGCTCAGCTTTCGTTGTAGTCTATATCATTCACATATTGTTTCCACTTGCACGTTCGCTTAGTGGTTAGACACTCCACCTTTCAACAGCAGGGACCTGAGTTTGATTCCTCACTCACAGCCTTATCTCTGTAGAGTTTATATATTCTTCCCATGTTTTTGTTGATTTCCTATGTGTCCCTTATACAAGAGTATGCACAATTTACCCGTTCACTTATAACAAACCTGTCTGCTTTCCTATTCATATTAGCATATGTTTAGTAAAGGCATAGACTTTATATTAGATATTGCACATCAACCACTTTACATTGCAATTTATTACAACGGTGCATCCACCATGGTTGTTTTTAAAAAAGATTTACATTGTTTAATGTTTGATATTAATATAAAATCTAAGAAAAAAAAAGTTTATTAAGATGTATGTTGTGCATATTTAATTTAGCTGTGAGTGTTTCAAATGAACAATGCTTTTTGAACAGTTTAGTGTTATTATTCAGTGCTGCTGCTTTAGCTGCTTTGGACTTAAACATGACTCCGAGCTTCCTTAACTGTAAGCAGGTAGTTAAGATAAAACTCTGAGCATTTCTTCTTTACTATCCAATGGATCCGTAGGTAAAAGCTTACTCTTCTTAAGTCAGTACAAATAACGCCTACTCTTCTTAAGTCAGTACGATCTCTGCCCATTCCCCTCCCATTCCCAACCCTTTTTTTTAAGTGTCTGGAGAACTGCTTAAGTGCAGTTAAGAAGGATTTTCTTCTTAAGTTAAGAAATTCTTAGCTTACGCAACGGATTTAGATTCTTATCTCCCTTTTCTGGGCATGCGCAGAGAATATTTTCGTAAGATCTGCAAAAATCAGCAGATAAGATCAGTAATGAATCAGGCCTATACACATTACACATAAATAAATATAGTAAAATAAACCAGGGAGTTCACCACACAGAACCTACTATTTATCCCTACCTAAAAGTGGCTATAATCACCGCCTTCCCTGGACTGCTGTCCCGGTCACTGAGCCAAACACTGTTCACTCCTCTGGCACAAGACATGAGCCTAGCCCAAAGTTCACCTGTATCCATCCATTGGAAGATGGATGGGGCATTCTTCATTCTAAAGGGCATAGTAGTAAACACAAACAACCCAAAATGAGGGATGAAAGCTGAGCGCTCCTGCACCTCCCTTTTAAGTTGCCTGTACTCTTTACTAATGTAACCCACTGCCACTGTGTGTGTGGTCCTGGGGTGCATAAGTGGGTAATGCAGTTCCTCACTTGCACTTTCTTCTGCCCTGGCTAGCTCAGAGGTTCCCCACAAATGTAGGTTTTAAGCAATGTCTCTTTAAGATGTTAAGGCACAGGTGTTACAACTTAGGATGCAGTGCAAATAATGTCTCAATGATTTGGAGTCCAGACCATCTCTATAAAAATAAACTCTTTCTTTACATACCTCTTAGCTCTAACATGGTATTCGAGTTGTAAACAACACTAAAATAAATATGCACAGCTTTTTTCTGATTCCAGCAGAATTCTTAATCGTTTAGCAAGAATATGGTTACATACATCACATACATTTCTCCAATAATTCCTCCTGCACAAATTCTTAAACATGTCTCCAGATGGTAATACTACAGCCACATATTTTAAAACAGTGGTTACATATCACATGTAAGTTACATGTCAGCCTCTCCCTGCTCTTCGTCTGCAGCAATGCTGTTACTCCACTACCATTGTTATTCCAATGCTGACCATTAAAGTTTTCCCATATCTGAGAACAGCTTCTTACACACAGCTAATCACACCCTCTCTTTGGGGGCTTTATTGCACAGTTCATGCACTGCCCCAGCTGGACTAATAGCTCATCTATCTGAGGCACGGGATATGCATCTGTTACGGTCACCTTGTTCAACTGATGGTAGCTCATGCCGATAGGTGATGTGACCAGGCACAATTACCCCCATTTCCAGCATCTCATCTACCTCCTTCTTGACCATGCTGAGTATATGTGGTTTGCCTAATAGGTTGTGTCTCTCTGATGTCAACATGGTAGGTTACTACATGAGGGCACCCAGACTTGCTAGGGTAGTGGGTCCATTGCACCTCCAACACTCCCTACTCTGCTCCTCAGTGAGCTGTGCCCCTTTATGTACCACCTCTATCCCTAGCTCTTACTTACAATTGCCTAACAGGTCAGGTAAAGAGTCTGTTGCTAGACTGTCCATGGATGTGTTGAAAACTGTCATTACTGGAATTTTGAATTCCAGGTATGCTTTGATCCAGTTAATATGAGATGTATATAGCAGGGTCTCTGCAGTATCCGGGCCTCTAGTATAATAAGTCTGTTCATGCTTCTGTGCCATGATGTAGGGCCCAGCCCAGGAAGCCTGAAGTTTATTCTTTCTGGCTGGGACTAGCTCCATCACTCTCTGCCAGAAAGCCAACTTACGGTCTCAAGCCAACAAAGTCGGCTTTTTACCGGTTCTGCTTTACATGCAGGTTGGAAAGTGTCAGCTCATTCAACTGTTTAAGATGCTCCCACAATTTCTCTATGTACTCGATAATGGGTAATACTTATACCATGAGAATTCCCTCCAGATTCTCATGGACCAAATTCAGGGGTCCTTATACCATTCGAGTATACAGCATCTCCAGTGGCTAGACCCCTGTAGCATTTTGTGTTGCAAGAAAAGATACTGCAGGCACTTCTCCTTTTCTCCACCCTCCAAGTGCACATATGCCCATATCAATTGCTTGAGGGCCTCGTTGAACCTCTCGCAGAGCACTTTGGTCTGGGGATGGTACAGGGGTGGTACGCATGTGTCTAACCCTGAATTGTTCCCACAGTGTTTATATCAACTCACCCTGGAATCGGGATTGGTGGTCTCTAATCACCTCTTGGGGGATCCAAACAGCTGAATCCATGAGTGCTTGTGATATGTGATCCACATCTATGGATGATAGAGCCATGGCTTCCGTTTATTGGGTGACATAATGTTCCCAATCTGACTGGTATTAGTTAAGGGACCTACAATATCCACAGTCACTCATTGAACTGGCATGCTGATGACCAGCATGAGATGGAGAGGGTGCATGGGAAAGAGTTTCCCGAAGGCGCTGGCATGTGCTGCAAGAGGCCTGGTACCTCTTCACCTTGGGTGATCTCCAGCCAGAAGAAACTACTCTGAAGCCTGGCTTCCGAATCCCTAGGTGACCTTCTACTGTCACATCGGAGCTGTGCTGTACACTTTTGGACTGGCAGCAGTCCATTGGGTAAATGTATTATGCAGCGGATTCTGCTACTCGCCTATATTCAGCGACTTTGTAGAGGAAATTTAAAACAGTAGTGGCTTTCAAGGCAAGTTTTGCCTTCAAAGGCAAGTCATTGAATATCGACGACTTGCAAAATCCGATGCTTAACACATTTACCCCCAGGGTTTTTGCAAAGCACTCATGTATGTTATGCAATACATAAGGCCATAATCCCAAAAATTCTGGTCCCCACAGGTGGGACCATCTAGTTGACTGGTGGTACTGTGGAGGCTCTGGCCCATCCGTTTGGCCTTCATAAACACAGCCCTATCTATATCCCCCAATCAAAACCATAGTTATTTGTGTCTGTTGGTGGCGTACTTACCGGAGGTGGTTCAGGTGTGGTGGGTGGTGATCACCCACCTGTCTTTGGTGGCTGGTCTCAGAGGCTGACTACTCAGCTGTTAAGTAATGAGCAGTGATGATTCTAGCAAGAGCTGGTAATCAGCTGAAATGCAGAATCCTCCTTTGCAGTTCAGGAAGCCGGTTGAGTAAGGTTGCTCAGCAACAGACACAAAACAACTCTGATATTCAGCAAAATCTGCAATGGATTTCTGAGACAACAGAGCAGCAAAACAAAACAGTAAGCAGCAAATTCAAAACACAGGGTCATGGCAGACAGAAAGGGGCTGGGTGTGGGTACTTGCACTGACAAAGTGACTGGTGAGATCATTACAGATGAGGACATCAGGAGGAAGTGCCTGCATTACCCACACCTACACCTGTCCAAAATCATGTCCCCAGTCCAGCCATGCTTTGGCCTTGGGTATGTTTGTAATCCTGAGTACTTGTGATCTCGGGACCAAGTCATGCCGCACCAATGTAATATATGCTCCCAAATCCCTCAGCCTCATCGCCTCCCAGTCCCACACCTAAATCAATTGCACATGCTACTACCAACACTTGGGAAACAATCTTTTACACCTCAGGTGCATTGAAGGTATAACGCCTATTGTGACAAATGTACGGCTTCTGGGCATAATGCTCAGGCCGGGAATTAAACACAGGGGACTGTCACACTGCATGTGCCTGGTTGGTCACATCAGTGGCAACAGCGGGTTCAAGAAACTCCAATGCTTGTTGTCTTGGAGAGTCACTAGGTGTTGCTGGGGTGCACTGAACATAGGATCTGGGGGCATTTCCCAAAGGTGGCTTCTCATGACCTTGAATGAAGCACCAGGTCATTCCACTCTTGAGCCTGATTAATTCTCTGCACAAACTCATCAGCAAATCTGAACTACGATTCACCACCACACATTTTCAGATTCCAGGAGCCAGCCTTTAGCAATAACTGCTCCAACACCATTAGGTCTCTCATATCCTCCAGGGTGGTGGTTTGATTTGCCTCTAACCAATGGAAATAAGCTGTTTTTAGCTGGCTTCTTGGATTCTTGAGAAAGTCAATTGCATCTGATGAAACGCGTTGACTGCTTCACCTTTGCTACCTTCAATATTCGATTTTTTCCTCAGTACGGTCTTTTTACCAGGCTTGTAATTTATTGTTACCTATTTTGGATGTTAACCGTTCACCACAGATCCCAGCTACTCAATACCCTGACTCCCCTTGGTTTGCATATGTTTAAGGGATCCTCCTTTCCAACAACCAACATACCTCCTTTGAAAGTGATTTCATTAAGCCTTATGATTATCTTTCACCTATTTGCCCATATACTGGATCATGGACATTATTTAGGCTGTGAAATCCATCAGAAGGGGGATCATCTTTCCACCCATCAGCCTCTACATAACACTAGTTTTATTGGCATACTTTTCCAACTACAGAAAACAAGTTATTTATACACTCCATTAGGAGAGTCTATTATCCTTGCAACCCGTTTAACTATACACCAGCTAGATCGTGGATTTTATTTGGGCTGAAGTCACCTATAAACAAAAGGGATGGAGTCTCTCCAATAGCCATATTTTTATGCAGAATTTTTATAATTTATATTTCATTATTGGCGCACCTTTCTATATTTATCATTCCACTATTGAGCCTGATGAATTCTCTGCACAAACTGATCAGCAAATCTGGACTACGATTCACCACAACATATTTTTAGATTCCAGGAGCCAGCCTTTAGCAATAACTGCTCCAACACCATTAGGTCTCTCATATCCTCCAGGATAGTGGCTTGATATGCCTCTATCCAATGGGAATAAGCTGTCTTTAGCTGGCTTACATACTCAGTTAGGGACAACACTGCCGAGCTTCGGAGCTTAAAGCATGATATACTTCCAGCAATTGCCTTGTGAGACTGGGACATGATTTAGCCTCCCTCCTCAGTGCCATGGGCTGCCATCATTGCCTCGAACACCTGCAGGTGGGTGTCAAATTCCAAAGTAGCATCATTGAATGTGGGTACATCCATATATACCAGACAAGGTCTGGCTCTATCCTTTAGCAAGCAGGTATATGTGGTGGGGGTAGTTGAACCAGTACTTTCTACACCTCTTCTATTACAAAGGCTCTCTTGCTCATTGTAGCATTCGGTCCCAGTACCACATGCAGTTATGAAAGGAGGGCCATATTACAACTTGTGCATCCACACCCGATTCCCTCTCTGAACACTTTGGCAGTGGAACAACGGGTCTGCCTCAGATCTACCCTCACCCACTTCTCTGGGATGTTCCCAATCCCAATTTGTCAGCAGGGCAATGAGCATTTCTCTAATATCCTTGTGGGTGAAGTTTCATTAAAAACAAAAAATCTTCATTTCTCCATGACAGGCCCAAAATTATTTGTATATGGGTAATATAGCAATGGAGCTATATAGAATACTTCCTCAATGAGCTGGAAAGTAGATACCACTTTCAGTGACCAGACCTGAGAATTCTTCCCATTTTTGGTGAGAGGAATGCTGGAGGAATAATTCTACTGTCAGATGCGTGTGACAGATCCCAGCAGAATGTGAGAAGGAGGTGCTTCCACACACAATTGTAACTTAACCAGGAACGTTGGTTTATTTTTTACATATGTTACAGTGAAGTATATATGTAACTTGCAGGTAAACAGCAGGCAATCAGACTTGTGGATGTACATGTACTTATATATTAATATGCAGTCTCAGCGAGATTATGCAGCACATGGAAGCCACTGAGGCATTTGTAAGCTGCACGTCTATGCAGCCTCTGATATTACCGGCACACTCCTACACTGTAAAATTGCTCACATATAAATGGGAACAGAAGACAGAAAGGTCACGCTTGGGCAGTAGTAGTTTCCAGGCATAAAGTCATCATGCATGCGTGGTAGGGGTAAGCGAAACGAAGTCCTGACGTGCAACACTTCTGGGAACTGAGACAGTGTGTAGTGCTCTCTATCAACACCCCCTCTCGCATAGTGATGTCTCTGGTTACCAGAAAAAAAACACATGCATTAACCTTATTAATAAACATTCACATAGTTCTCTTGTAATCGAAAACATGGGGATAACACAACAAATAATGTCAGCAAAAACCATTAATATTCATGACACTGCAAACCACATTTTTCACGACATGTTATCAACACTTGTGTAGCAAGTCCCTTTGTAAGCATATCAGTTGCATTCTGCTCACTTGCAACGTAGTTTACATTAACTGACTCCTTCACAACAAGTTCTTGTCTAAAGTGGTGTCTAATAGCAATATTCTTAGACCTGCCATGATGCTTGGTACTTTCTGACAAGTCAATAGCACCTTTGCTATCGCATTTGATGTCGATAGTCTCATCTCTACATAGAAGATGTAGATAACTAGAACCTGATTGGTTGCTATAGGCAATATCTCCACTTTTTTAAACCCGCAGCTTTATAAAATTTACCACAAAGGGCAAGATTTACTATCAGGCGTGTTTGTAAACCCGCCGAAAGGCGGCGGTTTAGCCATTGCCGGATTTACTAAGGCTAAACCCGCCATCCAAACAGCCAGAAATTATGTTTCCAAACCCGTCTCTGTATAAAGCGCCATGACGGTTTCAACAATGTTCAACATACAAACAGGCAGATTTACTATTAGGGGGTTTATAAAGCCGCCGGAAAACCGCCATTCAATAGACCAAAATGAAAGCGCTGCTTGTGAGCGGCGAGATTGCTCAAACAGTGTGCTGTTTAAACTATTTAGCCATTTTTAACATAAGAGAAAGAGACATTTTGTGCAAAGTTTCCTTCTTTAGGATTGTATATGGGAAATGGCAAACTGTCATGTAATTTGAAGGTATTTTTTTTTTTTTTTTTCTTTCACCCAGTATTATTGCATCCTATTTACTGATGTAAAGGTTTTTTTTTTGGTTTTCCAGTTGCAACAAATCCCCAAAAATACTGTTGTTTTTTCAAAATCAGGATGCACAATATGTCATTACATAGTTAACCCTTACTTTAATGGTAATGCAATCCAAAAGTTACAAAATCAAAAAGGTGTTTCTGCCTAAATAAATCACAGTCAATGACAGTCTAGCGGCCAGCAGTTAATCAGGTGTGGGTTTTTTGGAGAATGGCTTTTGCGGCGAATGTGGTGCATTCTGGACAGTGTATGTTTGCAGCTTTTTACCTGATGGAGGCAGAAAGGCGCCTGGAGGAGGATGTACAACAGTTGTCATCTGTTCCGCGGACCCTGCGCAGACCGGCCACTCCACGTGCATTTAAAGTGCGTTTGAATCTGGAATCTTTGGCTGATGTGGACGTAGTACCATTGTTTGTACTCATGTAAACCAGGTTCCTAGATAAATTTGGTGGGGTGCTTATGTATTAGAGATGAGCGCATTTCTTGAATTCGAGTCCACCCGAACGTTGCCGATCCGAGTCGGATCCGAGACAGATCCGGGTATTGGCGCCAAATGAAAACCTGAAACCGAGGCTCGGAGTCATAATCCCGCTGTTGGATCTCGCGATACTCGGATCCTATAAATTCCCCGCTAGTCGCCGCCATCTTCACTCGGGCATTGATCAGGGTAGAGGGAGGGTGTGTTAGGTGGTCCTCTGTCCTGGTAGATCTCGTGCTGTGCTGTTTAGTTCTGTGCTGTGCTGTGCTGTGCTGTGTTCTGCAGTATCAGTCCAGTGGTGCTGTGTGCTGTGCTCTGTCAATTTTGAGTTCAGTGGTGCTGCTGGGTCCTGTGCTGTGTCCTGTTCAGTCCAGTGGTGCTGTGTCCTGTCACTGTGCTCTGTGCTTCTACGGGCATAGTTATTTCCCCATTATTCCCAAGTGTTTAAAAAATTAAAAAAAACTTATAAAAAAAAATACAAAAAAATAATTAAAAAAAAAATTAATTACAACAAAATTTGCAAAACCAATCCTGCAGTATAAGCCCATTGGTACTGCAATATTACCAAGTTCACACATTTAGCAGTAAAAGTCCAGTGGTACTGCAATATTACAAAGTTCACACATTCTGCAGTATCAGTCCAGTGGTGCTGTGTCCTGTGCTCTGTCCTTCTGAGTTCAGTGGTGCTGCTGTGTCCTGTGCTGTGTCCTGTTCAGTGCAGTGGTGCTGTGTCCTGTGCTCTGTGCTTCTAAGGGCATAGTTATTTCCCCATTATTCACAAGTTTTTAAAAAATAAAAAAAAACATAAAAAAAAAAAAGTAATTATAACAAAATTTGCAAAACCAATCCAGCAGTATAAGTCCATTGGTACTGCAATATTACCAAGTTCACACATTCTGCAGTATCTTGTGCTACATATAATGGAGACCAAAAATTTGGAGGATAAAGTAGGGAAAGATCAAGACCCACTTCCTCCTAATGCTGAAGCTGCTGCCACTAGTCATGACATAGACGATGAAATGCCATCAACGTCGTCTTCCAAGCCCGATGCCCAATCTCCTAGTACAGGGCATGTAAAATCCAAAAAGCCCAAGTTAAGTAAAAGTAGCAAAAAGAGAAACTTAAAATCATCTGCGGAGAAACGTAAAGTTGCCAATATGCCATTTATGACACGGAGTGGCAAGGAACGGCTTAGGCCCTAGCCCGTGTTCATGACTATGGGTTCAGCTTCACCCAAGAATCTTAGCCCTCCCCCTCCTCACCCCCCCTACAAAAAATTGAAGAGAGTTATGCTGTCAGCAACAAAACAGCAAACAACTCTGCCTTCTAAAGAGAAATTATCACAAATCCCCAAGGCGAGTCCAAGGGTGTTGGTGGTTGTCAAGCCTGACCTTCCCATCACTGTACGGGAAGAGGTGGCTCGGGAGGAGGCTATTGATGATGTAGCTGGCGCTGTGGAGGAACTTGATGATGAAGATGGTGATGTGGTTATTGAAAATGAGGCACCAGGGGGGGAAACAGCTGATGTCCATGGGATGAAAAAGCCCATGGTCATGCCTGGTCAGAAGACCAAAAAATGCACCTCTTCGATCTGGAGTTATTTTTATCCAAATCCGGACAACCAATGTATGGCCATATGTAGCTTATGTAAAGCTCAAATAAGCAGGGGTAAGGATCTTGCCCATCTAGGGACATCCTCCCTTATACGTCATCTGAATAACCTTCATAGTTCAGTGGTTAGTTCAGGAACTGGGGCTAGGACCGTCATCGGTACAGGGACACCTAAATCCCGTGGTCCAGTTGGATACACACCAGCAACACCCTCCTCGTCAACTTCCTCCACGATCTCCATCAGATTCAGTCCTGCAGCCTAAGTCAGCAGCCAGACTGAGTCCTCTTCAATACGGGATTCATCCGAGGAATCCTGCAGCGGTACGCTTACTACTGCCACTGCTGCTGTTGCTGCTGTTAGTCGGTCATCTTCCCAGAGGGGAGGTCGTAAGACCGCTAAGTCTTTCACAAAACAATTGACCGTCCAACAGTCGTTTGCCATGACCACAAAATACGATAGTAGTCACCCTATTGCAAAGCGTATAACTGCGGCTGTAACTGCAATGTTGGTGTTAGACGTGCGCCCGGTGTCCGCCATCAGTGGAGTGGGATTTAGAGGGTTGATGTAGGTATTGTGTCCCCGGTACCAAATCCCGTCGAGATTCCACTTCACTAGGCAGGCGATACCAAAAATGTACAGAGAAGTACGATCAAGTGTCCTCAGTGCTCTAAAAAATGCGGTTGTACCCACTGTCCACTTAACCACGGACATGTGGACAAGTGGTTCTGGGCAAACGAAGGACTATATGACTGTGACAGCCCACTGGGTAGATGCATCCCCTTCCGCAGCAACAGCAACAGCTACATCAGTAGCAGCATCTACAAAATGGCTGCTCGTGCAAAGGCAGGCAACATTGTGTATTACCGGCTTTAATAAGAGGCACAACGCTGACAACATATTAGAGAAACTGAGGGAAATTATCTCCCAGTGGCTTACCCCACTTAGACTCTCATGGGGATTTGTGGTGTCAGACAATGCCAGTAACATTGTGCGGGCATTAAATATGGGCAATTTCCAGCACGTCCCATGTTTTACCCACACCATTAATTTGGTGGTGCAGCATTACCTCAAGAGTGACAGGGGTGTGCAGGAGATGCTTGATGTGGCACGCAAAATTGCTGGACACTTTCGGCATTCAGCCAGTGCCTACCGCAGACTAGAGGCACATCAAAAAACCATGAACCTGCCCTGCCATCACCTCAAACAAGAGGTTGTGATGCGCTGGAACTCCACCCTCTATATGCTGCAGAGGATGGATAAGCAGCAAAAGGCCATTCAGGCCTACACAGCCACCTACGACATAGGCAAAGGAGTGGGGATGCGCCTGAGTCAAGCGCTGTGAAGACTGATTTCCGTGTTGTGCAAGGTTCTCCAGCCGTTTGAACTTGCCACACGAGAAGTCAGTTCCGACACTGCCAGCTTGAGTCAGGTCATTCCCCTGATCAGGCTGTTGCAGAAGCAGCTGGAGAAAGTGAGGGAGGAGCTGGTAAACCATTGCGATTACACAAAGCATGTAGCTCTTGTGGATGTAGCCCTTCGTACGCTTTGCCAGGATCTGAGGGTGGTCACTCTTTTAAAGTCAGAGGAATACATTCTGGCCACTGTGCTCGATCCTCGGTTTAAAGCGTTTGTTGTGTCTCTGTTTCCGGCGGACACAAGTCTACAGCGGTGCAAAGACCTGCTGGTCAGGAGATTGTCCTCTGAAGAGGACCGTGACATGCCAACAGCTCCACCCTCATTTTCTTCCACATCTATGGCTGCGAGGAAAAAGTTCAGTTTTCCTAAAAGAGCCGCTGGCGGGGATGCTGATAACATCTGGTCCGGACTGAAGGACCTGCCAACCATTGCAGACATGTCTACTGTCGCTGCATTGGATGCTGTCACAATTGAAAAAATGGTGGAGGATTATTTTGCTGACTCCATCCAAATAGACATGTCAGACAGTCCATATTGTTACTGGCAGGAAAAAAAGGCAGATTGGAAGCCCCTGTACAAACTGGCTCTATTTTACCTGAGTTGTCCCCCCTCCAGTGTGTACTCGGAAAGAGTTTTTAGTGCAGCGGGGAACCTGGTCAGTGAGCGGCGAAGGAGGTTGCTTCCTCACAACGTTGAAAAAATGATGTTTATAAAAATGAATAATCAATTCCTCAATGAAGTACAGTACTGCCCTCCAGATAGTACAGAGGGACCTGTGGTTGTAGAGTCCAGCGGGGACGAATTGATAATGTGTGAGGAGGAGGAAGTACACACTGTAGGGGGAGAAGAATCAGAGGTTGAGGATGAGGACGACATCTTTCCTCAGTAGAGCCAGTTTAGTTTGTACAGGGAGAGATGAATTGTTTTTTTGGTGTGGGGGCCCAAACAAACAATCATTTCAGCCACAGTTGTTTGGTAGGCCCTGTCGATGAAATGATTGGTTTGTTATAGTGTGCATGTCCTATTTCAACAACATAAGGGTGGGTGGGAGGGCCCAAGGACAATTCCATCTTGCAACTCTTTTTTTGGCATTATGTGACCATTCAACAGTCGTTTGCCATGTTCAAAAAGTAAAACAAAATGTCAACAAATTCAAAAAATTAAACCAAAAGTAAAATGCCCTGTCATTATTTAAAACAAGAGGTATTGACGTGCTAGAATTACTGTAGTGTTTATATGTTATAAACACTACACTTGGAAGTTGGAGGAGGTATTGTGGCCCCGGTACCAAATTTAGTACCGGGGCCACTCCACTATGCAGTCCAGATAGAGGTGTATCAGATATTAAACAACGTTGACTGTTGCTGCAAAATTTTTAAATAATATTGTGGGGAACACTACACTATGCAGTCCATAAACTTTTTTGGTGGAATTCAGACCCGTGGAGGGTTTTTTAATTATATTGTGGCCCCGGTAAAAAATTGTGTACCGGGGCCACCCCACTACGCAGTCAAGAAACATTTTTTTTGGAATTCAGACCCGTGGAGGGTTTTTTAATTATATTGTAGGGACCACTCCTCTACGCAGTCCAGATAAATTTTTTGGTGCGATTCAGACCAGTTGAGGGTTTTTAAATTATATTGTGGTGACCACTCCTCTACGCAGTCCAGATACATTTTTTGGTGCGATTCAGACCCGTGGAGGATTTTTAAATTATATTGTGGTGACCACTCCTCTACGCAGTCCAGGTACATTTTTTGGTGTGATTCAGACCAGTTGAGGGTTTTTAAATTATATTGTGGTGACCACTCCTCTACGCAGTCCAGGTACAATTTTTGGTGTAATTAAGACCAGTTGATGGTTTTCTTATTATATTGTGGTGACCACTCCTCTACGCAGTCCAGGTACATTTTTTGGTGTGATTCAGACCAGTTGAGGGTTTTTAAATTATATTGTGGTGACCACTCCTCTACGCAGTCCAGGTACATTTTTTGGTGCGATTCAGACCAGTTGAGGGTTTTTAAATTATATTGTGGTGACCACTCCTCTACGCAGTCCAGGTACATTTTTTGGTGCGATTCAGACCAGTTGATGGTTTTCTTATTATATTGTGGTGACCACTCCTCTAAGCAGTCCAGGTACAATTTTTGGTGTAATTAAGACCAGTTGATGGTTTTCTTATTATATTGTGGTGACCACTCCTCTACGCAGTCCAGGTACATTTTTTGGTGTGATTCAGACCAGTTGAGGGTTTTTAAATTATATTGTGGTGACCACTCCTCTACGCAGTCCAGGTACATTTTTTTGTGCGATTCAGACCAGTTGATGGTTTTCTTATTATATTGTGGTGACCACTCCTCTACGCAGTCCAGGTACATTTTTTAGTGCAATTCAGACCAGTTGATGGTTTTCTTATTATATTGTGGTGACCACTCCTCTACGCTGTCCAGGTACAATTTTTGGTGTAATTAAGACCAGTTGATGGTTTTCTTATTATATTGTGGTGACCACTCCTCTACGCAGTCCAGGTACATTTTTTGGTGCGATTCAGACCAGTTGAGGGTTTTTAAATTATATTGTGGTGACCACTCCTCTACGCAGTCCAGATACAATTTTTGGTGTAATTAAGACCAGTTGATGGTTTTCTTATTATATTGTGGTGACCACTCCTCTACGCAGTCCAGTTACAATTTTTGGTGGGATTCAGACCATTTGAGGGTTTTTAAATTATATTGTGGTGACCACTCCTCTACGCAGTTCAGATACAATTTTTGGTGTAATTAACACCAGTTGATGGTTTTCTTATTATATTGTGGTGACCACTCCTCTACGCAGTCCAGATTCAATTTTTGGTGTAATTAAGACCAGTTGATGGTTTTCTTATTATATTGTGGTGACCACTCCTCAGTCCAGAAAGATACCTCGTTGCAACGTTTTGGACTAATAACAATATTGTGAGGTGTTCAGAATACACTGTAAATTAGTGGAAATGATTGTTATTGAATGTTATTGAGGTTAATAATAGCGTAGGAGTGAAAATAAGCCCAAAAACTAGATTTTTGAACTTTTTATGCTTTTTTGAAAAAAAATAAGAATCCAAAACCTTAAATCCGAACCAAAACCTTTCGGCAGGTGTTTTGCGAAACAAATCCGAACCCAAAACCTCAAGAAAATCCGAATCCAAAACACAAAACACGAGACACCAAAAGTCGCTGGTGCACATCCCTATTATGTATGCACCTGTAAAGGTGTCTGATATTATCCTGGCTTGCTGTCTGATACATAATCTAGCTTTACATCAACTTACCCCACCGATTATTGCAGTAGACAGTGAACAAGTAGGGGCCCGTGTCCCACTTGGTGATGTGCAGAGCACAGAGGGGGAGGCAGATTTGAGACCGTCTCATTACAAACTACTTTAAATGTAAGTGCATACTATAAAAAACATATATTGGTTTTCTTTTTTATGTCAGTGCAATGGTTTTTTTAATGGAATTTTTTAATAAAATTGGACCCTTTAAACAGAGGATAGTGTGTACTCCGGATGTTGTAATTGTGAAAATCCCTGGAAAGTGACAGTCAGAGGTCAATGTGTACGTGAAATTAGTGCATCGTTTTAAAGAAAACAGTATACCCTTGTTTAATGTGCAGAAAAGAAAGACTGATACCAATGAAATATAACTGCATTTATTGCATTACAACACAATAAAAGAAAAAGTATAACGCTTACACATACATAACAAAACATTACCCAATAATACAATTTTTGCCCTAGAGCCGCCTTTTCGCTGGCATATCACTATGTTTTGCCCCACTCTCTACCCTCCCTCGCCCACCCCTGGTGCGAGCACCTCTCCTTGGAGGAGTACTATGTGCCGATCTGCTTGGCGTACTAGCAGTACTGGTGGAGGCCGATGAAAAAGGTGCTGGCAAGCGGGTAATGAGTTCCTGCTGTAGTTGGCCTGCCAGCCGGATAATAATTGCATTCCCCTCACGAACGGAGGAATGCAAGGTGTCCACAGCCCCAGTCATTTGGGCCAGCTGCACGTTGGTTTGCTCCAAAGCGTTTGCCAGCCGGTTTATTCCAGCAGGGATTTGGCTATTGGAGCGGTGTATCCGCCTCAACTGGGCCGCGATTTGGGACATGTGCCGAGTTTGGCTGTCCATAAACTGACACTGCTGTACCTGAAAATTAGATATGGATTGGGCCATTTCTCGCCCTGTATCCATCTGAGGAGCTGCAGCTTGTTGCCCGGATGACTGTTCCGCAGGGCCAGGTGCTTGTTCCTGGCGCATAGACACGGGGACATCTACCATCTCTAAAGTGTTGACTGTGTCTCCTTGTGGGTCATCAGTAGGTGACATCTGCGCAGACTGGCGCTGGCCTTGCAGAGATGCTGAGGTTCCTGTGGTGAAATAACCAAGGTAAGTATATAGGAAATAACATGTTTGTAAATTGCATTCTGGTCAATGTACCCAAAAAAAAAAACGTTTAACAACTAAAGAATGGTTACCAATGTCTACCTTCAAAATTAGTTGTCCTCTGCGACCTGATGAAGGATGCTACTCATATGTTTTAGGAGTAAAATCTCATTTTGCCTATGCGTTACAGTGATGGGTTCAAAATGTCAAAAAAATGTTATGCTAACATTGAGGGTGTTTGTATCAAAATGCTGCAAGACCGTGCTTTGGGGTAAGCGAATACTATTTTAGGTCTCCCTCTGTGTAGTACATGATGGGGGATATAGACTAAACTGCGAGTTTGAAAATGTGAAGATGTTGCCTATAGCAATCATATCATATAACAATCAGATTTTAGCTGACATTTTGAAGAACGCAATAAATAAATTATTTTTAAAGTCTGATAGGTTGCTATAGGCAACATCTCTAGGTTTCCATACCCTCAGTTTAGTAAATGTTGCCCTATGTTCTCATTGCAAACCATATAAAAATCACTAAATATAACATGGACACCAACATTTGTACACAAAAACATCCAAGTCCATTATTTCTCCCCCAAACAGAGAACACGCACCTGCTTGCTCTTCAGAGCCAGAATCTCTTGCTGAAGGTGGAGGTGTAGACCTTGGACTGGGAGTAAACTGGCATCCTGGCGAATCTGGATGTATTAGACAAAGCATACAATGTATTTGCAGCAAAAATCAATTTACAAAGAATTTTTTTTTCGAAAAAATGTGTTTGCAAATTTAAAAACAGTTCAAAAACAATTTTTTGCCCTTTACATACTGATTGTCTAAAGAAGGCACTTTTAAGAAAAAAAAAAACATTTTAAAAAAAAAAAAACATGTTTAAAATAAAAAAGGCACTTTTAAGAAAAAAAAACACATTTTTAAAAAAAAAACATGTTTAAAATAAAAAAGGCACTTTTAAGAAAAAAAAACACTTTTAATATTGTTATCGTAAAAACGACAAATAACTCACCAACTCCTTGGGCAAACGAGGGTGAATCTGTGTCTTGCACATTAATTCCCTCCACAATTTCACGGGGCATTATCTGCCGCAGCTCCTCCTCATAACTGGTGTATTCAATGCGAAGAGGGGGGGCCACCACCCGTGTGTCTTGTGGACCTCCTTTCCTGGGCCATCTTCTCTTTAAGCCTCCTCTTGATGTCTGAGAAGCGCTTGCGGCAGTGCGCCACTGTCCTCTTTAGTGGGCCCACCGCGTTCACAGCATCGCACACTCTCCCCCACAGTTGGTGACGCCGCCTTAGAGGAGTCCGGGCTGCCAGGTTCCCTAGGATGACCTCATAGCAGGGAACTATGTGGTGCACCAGAACACAATTTTCGTCGTGGGAGAATCGGACATTTCTACCTGTCTTCGTCTTCCTACCCTCTCCTGACTCCTCAACCTCTCCCTCCTCTGCCCCCTCAACCTCTATCTCCCTCTCCTCAGCCTGTTTTCCCCTCCTATCTCTGGACATAATGACAAATAAATGCCAAACACAGAAAACACAGAAAGACTTACAAACACAAAGGACAAACTACACTAAATACAGACACACTCTCCAGACAGGCACACACAAGTAACACAGACAAAGGACAAGTCAAATACAAAAAAATACAAGACAGAAAATAAAAGAGAAAATAAATGTACAAAACAGAAAAATAGCACAGGACTACTCACACTTCAATCAGATATCGCTCACCAATCCACCAAACTCCAACTCTCACCAACTGTCACCAAAGCTCAAACCAACTAACTCCTCTCTCAAAACTCCTCAAAACCCTATCAGAGAAAAAAGTGTCAGGCCAGTGGTTTATATAGGGCTTGTGATGTCAAATCTCCTGACTTTGAAAATAGCCAATAGTAACAGGCCAGGAGACAGGTGTAATTTTCAAAAAAACCGCCTTTACACAAAAGCGCCGTCATTTCAAGCAAAAGCGCCATGTTCTATTCAAAGCCGCCGGCGGCTTTGAGCATTACATCCCGCCGTTACATCGCCGGCGGCTTCAAATTGAAGTTGAAATGCGCCCATTAGTAAATCCAGCTGTTTGCAATGCAAACCTGCCGGAAAACCGCCGCGATGCATGGCGGCTTCAAGCCGCCATGCATCACGCCTGTTAGTAAATCTAGCCCAAAGTCTCTTTAATCAAAAGGACTTCTTTGTTTGTTTCAGTAAAAGCCATAAACTCCGCTTTGGTGCTGGAAAGAGCAACTGTAGACTGCTTTCTGCTTGCCCAGCTTACCACTCCGTCTGCTAATCCAAACAAGTAACAAGTCTGCATCACAGAAAATATCCAGTTCTGAAGAATTGATTTAGAGAACTTTAATTTTAATGAACTTGTACATTGTAGGTATCTCAGGATTCTCTTAACAGCTGTCCAGTGCTCTTTTCCGGGGTTGACCCACTCAACTCGCCACATGTGTGATGTCAGGACAAGTTCCTTGCATACATCAAACTTCCAATTAATTCTGATAGGGGATTTCCTTTATCTCCTCTATTTCAGATTTACTTGTTGGTGACTTAACTTTGGTCAATTTTGTACTTTTATCAATAAGGGTATTTACTGGTTTAGCAGCTGTCATCCTATACTTTAGATGTATAGACTCAGTATACTTTTTTGGTTTATGGTGACAGTCCCAACATTCAACTTTTGCGAATTTATTATTCCCAACAAGTGATGTGCACAAGTTTTTTAATTCTGAATTTTTCTCCCAATAGGCTTTTTATACTGTCCATGTGATTTTTCTGACCTTTTGGCAAGAAGTCATCCACATATATTACAATGATGAACAGCTTTCCATCTATCGTTTTGTGGTATAGACAGTGGTCAGTCTCTGAAAGTACGGGAGACTGAAATAAGAAGTTTCTGAAGTTAAGATCCTTAATGAATCAGGCCCCTTGTCTTTAAATCGCATACCTATAAACAACAAAAATATGAAATGGCCTTATTTTATTTAGTTTTTTTAGTTTTTAAATGTAGCATTAAACATTATTACACAACACTTACCTTCAGTGTTGCATTGTGGATCACACTTAAGGTATTTTATGGCAGGGGGTGCGGATTTAAGTACATTTAAAAAGATAGTTCTTGTCTTGTACATGTATACAAACAGTCAAGATTAACTAGATAGACATGGGGGGAATTGACACTTGACTGAACAGATTACAGATAGAAAATAGCCCTGTTCACTATGGTGAAATGTAACCGCATAATGTACAAGAAATAAAATAAAAAGGGAGGTTAATTTGAGGCTGGTGTATTGTAAATGTGTAAGGGCCATATTTTGTAGCAGTCCAATTTGGAATAACATACATTGGGGATTAAATATTAGTATTTCAGGCTTATTTGGGTGTTGCTCACAAGCCAGCCCTTGATACATGTCAGCCCCTATACCTTGGGATTGAGTGCATCTGATTTTAACATTATTTGAATGGACTTAGAAGCAGAGAGAAAAATAATTTCCTTTTACATTGTACATGAATGCAAAACTATAATTAATTAAACAAATGTGACCATTAATACTGGTGTGAATTTAAGTGGTCATTTTGCAAAAAAATATTACTAGTACAGGTGACTGTTTATAGGAACATTTACATTGGGGGTGGGGTTTTTAGGGTAATAAATCAAAATATCAGTTTTTTACCTGAGAAACCAAGACTTTATTTTCAGCCTCGCTAAAGTGTGGGGCGCGATTTGAAGTGCTGGGCCACTCGCCACTGTCTTCATCCTCGCTCGATTCCTGGTCACCCATGTTCAGTTCCTCTTCTTACTCTGGAATGGCGGATGTTAATGGAGCTGAAACGGGTTCGGTATTCTGAACCACTGCTTCCTCTTCACTTGAGTCTTGAAGGCATCTTCCTCGGGCTTGTCCTGTGAAGAAACACACCTCCTACGATCCCTAGACATACTGTGAGATTAGAGGAGTACAGAAGAAAAAATAATTTGTGCTTTTAAAAAAACAGTTGGTGTCGAATTAACGGTGTCGAAGTCAGCAAATTGGATAAAGTCATTTAAATTAATATTGAATTAATATTGAGCAAACTTGGTTGTCTTTGACTGAAAATATGCGTAGTGCACGCTACGGGTTGGAAGTGCGTCTCCAGCCGCAACACGCGGCAATAACAGTTTTACACTATTGTATACATTCGCACAAACATACACATTTGTAAATAGTACACATTAATTGTAGTTGCAACACATAGTTATTTATGTCGAAATATGTCGAAATATAGTAGAGTTTATGTGTAATATTATAAGTTATATGCATATTAGTAATACATATGGTACAGGTTAAAGGAAATGTGTCATGTCTGGTATATTAATCCCCTTTACATCAGCAGCTGTCCGGTTCATAGGGTGAAGAGATTGCACATTGCATACTCTAGTTATTGATGTTAGGGAATAAACCTTTAATATGATGCTAACTATAAAATGCTAATGGACTAGTTGAAACTGGAGTCTACGGAGCACATCCCCTGGAGAGATGACCCCCACCTTTGGATTCTTTAGTTTGAACTAGCCTATGATCTACAACCCCCTGGACCTTCCTGAAGCCTGGACCAATATAAGCAAGCCACACCATCTGCATTGTTTTACTGTATTTCTGTTTGCATATAAGCAGGAGCTTTTCATCTAGTGTTCAGTCATCTTGACCACAGACTTCAGACCTGAATGACTGTTCACCGGATCCAGAGCACCTGCGATAAGTAACGGCTGTACTTATTATTATTTCGCTTGAATTATTCTGCTACTTTTTGAGAATAAATATTTGTGCGTTGGAAACACAAATCGAGATTCGACAATCGTTATTGGATAGCGACAAAACATGCATAACAATTTGGCGGCTCGCGCAGAGGTTACGCTACCGGACAATGCGCAAGACCAACGGATTTCGGTTCCGCAACAAAGGGTGGAGACGTGTCATATACGGGTAAGAACGCAATGTGTTCAAAACCTGATTTTTACTCTGTGTTGTGAAACCGAATGTCCGATTTGCATAATCTGAAGGTGTGCTAACTTGAATCTAGGGACAAAAGAGAAAACTGTTTCTTTTTATTGTCATATTGCGTTTTAATATATTGTATTGCTTAGCGTATGTGTGCTTCCTGCCTAGCATATGTGAACTTCCGGTAGATTTGCCACGCGTTCAAACAATCGTTTTGATAGTTGTTATACATGCATAGTATAATCACTTGTTAAAACCTCTGGAACATTATTACTATTGTTGGGAACTTTGATTTTCTGCGCAGAAAAGGTATATGTCGTGTGATTTGGTGACTTTAAATACACTGAGGTTTTGATCTATTGTTGAATAGAGTGTCAGTTGCTGTCTGACGAGGCAGGTGCCCAACTGGTGTACGGTATACAAGGCAGGTATACCGGTGGTGGAAACAAAGCAAGTTTTCGCGACGCGCACCCAAGAGTAATCGCATCATTTACTGATAACTAGTATCTTTAAGCGTTGCGATCGGACCGCGCGGCAAGGAAAGCCGTGATTGCAACTTGGGAGCACGGGGAGGAATTCTGTTGGCAAGGCCGGTAATTGACTTTACCGGATGCTGCCAGTTGTAATAAACTCAGCAGATTTTGTTGGAGAGTCAGGGGTAATCGAGGAGCTGATAACCCTTTAGCCCGCATTGATATTTCTGTATTAGGGGTCCTTGTTTAAGACAAGAGGAAGCGAGTGGACGCGGCTTGTGGCAAATAAGTCCACAGGCCGGTAAAATATCTCTAGCGGTAGATTGCAGGTGGCAGAGTGTTGAAAGTAGTGGCAGGATATTGTGATATTTCTGGAACCCTATTTTGTGGCAGGATATTGTGATATTTCTGGAACCCTATTGTTCAACATGGGTGCTAAGCAGACGCTAGAGATGGCTGAAGTACTGCCTAAGGAAGGGCCTATTGGTTCAGCGAGGTTTCTCATGTGTAAGAAGTATGGTGCATACGCAACTGCGTATTGCGACACGTGGGTCAAGATGACCAAGGATTGTGGTAGGCCTTTCCCAACAATAGGGAGTTTTAATGCAGAGGTACTAAATAATGTAAAAGATAAAGGGCTAGATTTACTAAGCTGCGGGTTTGAAAAAGTGTTGATGTTGCCTATACCAACCAATCCGATTCTAGCTGTCATTTTGTAGAAGGTAATAAATGAAAGCTAGAATCTGATTGGTTGCTATAGGCAACATCCCCACTTTTTCGAACCCGCAGCTTAGTAAATCTAGCCCAAAGTGTGGTTGATTAAGTCAACGAAAGTGAGAAATAAACATAATAATTGTTTGAAATTGTGGCAAATGGAAGGCAACACGTGGCAGAGCAGCGAATGCACAGCCGAAGTAGGCGTGGCGAAAAGCGCACGCACAACAGAAATAGCCATTGAGAAGCGTGGAGAACTCATCGCAAGCGCGCCCCTGCCACCCTATATGGCGGGAGGAGTAAGTACAGCCGTTATTAAAAATGAAAAAAAGGAAATTGCTAAGTTATATCCTGCTTTAAATCGAGTGGTGGGGGCTCTCGTTGGTGAGCTTACCTTGGACGTCTGCGCTTGACTAGGGTTTGTTAGGGATTGGTGCTGCCATTACGGATTCTTCGGATGTTCCGTTTGCCGATCTCGTTGTTTGTGTTTTTGTTTTTGCCGTGGCGCAGCCTGTGGAGAGAGAAGAGGGAAGGGGAGAGAAAAGAAGAGAGAGAGGGGGGGGGGGGGAGAGAGAGAGGGGGGAGGGTGTGGGGGGCAGATATTTGCGTGTGGAGAACACAGAATGGGCTGGTACCTTCAATATACTTTTGGGGCTTTAAGTGGTTTATAGCTCTTTTGCCGGTGTAAGTCTAAAGCTCTTTGCCCTGTTTACAGCCCTATTTGCACTGTATATTGTGGGGGTTAGGTACCTCCTTTGAGGGGTGTGGCTAATGGTATGAGTGGGGGGGTTAAAGAGCTCTTATATGGCAAGAGCTGAATATAGAGGCAGTATGTATTGTGATGGCCTCTAATTTATGTACTGTGATGCGTTTTAAGTGTTTGAATTGGGCGCTAAAATGGACTATGTGTGGTGGTCAGTGGGGGTGGGGGGTGGTAATGTGTATTGTGCGGGTGTGTAACTTTTGCTTGGAAAGCTCTTATAAGAGCAGTTTGATAGTTGTCAGGCGGTCTCTCTGTCCTGGAGTGCGGGCGCTGCAGTCAGAGGGTTTCTGTAGCGTGTCCCGAGCGGTGTTGTGGCTGTAGTTGAAACGGGGATGCTGTTTCGCCTGGCAGACGCTTGTACCGGACTTCCGGTTTTGGTGGAGCGCACTCTGCGTTCCACTGCGGGCTCAGTTTTCTTCCTAGTTTCCCTGCTTACCCCTTCGGTCCTGGAGAGTTGTGTGAAGTGTGGTTCCAGGGTAGAGGTGAGTATTCAGGGAGTCGCTTTGTGGGGTGTGTAGGGGCCAACGCGTTTCGTCCTTAGACTTCGTCAGGGATGTGTCTTCACTGTTTGCTTGTGTTTTTATACTGAAAAGGTTTTCTGGAAAGGAGGGGGGAAAGAGCAGGATGGGGGGCGCTAATGAACTAACGGGTCAATGGTTAAAAGTGGAGAATTGTTATGGAGCATGTTTTAATATGCTGGGGGCTTATAAGTGGCGTTATATGATGTGCTTATTTGGAGCTAACAGCACTAGTAAGCTGGACGTGAGTAGCGGTTGTGGGCTGGCCACTGAGTAGCATGCTAAATATGGTCCTATTTTGGTTGGGGTTTTGGATTTTATTGGGTGCGTAGCGTTGGGATATCATTAAATTATATGGTTTTGAGATTGGGGACCTGTGTAGCGTATGGGGCACTCATATATGTTAAAGCCTTATAAGCTTATGGGAGCTTATTATTGGCTGGCAGATGGGGGTTGGGAGTGGGTGGGGATGACAATTGGGCGGATTTTATGGGTTAACGTGCATGGCTTTATTAAGGTTACATTTGTGTTGGACTAATATTATACGTTTGTGATCTTTATATTTAGGGTTTTAAACGGTGTGTAGTAAGGGTGCTGTGTAATTGGAAAAAAAGGTAGATTACGTAAATGGGGGGGGGGGTTTGGGGTTTATGAGGGGATAGGTATAACTTATAAATGTGGATAAATGGGTTAATTTATTAAGATACTAGAATGTCCGTTAAAGGTAGATTGGGTTGTTTAAGGTATCGGTATTCACCGATATGGTGACGGAGAATTTGTTATTGGGGCTAGCCGCTGCTTGTTCGGATTATTTATAAGGTGAAGCGGGTCCCTATTGTTATCTCCGCTGTCTTCTTATAAGGGTAATTATTTATTTTGATTACTTTGATACAGTTGGGATCAAGTGTAGCGTGATGAACTAGTAAAGGTAGGGGCATACTATTTTAGAATGGTAATCACTTTGGGAGCTTGTTAGTGGGTGGATATTGGGGAATTGAGGGGTGGTTGGGGGATGGACTGACTTTTTATGTGCTTTGGGAGGTCTAGTGACTTTGATGCTAATATTAATGGATGTAGTATGTGATGTATGTAAGGATGGTGGTGTTATATTTGGGTTGGGTGTTGGGGTGTATATTGAGGGGTGGAGTGTTACATCAAAATTTATTTTGTGGGGGGGCGGGGGGATGGGCTGACTAGAATTGTAATTATTTTTATTTTTAATTTTTAATTTACAATATAATTTAAGTTTAAATTTAGTTTAAGTTAATGATTAAATTTATATTTGGTTTGTTGTTGTTTAATCAAGATGGTGGGGGCCCGATGGGGTTCCTGTGTTTGCTGTTTGTGAGTGGAGTATTATGGGTATTTTTGGATTAATTGGGAGAATGGGGCAGGGATTAGGGGGGGGAAAGGAAAGGGGGGGGCAAGTGTGGGGAATATACTTACAAGTAAAATCCTAGATCAAAGTCTATGCTGAGGCCTTTCGGTGTGAGGGTCCCTAGTGTGTGGATCCATCTTGCTTCTTCTTTTGAGATTTGTTTGATGTAGTCTCCTCCTCTCCATGGTTTGTGGATCTGTTTAATCCCTATGAATTTTAGTCCTGTGGAGTCTTGCTGGTGTGCCAGTTTGAAGTGTTCTGATACACTGTGGTTCTGCATTCCTTTTCTTATGTTTCTTATGTGTTCTGGAATCCTCGTCTTTAGGTTTCTTATTGTTCTTTCTACATATTGGAGTCCGCATGGGCATTCTATTAGGTAGATTATCCCTGTGGAGTCGCAGGTCATTTTGTCTTCTATTTTGTATTCTCTATCGTTTGTGTTTGATGTGAATTCTGTTGTTGGTTTGGTTGAAATATGCTTCGTTGTTCTGCACGCCAGACATCTGTTGCAGTGGTAGTATCCTTTTTTCCCTTCTTTTAGCCAAGTCTCCTTGCTTTTCTTTGTCGTTGGTGGGAATTAAGCTGGTCGTTACCATGTTCTTTAGGCTTCTTGCCTTCCTGTATACTATCCTTGGTTTTGGTGGTAGGTGTTCCTTTAGTTGTTCGTCCTCCAGTAGGATGTGCCAGTGCTTGTTCAGGATGTTTTCTAGTTTTCTATGTTGGCTGTGGTAGTTTGTGATGAAGAGTGGTGTTATATCTTCTTTTATTTCTTTGGGTTTGTAGTGAAGTAGATCTTCTCTCTTTAGATTTTCTGCTTTTCCTAGTTCTTTCTCCAGGTGATCCTGATCGTAGTTCCTATCTCTGAATTTCTGTTTCATTGTCTCTGCTTGTTCTCTGAAGGTTTCTCTAGTGGAGCAATTTCTTCTTAATCTTCTGAATTGTCCTCCTGGAATGTTTTTTAGCCATGTTTTGTGATGATTGCTGTTTGCTGGTATATAGCTGTTGCAGTCGACCGGTTTCAGGTAAGTTTTGGTTTGGATGGTGTTGTCTTTGATGTAGATGGTGAGGTTCAGGAAATTTACTTCTTTCTTGCTGGAGGTAAAGCTCAGGTTGAGGTCGTTGTTGTTGATATACGTTAGGAAAGAGTGGAGTTCCATGTCGTTGCCTTTCCATATGAATAGGATGTCATCTATATACCTTTTCCATATTAAGATGTTGTCGCTGTGGGGGTTGTTGTTCCAGATGGTATCTTCCTCCCATTTTGCCATGTATAGATTTGCATAGCTTGGCGCGAATTTCGTACCCATTGCGGTGCCTGTGGTCTGTTTGTAGTATTTGCCTTCGAACCAGAAGTAGTTGTGGTCGAGAATGGAGTTGATGGCTTCTGTGATGAAGGTGGCTTGGTTTAGTGGAACGTCGTGTTTTTTTTCCAGGTAGTGTTTGCTGTGTTCGCACCCTTTTATGTGGTCGATGATGGTATAGAGGGAAGTGACATCACATGTGACTAGAGTGTATTCTTCTTTCCAGCTGATTTCGTTCAAAATCTTCAAGATTTGTGTAGTGTCCTTGAGGTGGCTCCTTTGTGCGCTTACCAAGGGTTGTAGGAAGTAATCAATATATTCTGATAGGTTGCTGGTGAGTGAATCTATTCCGGATACTATAGGTCTTCCTGGTGGTTTCTCTGTGTTCTTGTGGATCTTTGGTAGGTAGTAAAATACTGGGATCCTTGGGTGTGGTGTGGAGATGTAGGTGTGTTCATTCTTGTTTAGTATTCCATCTTTTAGTCCTTTGTTAAGTAATCTTTGGAGTTCTTTGTGTTACTTGTTAGTGGGATCTTGTTCCAATTGTTTGTATGTTGATTTATCACTTAGGAGTCTTTTAGCTTCTTCTGGTAAGTTGGCTCTCAATTTAAAAACACATTTTAAATCATAAATTAAATTTATTTATAAATTCGTAGTTCCTATCTCTGAATTTCTGTTTCATTGTCTCTGCTTGTTCTCTGAAGGTTTCTCTAGTGGAGCAATTTCTTCTTAATCTTCTGAATTGTCCTCCTGGAATGTTTTTTAGCCATGTTTTGTGATGATTGCTGTTTGCTGGTATATAGCTGTTTCAGTCGACCGGTTTCAGGTAAGTTTTGGTTTGGATGGTGTTGTCTTTGATGTAGATGGTGAGGTCCAGGAAATTTACTTCTTTCTTGCTGGAGCTGGAGGTAAAGCTCAGGTTGAGGTCGTTGTTGTTGATATACGTTAGGAAAGAGTGGAGTTCCATGTCGTTGCCTTTCCATATGAATAGGATGTCATCTATATACCTTTTCCATAATTAAAATAAATTATAAAATAAATTTTCATAAATTAAAATAAATTTAAATTTTAAATCATAATACATTTGCAAATGTGTGCAACAAAGACTTTTGCATTTTTATCTACAGTAGAAATGGCAGATCTGTTGCTGGCTATAGCAGTGTGCTGGGGAAATAATGTTGTGTGTATGTTCCTTGCAAGATAACCCCACCCTTTCAAGCACCTGTTATGGCCTATAAATTGATTTGAGCAGCTTCCACTTTTGTATTTGTCTGAGAGGCATGTTGGTGTCAGTAGCTGAGAGGGGTTACTGGCACTGAATTGCTGTTTGGAGGCTTCTGGGGTACCTCTTTGGTAAGTTGGCTCTCAATTTAAAAACACATATGTATGGCCCAAATATATGGGACTCTCATTGTTTAGAGTAGGACCATCCTATTAGCAAAAGCGCCTTGGCGTGGCGGATGGCTTAAACATACATTTGCAAATGTGTGCAACAAAGACTTTTGCATTTTTATCTACAGTAGAAATGGCAGATCTGTTGCTGGCTATAGCAGTGTGTTGGGGGAAATAATGTTGTGTGTATGTTCCTTGCAGGATAACCCCACCCTTTCAAGTACCTGTAATGGCCTATAAATTGATTTGAGCAACTTCCACTTTTGTATATGCTTCTTCTAGGTAGTCTGATTTGTTCAGGATGACTATTCCTCCTCCCTTGTCTGCTGGTTTCAGAACTATTTCCTTGTTCTCTTTTAGGTCTTTAAGGGCTCGTTTTTCCTGTTGAGAGAGGTTAGGGAGTCTTACCTTTTTCTGTTTGAGTTTCTCGAGGTATTTCTCAACTAGGGTTTCGAAGGTTTTGATGTATGCTCCTTTCATATGTTGCGGGAAGAAGTTGGACTTGGTTTTCAGGTGGGTGTGGATGTATGACGAGTTTTCTTTTTTGTCGTTTCTGTGTTCAAAATCCTTGCTATCTCTGTTGAAGATTTTTTTCAGGCAGAGTTTTCTTGTGAATTTGTGAAGATCTATGTGAGTGTCGAATTTGTCGATCTTGTTTTTGGGTGCGAATTTCAAACCTTTGTTTAGAAGTGTGGTCAGGTGGTTGGTCAGTGTGAGGTTGCTGAGGTTGAAGATACCTTCTGGTTTTATCTTTTCTTTTTCTGCGCGTTTCTTGGTTCTTCTTTTTGCCAGTTGTCCTCCTCTTTTCCCTCTTCTGAGTCTGTGGACGGTGTTTTTCTTTTTAGTGCTGGTGTGCTTGGTGGTTGGTAGGGTGGATCTGGTTGCTTCTGGAGAAATTCTAAAAAATGTTCCAGAGATTCTTCTAATTCTATGTCTTGGTTTTGGCTTCCGTGGGTGGTGATGTTCAAATCTTGGATAGTGGTCATTATTTTTTCTTGTTCTGAATGTAAAGAGATTTCGTGAGATCTCTTTCCTTCCATGTAGTGCTGTCTTGCTGTTTGGTGGTTTCGGTTCTCGTAAGTGAAATTTCTGGCATTTGATGGTTTGTATTCTCTTTGGTGGTTGGGATATCTTGGTAGTGATGGGATGAGTGGTGGTCTTTTTGGTGTTTTGCTTCTTTGGAGAGGTGGGTGGGGTGTAGTTGGTGTGGGACGTGTCACTCTTTGTTGTCTCATGGTATTCTTTATTGGTTGCTGTAAGAACTTGTCGTGTGTTTTTCCTTCTTGGTAGTCTATATAGTCTCTGTGGAATTTCTTCTGTTTTGTCAGGATGATGTTGTCTTCTAATTTGTTGAGCTTGCTCTGGGTTATCTTTTCTTGTTGTTTGTAGTCTTCTAGGTTTTCCAAGGGTTGGAAGTCTTCTTGTATTTTCTTTATTTCTTTTTCTATTTCTTTTAGGGAATCTTGTCTGTCCTTTATGATAAGCTCTATCAGCTTCTTTGAGCAGGTGTCCAGAGCTTCGTTCCATTCTCCCTAACGAAGTCTAAGGACGAAACGCGTTGGTCCCCTACACACCCCACAAAGCGACTCCCTGAATACTCACCTCTACCCTGGAACCACACTTCACACAACTCTCCAAGACCGAAGGGGTAAGCAGGGAAACTAGGAAGAAAACTGAGCCCGCAGTGGAACGCAGAGTGCGCTCCACCAAAACCGGAAGTCCGGTACAAGCGTCTGCCAGGCGAAACAGCATCCCCGTTTCAACTACAGCCACAACACCGCTCGGGACACGCTACAGAAACCCTCTGACTGCAGCGCCCGCACTCCAGGACAGAGAGACCGCCTGACAACTATCAAACTGCTCTTATAAGAGCTTTCCAAGCAAAAGTTACACACCCGCACAATACACATTACCACCCCCCACCCCCACTGACCACCACACATAGTCCATTTTAGCGCCCAATTCAAACACTTAAAACGCATCACAGTACATAAATTAGAGGCCATCACAATACATACTGCCTCTATATTCAGCTCTAGCCATATAAGAGCTCTTTAACCCCCCCACTCATACCATAAGCCACACCCCTCAAAGGAGGTACCCAACCCCCACAATATACAGTGCAAATAGGGCTGTAAACAGGGCAAAGAGCTTTAGACTTACACCGGCAAAAGAGCTATAAACCACTTAAAGCCCCAAAAGTATATTGAAGGTACCAGCCCATTCTGTGTTCTCCACACGCAAATATCTGCCCCCCCACACCCTCCCCCCTCTCTCTCTCCTCCCCTCTCTCTCTTCTTTTCTCTCCCCTTCCCTCTTCTCTCTCCACAGGCTGCGCCACAGCAAAAACAAAAAGATATCCTGTTTTAAGTCAGTTTAAAGCAAGTGTTTCTGAAGAAGAGGATAAACCCACTGTAATTTCAGCCATTGCACATGCTCTTAATATGCTAGAGGTTCAGCGTAAGCAATGGCTGAGATAGGTGAGAGTAGTGTAACCACTAGGAGGGATATCATCCAAGGTACTGAAGTAGTTAATCCTGAAGATAGTGAACCGGTGGGTACGTATCCAGTCCGCACAATATCAGTTCCCAATGGGAAGGTGGATAAGGATGGTGAAGTTCCTTTAAGAAATGTTACAATGCACTGTCCTTGGACTAGATCAGAATTACGTTACATTATGACTGAATTCCCAGATCCTAGAAAAGAGTTGGCTAAGTGTCAGAAATTTGTTAAAGACTTAGGAAATGCACATATGAACCAACCAATAAGGATTGGCGTGTAGTGTTGAGGGCGTGTCTTCCTCCCAATACTAACATACAAAAATGTATTAAAGATTGTTCGTTGGATGGAGACGACACCTTGACAGATGAGGTTAATCAAGAAAATATAGACCAAATTGTCACACATTTAGCCATCTATTTTGCAGTAGTAGTAAATTGGAGTAAAATTTTCATCATTACGCAGAAAGATAGTGAAACTGCAGCGGACTATTTTGCTAGAGCTCTTGCATCAATGACGCAGTTTACTGGGATATCAGATATAAAGGAGAATCCACATCATAGGGAAGTAGCTGTAATGATACTGATGGATGGTTTAAAGGAAAACCTAAAGACAAGGGTACAGACCTCAACACCAGGTTGGAGGGGCAGCACGGTAGATTCTCTTAGAGAGATTGCCGTGGAACACGACAAAAATATTCTTAGGAAGAGGGAAGAGAAGAGTGACAGGTTGATGACGGTGAGCATACAAGCATTAGAGGGAATACATACACGACCACCAGGATATATCCCACATGACAGGAAACCTAGAATGTTGAGATGTTATAATTGTAAAGAAGAAGGACATATGAGGAAAGATTGTAGAAAGGGAAGATACAATCCTAATGGAGGGTCACATAGATATCATCCAAGGAGGAATTCACATAGACTAGAAGACTCACACCTGCCCGCGCATGTTATAGCAGCAAATGCTGTGCGGGAAAGCGATAGTCAGCGCTAGGGGTCAGGTCATACCCGTAGTCTACAGCCAGTGAGGTTAACTGAGAGTCTGAGAGAAGAACCAACAATGATAGTTGACAAAGCTGGTAGGAAACAAACTTTTCTTGTAGATACAGGGGCGGCCAGATCTGTGATAACCTCTCCTTTCAATCTACAGATGACCAGTAAAACTATTCCAGCTATGGGGGTAACGGGAAGAGTGTTGCATTATCCTTTAACTAAACCCACAGAAGTTACTATCGGGCCCCTGCATACCAAGCATTTGTTTTTCTTGGCTACAGCAGCTCCTACTATCTTGCTAGGGAGAGACTTGTTATGTAAAATGGGATGTGTCATATACTGTACCCCAGATGGTGTATTCCTAGATATACCAGAGAAGGTTGTGCATGAGGTACAGGATATATTAGACACCCCTCAAAGGTTAATGTTGCAATCTACCGTTATAGAACAAAGTCCATCTTAAGTAAAGGGAATGTTGCTGAAAATATCGGGGTCCCTATGGACCAGAGATGGACAGGACACTGGATTGATGGCAAATGTAGCTCCTGTGATTATAAATCTAAAAAGTGGTAGGATAGCTCCAAAAATTCCACAGTATTCATTAAAACCGGAGGTGGAACTAGGGGTATATCCTGTTATTGAAAGGCTGTTGCAACAAGGGATTTTAATTCGTACATCCAGCACAGCAAATAGTCACATTTTCCCTGTGAAGAAGAGTGGGGGGAGGGGCTATAGATTAGTCCAGGACTTAAGGGGAATTAATAAAGTTGTTGAGAGCCAATTCCCCGTAGTGCCCAATCCAGCTGTCATTTTACTGTCATTGATCTATGCTCTGCTTTCTTCTCAGTCCCTCTTCACCCTGACTGCCAATACCTTTTTGCATTCTCCTACCGGGGGGTGCAATATACATGGACCAGACTTCCCCAGGGGTTCATTGACAGCCCCAGTATTTTCTCCCAAGCCTTATATGACTGTTTATAATCCTTCCAGCCAAGCAATGGGTCTGTTCTAATTTATTATGTGGATGATTTGTTGTTGTGCTCTGATTCTTTTATGTCATGTTTACATGACATTAAATTGTTGTTGCTCCATCTCTCGCAAACAGGGCACTAAGTAGCAAATGACAAGTTACAGCCATGTCAGACTAAGGTCAAATACTTAGGACACTGTCTCACCCAGGGTCTAAGACACTTGACAACGGACAGAATTGAAGCCATACAACACATGACTGCCGCAGAGCCAGAAGCAAATCCGTACCTTCTTGGGGATGTGTGGATACTGTAGATCCTGGATCCCAGGTTTTTCTATTCTGGCATTACCATTGCAGGAGCTAGTCTCTTCCTCAAAACCAGAACGTGTTGTACACACAGAGGAGTCAGAGCAAGCGTTCTTTAATCTCAAAGATAGTCTAAATAGAGCATCTTCATTGGGAATGCCTGATTATGAAAAGCCGTTTGAGCTATACTGTACGGAAGCTGATGGTTGTGCAGCAGGTGTCCTCACACAGAAACATGGTGATGCTAGCAGACCGGTAGCATACTACCAGGGGCGCACGCAGGATTGTCAGGAGCTCCGTCTCGGCAGCGCTGTCCTATACAGTAGCCGTATACAACACAGCACCGCCGCGGACGCTTCTTTGACAGCGCCGCGGCTGCTGTATAGGACAGTGCCACTATGGTGGGCACTGAGTTAGTGCAGGGGGGGTTCTGGAGACTCAGAAACTCCCCTTACATGCGCCACTGACTACAGTGCACAATTGAACACTGTTGCAAGATCACTCCCAACATGTCTAAGAAGTATAGCAGCAACTGCTCTTCTGGTAAGTAAGAACGAGGATGTAGTATTAGGACATGATTCAACTATCTATACACCCCATGCTGTTTCATCTCTGGTAAATACAGCTCAAACCAGACATGTCTCTTCAGCTAGATTCACAAAATGGGAACTAGCTCTGATGGCACCCTCAAACATCACCATCAAAAGATGTAGCACCTTAAATCCAGCTACATACCTTTCATATGTGTCTCAAGAGACAAAAAAGGGTGGGAGATGAGGAAACCCTGTGTGGTGAAGAGTTTGGCAAGAGTACTGATACGCATGATTGTATGGAATACCTGAACCAGACCTTTACTGCAAGGCCCGACATACGTGATACCCCCTTAGAAAATGTAGATTTTACGTTTTATGCAGACGAGAGTTGTCATAGACAGACGGAGACAGGAGAACTATGTACTGGTTATGCTGTTGTAGATGATCAGGATGTTGTAGAAGCTAGACCCCTTGGCCCACCTCACTCAGCCCAGGTGGCTGAACTAGTAGCATTAAGGAGAGCGTGTGAGTTGGCAAAGGGTAAATCAGCTAATATATACTGACGCCTTCGGGGTAGTGCACAATTTTGTGGCCCTTTGGTGTCTTAGAAACTTTACGACAGCAGCAGGCATGCCAGTGGCACACTCACAACACATTAAAGGACTTTTGACAGTGATACAGTTACCCAGGACGGTAGCCATCATAAAATGTAAGGCCCACACTTCTGAAGAAGACCCGGGGGTAAATGTATCAAGCTGAGAGTTTTCCGGCGGGTTTGAAAAGTGGAGATGTTGCCTATAGCAACCAATCAGATTCTAGCTATCATTTTGTAGAATGCACTAAATAAATGATAGCTAGAATCTGATTGGCTTTTCAAACCCGCCGGAAAACTCTCAGCTTGATACATTTACCCCCCGGTGTCATTGGGCAACAACAGGGCAGACAAAGCTGCTAAATGGGCAACAGGGCAACCTATGACTGCATCGACCGAGACTTTGATGGTTTTTCAGACATTAGACATGCAGAAATTAATTGAAATGCAAGATTTGTGTTCCCTGCAGGAAAAGGCGGTCTGGAAGGCGAAGGGATGTGGTCGAGAGTCCTGAGGACTCTGGAGAGATGGACAAGGTAAGCCTTAAGCTCCCAGAACATACTATCCAAGCCTGGCTGAAGCAGCACACGGTCTGACTCACCTGGGTAAAGAAGGTATGTGCAAACTGGTGAAAGCATACTGGTGTGCTCCTGGATTTTCTTCTCAGGCTGGTAAGAAGGCAATGTCATGTCTTACATGTTTGAGGAAAAATGTCGGGAAAAGTATTCCAACTGAGCCATCCCACATCCCTCCTACAGACGGGCCTTTTCAGATAATACAAATTGACTATATCCAATTAGCATCTTGCAGGAATCTAAAGTATGTGTTAGTATGTATTGATGTGTTTTCCGGCTGGGTAGAAACATATCCGGCAGCCACTAATACTGCTGTGTTCACTGCAAAGAAAATTGTACAAGACTTTGTGTGTAGGTTCGGTATCCCTAGAACCATCGAAAGTGATAGGGGTACCCACTTTACTGGTGATATCTTCCAAAATATGTGTAAGCTCATGGGAATCAGTAGCAGACTTCACACCCCTTACCGGCCACAAGCCAGTGGTAAGGTGGAAAGAGTAATTGATACTATTAAGAACAAGCTTGGTAAGATAATGGCTGAAACTGGGTTGGCATGGCCTGAAGCTTTGCCACTAGTCCTCTGTGGCGCCCCAACGCCCTTTTAAACAGCACAGAGGAAGTGCATAAACGCTTTTAAAATGCATGGCTACAAGGGGTTACTAGAGGCTGAGGAAGACACAGTGGGAATGACAGTTGACAGTTGAACTGAAAGTACGTACCCAGGAGGATGTGCAGGAAGGAGGAGTGTGTGATATAGCAACAAGAAAGGGGAAGCTGACATGAGAGACTGATCTGCTGCTGGAACTGGTGACATTGCCAGCACACACGGCTGGAGAACGGCTGGGGACACACAGTGGGGCGTCCAACACAGTCTCCATGAACTGCAGAACCTTTTCAAGGTAAAATCCTAGCCGGCAGTGTACTGCACACACCCCAGCGTCAGAGGGAAGAGTGATGAGAGAACAGTGCCATCTTCTGACTGAATTGAGCAACAGTCCTGTGTTTTGTTATAATCTTTAACACTGCCTACAGTTTAACATCTACCTTTTAGAGAGAAAGTACAGAGACTTAATCGGGATTATTAACCCTTCTGGAAACCTCTGCAGGATATTTAAACACTACAAAATTCCTGTGCACAGTTCAACCCAGGACTGAGTGTAAAATATGGTAAAGTTACCAGGGATAATATTGGTGCACCAAATGTTTTAGATGAATGTTAATGTTAAGTGATTTACCTAAAAATGTATTTATTGATATTGAAGATGTTATCGCTATTGTGCCTTATACTCACCAGGTGTATATTATATGTTAAATGCTATTGTGCGCTATGCTGTTCAAACGATTATTTTGTCATTACCATTGAGCTGAAGGGGTCAGTGGCGCGGTGGCTTACCAAAATTATCCTTACCGCATTCTTAATAAACCCAAGTTGTTTGACCAATCCTTGTCCCTTTCATTGAAGTATTTATCTCCTGACCACCGGATATCCGAACAAAAATGAACCTGACTCGTGTCTGGAGGACAAGGTAAGGGAAGGAAATCCCATCCGTCTCGACCACCACATAAACTTTGGCGTCAAACCGAACAGGATCCGAGTGCATCAGGATTAGTATCCTCAGTGAAAAATGGATCAGCAACCGGCAGGGCCACAAAACCCAGAACATGCTGCCCCAGCAGCAACACCAAATGTGCCCATACCTCTACCATACTATTTTGGGGCCCCATGGCTCCCGAAGTACAGCGGTGACGACGACAAGCTACAGGAGACTTCATTCACAGAATTCAAGAACAAACCGGAATCTATGTTTCTGCTATACATGCTGAATGAACAGCAGAAAGTGGAGATCTTAATAGGACAACTCACAGGGTCGGCGCTCAGAGAAGTAATCTCATGGCCAATGGATGACAAGAAAGAAGCGGCACAAGTTTTAAAAAAAAAATCCACAATGTTTGAGACAAGAACTATTCCGGAGCTGAAGATGAAACTATATGCTCGCAAGCAACAACCGAACGAGACACTGCGGGACTATGCCCTGAGCCTACAAGAGATGCTAAGAGCCATTCAGGCAGTGGACAAAGAGGAAGTACGAAACGCGGACGAAGCCCTGACCGCACAGTTCGTAGAAGGAGTCGCCCAAGAAAGCGTTAAGATTCAGCTACAACTGATGAAAGCACAGATGCCAGGCAAAACCTTCCGAGAGTTTAAAGAGACCGCCATCGCCATTGTCGGTAAACAAACGGGGAAGGGAAGAATAATACTCAGAATTGGTGGGCTTCAGAGAAAGCGCAAGCTTGACGGGAGCTATAGCAAGCAGCACAGAGAAATCAACACGGGCCCAAGAATCTGTAATACAGAGCGGTCAGTATCCCACCGGAGACCCAATGCAAACGCTCAAAAAGCAAATGGAGGAGCTGGCCGTCGGAATGGTAGAAAGCCAGTGAGAGTGTCAGACGCCGTCCCTGCGCCTCCTCCCCGAGCAGGGACGGACGTCTGTCTGCAGAGCGCCCCGTTGCCAAGCAACGGGGACGCCTCTTCCGGCGACGAGGTGCGCAGGCGCGCCCGTCGCCATAGCAACGGGACGCGTCTCTCTAGTTCCTGTCGGCGGTCAGAACAGCTGACCGCCGACTCCCTGCCCACCAATGAGGAAGCTTCACTTCTTATTTAAAGTCTGCTCTGACACCATTAGGGTGCCAGAGCAACTGGTTTACTTAGTCTCCAGCGTTCCTGTATAGTTATATCTGGTTTCCTGTGTTTGACCCGGCTTCCTGACCTCGCTTTCGGATTCTCCATTTGTTCCATCCTGATATTCTGGTTTGACCTCGGCTTGCTGACCATTCTCTGTCTTCTGATTCGGTACCTCATCTGCCCGGTTGGTTCCTGACTCTGCCTGTTTGACTACGTGTTCTCTATATCTCGCAAGTAGCTACCTGGGAGGGCCGCGACCTGCACGTCGCTGCCGCTAAGTCCAAACTTCCTTGCGGGGGTCCCTGGTGAACACCAGCGGCGTGTTAGACTCCGCGCCTCCTGGCGTAGTAGTGCCAATACTTGCAGGTACTAAGGTCACGTCTGTGACAGTTTGCTCTGGCCATGTCAACCGACTCAGCTAATGAACCCTCTGCACGTGACCTCCTACTCCACTTGGCTCATAGGGTGGAGAAGCAAGAAGCAAAGCAGGCACAGTTACTTCACTGTATCCAAGGAGTCGCAACTCGTCTTGAGACCCTCCAGGTCTCCATGGCTTCTGCTCAAAATGTTCCCGTGACTACCGCGGTAGTCACCGCCACCTCCTCCTCTCCTGCAGTGGTTTCCTCTACAGCCCTGAGACTCTCTCCACCGGACAAGTTTGATGGCGAGCCTAAAAGATGCAGAGGATTCCTTAATCAGTGTCTGATCCACTTCGAGTGTAGTCCTGCATCTTTTCCCTCTGAACGCATTAAGGTGGCATTTATTATGTCCTTATTATCCGGACAGGCCCTTGCTTGGTCCTCCCCCCTGTGGGAGCGAGATGACCCTATGCTGTCCAACGTCACCACCTTCATTGAAACCTTTCGCAAGGTTTTTGATGAGCCCGGACGCATCTCCTCGGCTGCCTCCAGTCTCCTTAACCTCCGCCAGGGATCCCTGACCGTCGGGCAGTATGCTATACAATTCCGCACGCTGTCCTCTGAGCTCAGTTGGAATAACGAAGCTTTGGTAGCTACCTTTTGGCAAGGACTCTTAGACCGAGTTAAGGATGAGTTAACTTCCCGTGAGCTTTCCGCTGATTTGGATTCCCTGATTTCGTTATGCAATCGCATTGATCTACGTTTCCGTGAGCGGACTCTGGAACGTGCCACTTCCAGACGGTCCTCTACTCGCCTTGCTCCCATGTTTCAAAACCCGGTCCTTCCTGAAGAACCGATGCAAATCGGCCGTTCCCGGCTGTCCGCCGAGGAACGTCAACGCCGCTTCAAGCAAAATCTATGTTTGTATTGTGGAGATCCTGGTCATACCATCTCATCTTGTACCAAGAGACCGGGAAACGCCCCCTCCTAATCGGTGGAAGGGAGGCCGATTTAGGAGTTGGAGTTATTACTCCCTACACCATTGCTAGCAACGACTGCCTCATGCCCATCTCCTTGCATACCTCTGTCGGCCCCTTTGAGACCTTAGCCTTTGTGGATTCCGGCTCTGCCGGAAATTTCATCTCTGCCACTCTGGCATCGCAACTCCAATTAACTACTATCAAATTGCCTCAGCCGTTATTCCTCACCGCGGTAGATGGGAATCAGATCTCCAACAGGTCTGTTTCTCACGCCTGCGCTCCAGTCCGGCTGACGGTAGGGGTGCTACATTCTGAAGTCATCGAGTTCCTAGTTCTTCCTCGTTCTGTCAACACCGTCATTCTAGGATTACCTTGGCTCAAGCTTCATTCACCCCAATTTGATTGGAATCGTGCGATGGTTACTTCTTGGGGCCCACAATGTTTTAAGTCCTGCTTGTCTGGTCTAAAACCCAGCCAGATCTCTCTTCCGTGTCTTCTGATATCTCCACACGTTGAACTGCCACGTCCATATATTGCTTATCAGGATGTGTTTTGCAAAGCTGCGGCCAAGATCCTGCCCCCCCATCGGCCCTGGGACTGCTCCATCGAATTACTACCGGATAAACCTCTTCCTAAGGGCAGAATCTATCCCCTATCTCTCCCTGAGAATACTGCTATGACCACCTATATCTCTGAGAATCTTCAACGTGGTTTTATCAGGAAATCTTCCTCTCCCGCGGGCGCAGGATTTTTCTTCGTCAAGAAGAGAGACGGTTCCCTACGGCCGTGTATTGACTACCGGCGATTGAACGCCATCACTATAAAGAACAGATACCCGTTACCTCTCATCTCTGAGCTCTTTGATAGAATCGCGGGATCCAAGGTCTTTACTAAGCTAGACCTGCGGGGGGCGTATAACCTCATCCGTATACGCTCAGGAGACGAGTGGAAGACTGCATTCTGCACTAAAGAAGGCCACTTCGAATACCTAGTCATGCCCTTCGGGTTGTGCAATGCCCCCGCTGTTTTCCAATCTTTTATTAATGAGATTTTCCAAGACCTTCTCTACATCTCCGTAGTAGCTTATCTGGATGACATCTTAATCTTTTCTTCAGACTTGACCAGCCATCGTGTTCATGTAAGAGAGGTCCTGTCTCGTCTACGAGCCAATAAGTTGTATTGTAAGCTGGAGAAATGTGTATTTGAGAAGCCACAGATTCCCTTCCTGGGCTACATCGTGTCAGGCTCCGGTCTACAGATGGATCCAGTCAAGCTATCTGCCATCCTCAAATGGCCTAGACCTATGGGTCTGAAAGCTACCCAGAGATTCATTGGCTTCGCCAACTATTACCGGCAGTTCATTCCACAGTTTTCTTCTATCATCACACCAATTACCGCTCTGACTAAGAAAACTGCTAATCCTCATGTATGGCCCACGGAGGCCATCGATGCCTTTGAAGCACTCAAGAAAGCCTTTTCTTCCGCCTCTGTGCTTGTTCAACCGGATCAAGATAAACCATTCCTGGTAGAAGTGGACGCATCTGCAGTAGGAGTCGGGGCAGTTCTTTCACAAGAATCCATTTCAGGGGGACTACTGCCATGTGGGTTCTTTTCGAGGAGATTCACTTCCTCTGAATTTAACTATGGTATAGGGGATAAAGAGTTATTGGCGGTGAAGTCTGCGCTTGAAGAATGGCGTCATCTTCTAGAAGGGGCACGTCATCCTGTTACTGTATTCACCGACCACAAGAACTTCATCTATCTCCGGGATGCTCGGTGTCTCAACCCCCGGCAAGCCAGATGGTCCTCATTCTTCGCCCGCTTTAATCTCATTCTTACGTATCGTGCTGGTTATCTCAATTCCAAACCTGATGCCCTCTCTCGCTCTTTCGATGTCTCCGATTCTTCACCCACTACTGTACCCCCACCAGTGTTTGAACCCTCCTGTATTGTAGCCATCACCCGTACTCCTCCTGTGGGTTGTTCTTTCCTAGTACCACATCTACGCTTAAAGGCGTTACGTTAGGCTCATGCCTCTAGATTTGCCGGTCATGCTGGTACTGAGAAGACTCTCTCGCTGTTATCACGACATTACTGGTGGCCAACTGCCCGTACGGATGTCCAAGAGTTTGTAGCCTCATGCTCTATTTGTGCCCAGAACAAAGTGCCTAGACAATCCCCCGCTGGATTGTTACAACCTCTTCCGATTCCTGATCGCCCATGGTCCAGCATCTCGATGGATTTTATTACTGATTTGCCACCCAGCAGCGGCTTTGACACCATTTGGGTCACAGTAGACCGGTTCTCGAAAATGGCTCATTTCGTTCCTCTAAAAGGCCTTCCATCTGCATCCAGATTGGCACAAGTCTTCATCAAAGAAATCTTTCGTCTCCACGGGTGTCCTCTGGAAATAATCTCTGACCGAGGTGTCCAGTTCGTGTCTCGCTTCTGGAGAGCCTTCTGCAAAGATATAGGTATTACTCTCAAGTTCTCCTCTGGATATCATCCCCAGACGAACGGCCAGACGGAGCGAGTAAACCAAGACCTGGAGGCGTTCCTTCGTTGTTTCTCTTCTCTTAACCAATCTAATTGGAGTCTTCTGCTACCTTGGGCCGAGTTCACACACAACAATCATGTCCATTGTTCTTCTGGGTTTTCGCCCTTCTTCACTGTGTATGGGACTCATCCTACCCTCCCCACGTTCTCCTCCACCTCTTCCACGGTTCCTGCCGCCCATGCCATGACTCAAGATATGGCTAAGTTATGGGCTACCACCAAAGAGAACCTCCTGAAATCCGGACGGCATTATAAATCTTCTGCCGATCATCATAGAAGAGTTGTGCCAGCTCTCCAAGTGGGGGACAAAGTGTGGCTGTCCACCAGGAATCTAAAATTACGGGTTCCTTCCATGAAACTTGCACCTCGTTTCATTGGTCCTTTCCCAGTAACTCAAGTAATTAATCCAGTTACGGTTCGACTCCAACTCCCTCCACAGATGAAGATTCATAACACCTTCCATATTTCCCTCCTCAAACCGCTGGTCCTAAACAAATTTGTTCATACCTCTACTGTTCCTCAGGCCATTTCCACTACCATGGGCAATGAATATGAGATTAGCCAAATTCTTGCTGAACGCAAAGTTCGAGGTCGGTTCCAATATCTAGTACACTGGAAAGGCTTCGGCCTAGAGGAGAGATCTTGGGTCTTTAAAGAAGATTTGCATGCCCCTAGACTACTGGCAGACTTCCTGAAACATCGTTCTGTACCCAGTGATTCCCCCAGTTGTAAGGAGAGGGGTACTGTCAGACGCCGTCCATGCGCCTCCTCCTCGAGCAGGGACGGACGTCTGTCTGCAGAGCGCCCCGTTGCCAAGCAACGGGGACGCCTCTTCCGGCGACGAGGTGCGCAGGCGCGCCCGTCGCCATAGCAACGGGACGCGTCTCTCTAGTTCTTGTCGGCGGTCAGAACAGCTGACCGCCGACTCCCTGCCCACCAATGAGGAAGCTTCACTTCCTATTTAAAGTCTGCTCTGACACCATTAGGGTGCCAGAGCAATTGGTTTACTTAGTCTCCAGCGTTCCTGTATAGTTATATCTGGTTTCCTGTGTTTGACCCGGCTTCCTGACCTCGCTTTCGGATTCTCCATTTGTTCCATCCTGATATTCTGGTTTGACCTCGGCTTGCTGACCATTCTCTGTCTTCTGATTCGGTACCTCATCTGCCCGGTTGGTTCCTGACTCTGCCTGTTTGACTACGTGTTCTCTATATCTCGCAAGTAGCTACCTGGGAGGGCCGCGACCTGCACGTCGCTGCCGCTAAGTCCAAACTTCCTTGCGGGGGTCCCTGGTGAACACCAGCGGCGTGTTAGACTCCGCGCCTCCTGGCGTAGTAGTGCCAATACTTGCAGGTACTAAGGTCACGTCTGTGACAGAGAGATGTGCCAAATGGCGAGGCCACCGGCACCCACCTACGTGGAACCAAAGTGGAGGCCCGAAAGACAAAGACCAGCCCGAGGCATGTGGGAACCACCTCGCGAGTATGTACGGCGATCGCCCAATCAATTCGATAGTCAAGGGCGCCCGATATGCCGCCAGTGCCATGGGATAGGACACATAGAACGAAACTGCGACCAAAACGAACATTTAAACTCAGACTCCCCGAGATTGAGGGCCGAATCTCGGGGCGAGACCCTGGAATAGATCCGGATCCAGAAAACTGGAGGCCCCAGTTCATCGGACAATGTCCCACTTTACCCGTTACAGTTAATGGAGTGGAGACCTTGGCTATGCTTGACACGGGGTCGCAGATTATGACCATCTGGCTCCCTACATTCCACAAGTATTGGGGCAAAGAGCAGCTGTTATCACGACCCCCAGCCTGGCTGCAGCTGATCGCCAGTAACGGCCTTGAGATTGCATGTGAAGAGTATTGAGAAGCGGACATCCAGATTGGAGAGACCTTGTTGCCAAGACAAGGCTGTCTTATCACCGCCCCCTGTGAAGGGGACATCCTGGGGATGAATGTGCTGCAAAGATGCCCGGATGAGCTAGTGGCGACTTTGAAGGGTAAATTAACCCAAGCGGCTTCCCCCAGTCATCAGGCCTTTCAACATACTGTTCGGCTCCTACATGGTTACCAAAAGTCCGCTGGTTCCCATGTAAAGGTTTTGGGCACTGTCAAGTGGTTTAATGTGCGGAATGGATATGGCTTCATCAACAGAAATGACACCAAAGAAGATGTCTTTGTCCACCAGACAGCAATAAAGCGAAATAACCCACAGAAGTTTCTGCGCAGTGTTGGAGACGGGGAGACTGTGGAATTTGATGTTGTGGAGGGAGAGAAGGGTGCCGAGGCAACAAATGTGACTGGCCCTGGTGGTGTACCAGTAAAAGGAAGCAGATTTGCACCCTACCGACGAAAGTTTTGCGACGTGTCTACCGGCCAAGAGGAGAGAATGCTGCAGAATCTGGTGGGGAAGTAAGTACAGAGCAAGTGAGCGAGGGAGAGAGAGCAGAAGAAGTGTCCTCTCAGCAGAGACCTGTCCAGCGCAGGCGCCCTCCTCCATTCTTCTACAAACGGCAGCAGAAAGACTACGACTGGGATGCGCAGGCCTGTCGGCTGTCAGAAGGAAACATCGTCCTCAAGAAGAAACATCAAGGGATGACTGGGACAAAGAGCCAGATGATAGAAAAGGAACTTTGCCTCAGCTGCCCACTGACCCTTTCAAGCTACTATTGGCAGTATCAGGATAGAGATCTTTCTCACTGAAACTGTTGTATATAATGTATATTAAAACTGCTGTCATTGAAAATGTTTGCTATTATAAATGTTGTAGATGTGTGATTTGAGTTGATAAAGAACAACCACCTTTATGTCTTAATGCGTGATGACACGCACCTGAAAAAGCGGGGGTGAATATGGTGCCCCAAAGCCTTATTAAACAGCACAGAGGAAGTGCATAAACGCTTTTAAAATGCAGGGCTACAAGGGGTTACTAGAGGCTGAGGAAGACACAGTGGGAATGACAGTTGACAGTTGAACTGAAAGTACGTACCCAGGAGGATGTGCAGGAAGGAGGAGTGTGTAATATAGCAACAAGAAAGGGGAAGCTGACATGAGAGACTGATCTGCTGCTGGAACTGGTGACATTGCCAGCACACATGGCTGGAGAACGGCTTGGGGCACACAGTGGGGCGTCCAACACAGTCTCTACGAACTGCAGAACCTTTTCAAGGTAAAATCCTAGCCGGCAGTGTATTGCACACACCCCAGCGTCAGAGGGAAGAGTGATGAGAGAACAGCGCCATCTTGTGATTGAATTGAGCAACAGTCCTGTGTTTTGTTATAATCTTTAACACTGCCTACAGTTTAACATCTACCTTTTAGAGAGAAAGTACAGAGACTTAATCGGGATTATTAACCCTTCTGGAAACCTCTGCAGGATATTTAAACACTACAAAATTCCTGTGCACAGTTCAACCCAGGACTGAGTGTAAAATATGGTAACGTTACCAGGGATAATATTGGTGCACCAAATGTTTTAGATGAATGTTAATGTTAAGTGATTTACCTAAAAATTGATGTATTGATATTGAAGATGTTATCGCTATTGTGCCTTATACTCACCAGGTGTATATTATATGTTAAATGCTATTGTGCTCTATGCTGATCAAATGATTATTTTGTCATTACCATTGAGCTGAAGGGGTCAGTGGCGCGGTGGCTTACCAAAATTATCCTTACCGCATTCTTAATAAACCCAAGTTGTTTGACCAATCCTTGTCCCTTTCATTGAAGTATTTATCTCCTGACCACCGGATATCCGAACAGAAAAGAACCTGACTCATGTCTAGAGGACAAGGTAAGGGAAGGAAATCCCATCCGTCTCGACCACCACACCTCCATTGCATCCGAACCACTCCTAGACTTCCTCTTAATCTGTCCCCCTTTGAGATACCGTTCGGCCAACAATCTCATTTGATCGTGAGTCCGCAAGATGACTTAAAGTGTAATAATGAAGTGACTGTACAATATCTTATAAAAATGAGCAGATAGCTAAAGCAACAACAACAAAAACTAAAAATGCTGTCACCTGTTATGCCAGAAACGAACTGTCATGATGTTGAACCTGGGGACTATGTTATGATCCGCAATTTCTTACGCTCAGGTTGTTTAACAGACCGTTGGGAAGGCCCGTACCAAGTGCTGCTGACCAGTACCACATCACTGAAGGTTGCAGAGAGAGACACTTGGGTCCATTCCACCCACTGCAGGAAAGTCAGTTACCCGGAGAAAGTGCGAGATAAAACTGAGACCGACGACACCGATCTGTCACTCGTAAACTTGTTCCGGGAGACCTAAAGCCTGCAGTCAAGACAAATGAACCAGAGACAATGCCTCAGAACTATCTTTCCAGCGTTGGAGTGGCGGTTTTCGTTTTTCTTTTGCTCCAGGATTTTCCTTGTTTTTACTTTTTCTAGGACACTTACTTTTCGTGAAAGAGGATGGACGACAGAGACAGGTTCTGGTAGTGATACCGATGAGATGGATATCGAGGAAAAGTTACTAGAATACCCAGAGAAGCCCATTATCAAGCTTGGTCCGGGTATGAAAAGGTCTGCTAGCCCTGGAACTCGGAGACAGATTGAGGGGCTATTGTCTGATGAGTATTATATCTGTAAGTTCTGTGACTCCCTAGTTGAAGAGAAGTGCATCCAGCAATGCCAGTCCACAAGTAATCTGGACGTGGGCGTGCATCCTCTGGAGGATTATGACTCCTTAGTGGGTAAGGTCCTAAACCAAACTGAGTGCTGGGTGTGCTCTCATGTGCCTCTCTGAGGTACTCGAATTAAGGGGAGGGAGGCCCATAGAAGGGAAGTACAATAACACTAGGTCCCCTAGTCTGAAGCTTTAACAATACTCCTTAGACAGATCTTTACTGTGCTTAAATATCTCTCATGCAAAGCGTCTGGAGAATTGGGAAGCTGACCTATCAGATCAGACAATGGCTCGACACACTCATTTTGGAGGGAGACTTACAAGATCACCAATAGGCAGGACTGTTGATGGACACCAAAAATTAGGACGTGAGACCAAGCATAAGAAAGTGTCCATTGGGAAGGTCTCTATAGGTAATTTTAAGAATGTCATCCATGCTGACACGTGTCTTAAACAAATGGAGACACTAGGCATGGGTAGTTTTGTCAAAACCTTATGTGAAATAATTAATGGGCATACTGTTCCTTATGTTCTCCCTGATAATGTGTACTTTGTTTGTGGGAGAAAAACTTATTCCTTGGTGACTCCGAGTTCCAAGGGCTTGTGTTTCTTCGGTAAACTGGTTCCTGAAATCATGACTATTACTCATGAAGAAATGGTTGGTATTCACAAGACTACATCACCACCATACATACACACACAGTATGAACACCGTGGCAAGAGAAATATGATTCCTGGTGAGGAACCCATAGCTACAAAATTGATTAGTGAAACCGCTGGTTTTCAATTTATGGTTGCTCTAGATCTCACCAGGACCACTCGGGGAACTTTAAATTTTAAATATATTCAAGACCTAGCTAAATTGATAGACAATATCACCGAGATGTATGATGACACTTTCAGGTATACTGGAAGGGAGCTACAAGCGTACAAAAAGGAGTTGGTGCAACATAGGTTGGTACTGAATTATCTCACCTCTATTACTGGCGGATACTGTGTGACTTTGGCCACCCAGTTTGGTGTCAAATGTTGCACATACATCACCAATAATACAGATGACCCCAAAGAGGTTATAGACCGGAAGATGAATGAAATTCTGCAACTGAAATGGGAATTTCGAAGGAACCATAATTCTTCGTTATATGAGGTCGGGGAAAAGGTGGCAGGTTGGTTCTCGTGTTTGAACCCTGTAAAATGGTTCTCCGGTCTAGGGGAGTGGGTACAGGAAATGGTTGCTAGTGTAGGTTAGCTCCTTCTCCTTATACTTGGTGTCATATTAGCAATTGGTTTGTGTGTCAAATGTGTTCCTACTGTGTTGAAGTGGGGAAAACAGTCTTCTAGGGGAAACACTGAAAACGAGATTTTATGTCAAAATATAGTAGTGTTTATGTGTAATATTATAAGTTATATGCATATTAGTAATACATATGGTACAGGTTAAAGGAAATGTGTCATGTCTGGTATCATATTAATCCCCTTTATATCAGCAGCTGTCCGGTTCATTCGGCGAAGAGATCGCACATTGCATACTCTAGTTATTGATGTTAGGGAATAAACCTTTAATATGATGCTGACTATAAAATGCTAATGGACTAGTTGAAACTGGAGTCTACGGAGCACATCCCCTGGAGAGATGACCCCCACCTTTGGATTCTTTAGTTTGAACTAGCCTATGATCTACAACCCCCTGGACCTTCCTGAAGCCTGGACCAATAGAAGCAAGCCACACCATCTGCATTGTTTTACTGTATTTCTGTTTGCATATAAGCAGGAGCTTTTCATCTAGTGTTCAGTCATCTTGACCACAGACTTCAGACCCGAATGACTGTTCACTGGATCCAGAGCGCCTGCGATAAGTAAAGGCTGTACTTATTATTATTTCGCTTGAATTATTCTGCTACTTTTTGAGAATAAATATTTGTGCGTTGGAAACACAAATCGAGATTCGACAATCGTTATTGGATAGCGACACAACGTGCATAACAATGGCTATACCAACTGTGCACCACTGGTAAAGGAATTCTGGAAGCAGTAACAGGGTTAGCAAAGCCAAATCCACCACAAAAAGCAGCAAGATCATCAGAATCGTAGAAATGGCAGCATGCATATTCGTGCCAAACCTTTTTATAGTAGGGGATTCGATGAGCAAATTGTATAAATTTTATGCTAATCTTTTAGATTTGATAGGATAGTATTAATATATTCATATTTCTGTGACATCATCAGTGAATTAGGAGTTTAAATTTATTTATTTTTTGGTCAACCATGACTTTATTGATAAGACAATTGCATAAGCTTGTTTCTGTACCTGCTCTTTTATTTGAATAACTATGACTTTATTAACAAGACAATTGTATTGGGTTGCTGTGTTTAATGGAATGTTTCATTGATAATTGTGGTTGTACAACTATAAATATAAATGAGCATCAAATAAAAAATTGGGAATAAAAAATTTGGATATATGTAAATAATGTTTTGTTTTTTTAAAAATAAAACTATCACGATTGTAGATATTTATGTATGTTGTTTTAATTAATTTTTCTACAGTTATGTATGATTCGAATTTAAGTAGGTCAATATTTTTCTTAGTAGATATCATACAGGATCATTCATTAGGTTGATCGTGTTCAGATCTATTTAGATATTTATGTAGTTATTTTCCTATGAAAATTTCCTATTAAGGTCGTAATTCGTTTTATTAGGTATTTTAATATTATCGGGTTGTATTTTGTGTAGGTAGGTTTTATATAGGTTTTTAGAATGTGTCGTGATTAAATATGTCGAATTTGTGAGGCAGTTATTGTTGTAATGTCATTATTTTAGTAATGTCTTAATTTATTTGGTTGGGTAAATAATCGCTTCTAAAAATAAATTAATTTTGCGTCTAATTTATTGTTGTCGTGTTATTCAGTGTCGGGAATGTGACTACCACCGAATGTTAGACCAACTCTTTGCAAATAGATCTCCAGGACTTGGAAACAAACTGAACTTCTCTATCACAGGTTATATCCCAGGGACTGAAATAAGCCTGATCATGTAACACACATGGTAAACGTAGCATGTATATAAACAATCACAAGTATAATACAAATACTAATAAAAAACACACAAAAATATATGCACAATTCCCGGGTTGTAAAGAGAGCTGAAATTGGTATTAGCATATAAATAAAGATTCAATTCAATATATTGTATAATACAAAAATGAAATCGTTGAAAACATGGATCATAAAGCTGGATAATCAACCAGCTACTCACGATTGGTAATAGAGTAATGGTTCGAGTCAGACGCTGGCTGGCACAGTTCAGCCTGGTGGGCGCACAGACGGCAGCATTACATGACATGCAATGCGGCAGCGTCATTGATGACGCGGCCACAACGCCTGTCATGAGATGCGGCCGCCTGGGCGCTTGCTTTGTGATGCGGCCGCAAGTAAAAAGAAAGAAAAACAACGATCCACGGAGGAGCGGCCGGCCCGAACAGGGGACAGACTGAGCGGCCGGGGGGACCGATGCCCCCCTGCTCCCCGGGCCAGCCCGCCCCTGATCCGAGTTGATCACTGCAGTGTTTAGTTGATATTTAATATATCCTGTGAAACGGTGTGGAAAAAACCAAATTGGTGTCACTACACGGGTTTCTTCTGACAATAGGTACAGTAATAATGCGATGGTGTGCCAATTATTACAGATCTAATTGTACAATGCTGGCCAAGGATTCGGCCCGATAAATCATAACGGGTTTCTTTGACGGTATACATCCAATATCGATAATTGAGAGTTACAGAATGTTCCACTTAGCGCTGGTCAAATCGGAGTGTGATAGCTGGTATGAAGATAGCGTGGAAGTGATGAACTATCTCGATATGTAGATCAAAATGAATCCAATAGATATATGTCATATCTCTGATCAGTAATAATTGAATAATAGATCTGTTCAGTAATAATTGGCACACCATTGCATTATTACTGTACCTATTGTCAGAAGAAACCCGTGTAGTGACACCAATTTGTTTTTTTCCACACTGTTTCACAGGATATATAACTGCAGTGTTCAACTCGGACCATTACTCTATTACCAATCTTGAGTAGCTTTATGATCCACGTTTTCAACGGGTTCATTTTTGTATTATACAACATATTGACTTGAATCTTTATTTAAATGCTAATACCAATTTCAGCTCTCTTTACAACCCGGGAATTGTGAATATTTTTATATTATATATATATATATATATATATATATACATATATATATATTTATTTATATTATATTTAATAAGTTTTTTTTTAGTGTTTGCATTATACTTGTGATTGTTTATATACATGCTACATTTACCATGTGTGTTACATGATCAGGCTTATTTCAGTTTATATCAAGATCCTATACAGGATCTTTATTAATAGATGTTATTTTATATATACCCTATATTATCTGTCAATTTCTCCTTATGCAATTGAATGTGACCCTCTTTTTTGCTTTTTATATGGTACAGATTGTTGAATAGTGCAGACACACTTTTTTTCTTGTATTATTGCTTAAGGTATTGTTATGGCTCACGCCCCAAGTATCAACTCCTAGAACCGCTTCAGAGGTCTTCGTCTCTAGCAGCCGTCTTTCCCGTAGAGCTGAACTTGCTCACAGGTACTCGGATGCCCCCAGGTCTTGTTCTCTAGTAGAAGGAGCTGATAACCTTAGATCGTAGCGCAGGTGATTACATAGAGGAGGAACTTCTGGCGAAGGGTATTATACAGTCTCGCAGCACTACAAGGCCCAGGCAGGCTTGATGGACTGAACACACGGGAGATCGGTGTCTGAATCCAGGCAAAGGAGCTGGGTAACTGATTAAATAGCAGTGTCAAGTATCCAGGCAAAGGTTTCAGGGCCACAGGCAATTCAGCGGTGTCAGAAATGAAGCGAGAGTTCAGGGTCACAGGCAAATCAGTAATGTCAAAATCCAGGCCAGGGGTCAGCAACAGCGATACAGAAAACAGCAGGAATGCAACAGCAGGAGAAGTATGCTTGGGAGCAGGGACTATAACCGGCAGTGAGGCCTAGTCCTCACTGCCTTAAATACTTTGATGGACAAATCAGAAAGGAGGAGGACAGGGCTGACAATCAGCCTCAGGAGGCTGCTAATTAATTCCAAGCTTGAACTGGCATAGGTAATAACATAAACCAGGAAGCATGTATAAAAATATAAATGAACCAGTTTAAATCATATGAGAGCTCCCCCTGGAGTTGGAGGATGTTCCTACACCCTCCTACTCTATGCCACAAAGATAACAGTGCATTGTAACTAATGCACGTGCTCGGCTGCTACCTCACACCAGGATGCGGCGTACCGCCGTGGCTCGTGAAAGGTATATCCACTACCTTTTGACTGCAGATTTTTAATATTTAATATATATATTTACAACCCACTAGCACCATCAGGAAAGTGAGTTTGTATCGGTGACACGATAGACATACCAGATAGTGTGGGTGTCTCTCGTAGCCACATTTTCATTCTCATTATTTTCTCTATATCCCAGGGACAACCATGAAGACAGAAAATCTCTTTGATAAAAAGATTGGCAAGAACAGAGGCCGAAGGGAGTCCCTTGAGAGGGATGAAATGAGCCAGTTTGGAAAATCTATCTACTACTACTCAGATGGTATTGAATCCATGATTAGCTGTTAGGTCAGTGACAAAATCCCTAGAAATCTTAGTCCATGGTCTCTCTGGACTAGGGAGTGGCACCAGAGGTCCTGATGGAGATTGTCTAGGCGTCTTATGTCTGGCAAAGACTCCACAAACACGTCTGCCTGGATAGAGGGCCAACAATAATGCCTAGAGATTAGTGAGAGGGCCTTCTTGACACCAGCATGACCGGCAAACAGAGAATCATGGGCCCACTGGAGATCATTGAGGCGAAGCTTTGAAGCAAGAAAAGAACGGCGAACGGGGAACTTTGGACAAGATTCCAATGAGGGCCACAATACTGGCAGGGTCCAAGATAGTTCTGGGGGTGGAAGGGGGTTGGAGATCGTTATCATCAAACTAATGGGAGAGAGCAGCTGCCCTAGTATTCTTAACTCCAGGTCGAAAAGTTAAAATGAGGTTAAAGCGGGCAAAAAACAAGGACTAGTGAGCCGGGCACGGATTCAAACATTGAGCTGTTTGCAGATAAGTTAAATTCTTATGGTCCATGTACACAGTAACAGAATGCTCAGCCCGCTCTAACAAATGTCTCCACTCCTCTAAGGCAGGTTTAATGGCCAATAACTCTTTATCCCCGATGCTGTAGTTTAGTTCACTAGTGGAAAATCTTCTGGAACAAAAACCACATGTTAGTGGTCGCGGCGGCTCCGGGCACCGCCGCGACTCTCCTGCTGCTCCTAGTGACGTCCCGGCCATTGCTACGGCAACCAGGGCGTCACTTCCGGTTTCTGTGTCCCGGTTGCCTGGGCAACAACCGGGACGCCTTGGTCTCACTGACTCCGCGCCCGGCCAGCTGTCAAACAGCCGGGCGCGTGCGCATAAGTGTAGGTAGGGCCAGCCCTGCATGTCTCTCAAGTTCAGCCAATCAAGGCTGATTTTGGCTTCATTATTGATGGCACTCTCTAGACATGATTGGCTGCAGGATCTGCATATCCATTATACTGCAGCTGAGGACACATTCTGAACTGGGTTCTGATTGGCCATCTGTACTATTTAAGGCAGTGAGGTATGCAGCCTCACTGCCGGTTATAGCGTTCTGTCCTCAGTCCTGCTGCTTGCTTGTACTATCCGTTTAGGTTCCTGCTACCTTAGATTTGACCACCCGTGTTTGACCCCTGCTTGTTATTGGACCTGTGACACTTCTCTTCTGACCTTGACCTTTTGCCTGGAATTCGGATTTTGCTTCTCTGCCTGTGAGTTTGACCCTTCGCTTGCCCTTGGATATTGCATCTGTGCCTGTGACCTTTGGACCTTGGATTTCTCTTATACTACAGTCCACCAATCACTCCACTTCTGGGAAACTCCTTTAAGTCAGTATACGCTACTCGACCCTCGGTCGGCCCGCAGCCCAGTCTGTCCCCACCACTAGGGGCTCCAGCGAACACCTGGCCTTCTGAGTAGTTCCCGAGTTTCACTGTACTGACTTGGGAGTTCCTAACACCACATGGATGAAACTTCCCATTAGAATCTTTCTGTGAAAGAATGGCTTCAATAAAAATGGAGGAAGCATCAACCTCAACGAAGAAAAGCCGAGACAGATCAGGCTGTTGCAAAATAGGGGCAGAGGAGAATGCTCTTTTTAAAGACTGGAAGGCACTGAGAGCCTCAGGAGACCATATGTCACGGGCACTAGGAGTCTTGCCCAGGATTTCACCAGTTGACTATGCTTACCAGAGAGGCGGAGTTTGCACAGCGGTCCTCTGGCAGCAGGGTGAATAGTGGAACATATATAACAGCAGATGGAGAGAGGATGCCAATGGAAATGATGATAGTCAGTGACTTGCAGCTATACTGGTAAATGAGTCAGCGACTTGCAGCTATACTGGTAAATGAGTCAGCGACTTGCAGCTATATTGATAGATGAGTCAGCGACTTGTATCTATAGTGGAAAGGCAGGTTTGAACTACGAAGACCAGGTTGGACGTGAGCAGGTGAAGGAAGGTTACGGGAGAGTCAGTGGTCTGCGTACAGCAAGTTGTACCACTGCTATGGTGAGAAGACTTGTCCAGGTGCAGGTAGATAGCGGGGAAGTCAGTGGTCTGCGTACAGCAAGTTGTACCACTGCTATGGTGAGAAGACTTGTCCAGGTGCAGGTAGGTAGCGGGGAAGTCAGTGGTCTGCGTACAGCAAGTTGTACCACTGCTAGTAAGTGAGGAGTAGATCAGGTGCGGATGAGTGGAGGCATGCATAGAGTCAATAACGGTATGAAGACACTGAGAGCACAGAGGAACTTGTTCCAAACAGATATGCAGCGTTTACAGCTAATAGTCTATAACGGTATGTATACCGCTGCTAAGTAGAGAGGCTTGCACAGAGCGGATATGCGGGATAATAACTGATAGTCAATCACAAGTATGCATATCACTGCTGAGTAGAGAAGCTTGTTCCAAACAGATATGCAGCTTAACAACAAATAGTCTATAGCGGGTATGGATACCGCTGCAGGGTAGAGAAGCTTGTCCTAGGCGTATATGCAAGGTAACAGTTGATAGTCAATAACAAGTAAGCATACTGCTGATGAGTAGAGAAGCTTGTCCACGAGAATATGCAGGCACAGCAGGGACGCTGAACGGCTGTAGCGGGTATGGGAACCGCAGGTGAGCAGGGCAGGTAATCAGAAGCCAGCTGAGGACACGAGCAGGATACAGGAGACTGTAGCAGGTATGAGAACTGCTGATGAGCAGAGCAGGTAATCCAGGAACCAGCCGAGGACACGAGTAGGATACAGGAATCAGTAGCGGGTATGGAAACCACCGATGAGTAGCACAGGTAATCAGCAGGAAGCTGAAGACACTAGCAGGACACAGGAGATACCTTCAGAGACTCACAGGGAATGAGACTCAAGATCAGGCCACGAGGTAATGAGCACAGGTGCCTTAAATAGGGAGAGGTGCCTGATCCACCAATGAGATTAAAAGCAAAGGTCATAAGTTCTTGGATGCTGCGCATGCGCAGTGCATCAAGATGGCGGGCGGCCGCGGCTCAGGACAGGCGCCGGCAGGAAGGCTAGGGAACCATGCACCAGCGCAGAGGCACTCACGGTCCGGTGAGTGACACCATACTTTGGATGTCCCCTTGCGGGTGAGAGCAGTTATTGGGAAGATGAGAGGAGAAATCTTGGATAAAATGCCGATAATAATTGACGAGCCCAATAAAATGTTGAATCGCCTTGAGACCCAAGGGTTGTGGCCTACTGAGGATGGTGGCAATTTTCCCCGGATCCATGGATAGACTGGTACCAGACACAATTTAACCCAGGAAATGTACCTGAGAAACCTGAAAAGCACACTTCTCCAGTTTGCAATATAGATGTTTGAGACGTAGTCGAGAGAGAACCTCCTTGACGTGACCTCAGTGAGACTCTAGATCCTTGGAGAATATTAAAATGTCATTTAGGTAGACCACATAACCACCTAGAGCTATAATAATTGCTTAAACACAAAGGAGTCATGGGTACTCCCACTCCATTTGGCAAATAGGTCTCGAATCTGGAGAAACGGGTTACACATAGCTTGGACATTTATCGAGTTGAAATGCTTCCTGTTCAAATACAGAGAAGCATTCCCACTCAATGGGACCAAGGCCACATGCGTCCCACCTAATGCCCCTATGACGTGTGGAAAGCCGGCTATGGTGGCAAATTGCCGCTTAATGTGCACAAAGCACTCCTCATCAAATGACAGATGTATAAACTGTAAGAGCCCCAACAGGAATGCTCTGAGCACAACCTTCAGAACAGGCTGAAGGTGGCCTGAGACATATCTGCCGCGACCCCCACTGTGGTCTGGAACGACCCAGTCGCACAGAAGTTCAGTACCGCCAACATTTTGGTCAAAGGCGGTACTGCTGTTGGGATGTTGCGTATTGGCTCAAGGTCACTCTGCACAATGCACAGGGTGTCCAAGATGACATGACGAGTAAGCCGATAGCAATGGACAACCTCAGCATCTGACACGTGGCCTGAAGAACCATGAATTAATACATTTAAAGATTTCCACTGCCGTAGAGGGCAAAAACACAATCAGCAAATCTGTTTGGGGTAAAAAAGAGAGACAAGAAAAGGGGAAAAAATTAAATAAAAACAAAGCTTTACTAAATACTCAGACTGTAGTCAAAGTGACAAGACACAATGCAAGAATCTTGTCCATCCCAAATAGTTTACAAAAAATATAAATAAACTCAATAAACTCCCATCACCCAAAACATACAAAAAGTAACAAATTTCAACACATTACATCGAAAAGAAGAGATGCTTATTTAATGGCCAGAAAAGCAATTAGCAGCTTATTAAGGATATTGCAAAAAAAATTACCTCTAGCCAGCACTCTTTCGATCACAACACAACGCCTAAACTCCCAAAAGAAAACAAGTGCAACAAATGGTGTTTTAAACTGATTCACAATTAAAGAAGTGTCTGCATGTGTACACGCTACCACGAATCAGATGATAACAGATACAGGTGAGCAGTTTCCTTGTGTGTTTGAAGAATACCAAACGCATAGTTTGTATTCCAATAACTAAGAATGAAGTTGTAGTAATTGTTTATATTTTTTTTTACAATGTTTAGGTGATCCTTATATGTAATGAATCAGTTCTCTCACTTGCATGACATGTTGTATTTTATTTTAGGTCAGTCGCGCTCAGGATCCAGGTCTCTCTCTACTCTGCCGGTGCCTGTGTTGCGCCGCGGCCGCCTGCCATCTTGACTAAGGGCCTGCGCATGTGCAGCCTTAAGGACTGATAAAACGTTCTCCCTCTCCTCATTGGTTGATTAATTGCTTCTCACTATTTAAGACACCTGCTACCCTTTTACCTTTGCCTGTTCTTGGTCCACATTCCTCTGAGGTAACCAAGGAGTCCATTGCTCCTGGATCGGGTTTTCTGCCTGCCGTGGAAGCTCTCCTGTGCGCCAGTGGTAATACCTGTAAGCCCCGGATTGTTCCACACTACTTAGTATCTTACCTGCAATCTGGACAATTCTCTACTCCACGCCAGTGGTAATACCTGTCAGCCGCAGATCGTTCCACGCTACTTAGTATCTTACCTGCAATCTGGACAAGTCTCTACTCCACGCCAGTGGTAATACCTGTCAGCTGCAGATCGTTCCACGCTACTTAGTATCTTACTTGCAATCTGGACAAGTCTTTACTCCACGCCAGTGGTAATACCTGTCAGCCGCAGATCCTTCCACACTACTTGTATCTCATTTGCAATCTGGACAAGTCTCTACTCCATGCCAGTGGTAATATCTGTCAGCCGCAGATCGTTCCACGCTACTTAGTATCTTACCTGCAATCTGGACAAGTCTCTACTCCACGCCAGTGGTAATACCTGTCAGTCGCAGATCGTTCCACGCTACTTAGTATCTTACTTGCAATCTGGACAAGTCTTTACTCCACGCCAGTGGTAATACCTGTCAGCCGCAGATCCTTCCACACTACTTGTATGTCATCTGCAATCTGGACAAGTCTCTACTCCACGCCAGTGGTAATACCTGTCAGCCGCAGATCGTTCTACGCTACTTAGTATCTTACCTGCAATCTGGACAAGACTCTATTCCACGTCAGTGGTAATACCTGTCAGCTGCAGATTGTTCCACGCTACTTTGTATCTTGCCTGCTATCAGGACAAATCTCTGCTCCTCGTTTATGATGTATCCATCTTCCACAGTTCATCCATATACCATTTGCCCGTGAACTGCCTGTTTCCTTCTACTATTGCTCATTGCACTCAGTGCTTGCTGTTACAGTACAGCTCCTACTCTCCAAGAGACTTTCCTACTCCTCTAGTGTTCCTCTTTCTACCCAGCTTAGGGAGGTTCCTGTTCCCATCGTGTATAGCTGTAATCCATCAATTTACCCTACTCTCCAGAGGGCAATGACCTGCACAGTGGAAGCCGCTAAAACCCACACTTCCTTGAGGGAGTTCTTGGAGAAGACCAGCCGTTGTGTTAGACTCCGCGCCTTTGGTGAGTAGAAGTCTATTCTGGTAAATTCTGGGTCTAGATGTTGCGTATTGGCTCAAGGTCACTCTGCATAATGCACAGGGTGTCCAAGATGACAGGAGGAGTAAGCCGATAGCAACGGACAACCTCAGCATCTGACATCCCAAAGAGGCTGACACGTGGCCTGAAGAACCATGAACTAATACATTTAAAGAATTCCACTGCCGGAGAGGGCAAAAACACAATCAGCAAATCTGTTTGGGGTAAGAAAGAGAGACAAGAAAAGGGGAAAAAATTAAATAAAAACAAAGCTTGACTAAATACTCGGACTGTAGTCAAAGTGACAAGACACAGTGCAAGAATCTTGTCAATCCCAAATAGTTTACAATAAATATAAATAAACTCAATAAACTCCCACCACCCAAAACATACAAAAAGTAACAAATTTCAACACATTACATCGAAAAGAAGAGATGCTTATTTAATGTTTAGGTAATCTTTATATGTAATGAATCAGTTCTCTCACTTGCATGACATGTTGTACTTTATTTTAGGTCAGTCTAGTCAATATAGTGTATATAATTTACAATGTGGATGTTATTGTACTGGTTAGCCATTCCACCTGCCAACAGTAGGGTACTGAGTTTGAATACATGCCCGTATCTGTGTGGACTTTGTATATCACCATATTTCTGTGAGTTTACTTGCATGTGTCACTTATAGAAGAGTACGCTAATATATGTTTTGGGGTTAGCTCGGTCTATAGAGTATTGTATCGTGCATATATATGTATGATTGCAAATTATTAGCCATTGATTTCGTAAGCACAATGGACATGGAATCATTAAGGAAGTTAAGCAAGGAATTGAGTACGTTTTCTTACTTGAGTTTTCTGGACAAAACCATGTTGCAATGCAAGTGGTGCAAATTGTTTTTTTATTTTGCACATAAGTTAAATACTGTCTGTTTTTTTCATGTAGCACACAAATACTTGTAAGCTTATTTGTACACTGTAATTTAAAGTTGATCTAGGAAAAAAAGGCAGTATTTTGCTTATGTGCAAAATAAAAACCTAATTTGCACCCCTTGCATTGTAACATGGTTTTGTCCAGGAGTAAAAAAAATAAGTACTTTCTTAATGAATCAGGCCCAATATGTGTTAGGAACCCCTCCAGCCGGCACAACACAACCCGGAATCTACTCTGCCAGTCAGGTGTTCACTGGAGCCCCTGATGGTGGGGACAGACTGGGCCGCAGACTGACAGAGGGTCGTGAAGTGCGTACCAGCTGGGGAGAACCCAGGCAAGAGGAGTCAGGTCCACGCAGAGGTCAAGGGCCGGCAGCAGACAACGGTATCGATGAACAAGCTGAGGTCAGGGGTCACAGGCAAATAGCAGAACGGGTAAACAGGCCAAAGATCAGGGTCACAGGAAACACGAGCAAGGTCCAAATCAAAGCCAAGGGTCATACACGGGGAGTCAAATAGAGATGTCAGGATACAGGACAGGAACTAGCAGGTCAGCAGACTGGAACACAGAAGCTATAACCGGCAATGAGGCAGCAGACCTCATTGCCTTAAATACCAGTGGCCACCAATCAGAGCCTAGCTCTGAATTAGACACAGCCCCCAGCATAATTAATAGGCTGCATTAATTAGCCCACAGGCTAGAACATATGGTGAGCGCTGCGCCCGGCTTCCTCTCATTGCCGGGACGCAGCGCCGAAGCGTCTTCTCGTTGCCACGGCAACGGCCGGGTCAGGGCCGGAAGTGACGTCCCGGTCGCCATATCGACGGCCGGGACGCAGGTGAGTGAGTCGCGGCGGCTGGGCACCGCCGCGGCTCGTAACAATATGTGTGCAGTTCTTTATTGTTTATCCTTAAACCTTTATGTTGCCAGTAGTGCCTGTGTTGTGTTGTATGAAGTTTAGGAGCACTATTACCTTGGTTTCTTGTTTTTGGACTCACATGTTTTACCTAATAGGACTTACAGACATGATGGTTGTCATTCAAGTCTTTGTGTATTCTAATGTATGTAATGCTCAATCAGCATGTTACCTTATTGGTTAGACAATCCACTTATCATCAGCGGGGTCAAGAGTTCGATTCCTGACCCATTTTGTGGAATATGCCTATATTGCATGTTGAAATTCAGGTGGAGATACAACACAGACAAGCAGCTGTTCAAAATAAATTGAATCCAAACAAATAGAAAATATCCACAGATAAAAGCAGAAAAAACCTAAGTGTCCAAAAAAGCAAAAGAAAAAAAAATTACAATCAATTTTAGGTCAAATTATTATTGTTTTATTATATATGAATGAATTTCCTTAGCAAATTATTGAAACTGTGCATGTACCAAGGATTTAGGGCTAAAATATTTCAATGTATAATTATTGACATTAATACAAATTTTAAAATTAAAAAGCTTGCTATGAGATAAGTTCATACTCAGCTTTTCTTTCTAGTCTATATCATTCACACATTGTTTCCACTTGCACGTTGGCTTAGTGGTTAGACAATCCACCTTTCAATGGTGGGGACCTGCGTTCAAATTAGAGATGGGCGGGTCCGGTTCTCCGAGAACCGAACCCACCCGAACTTTGGGTATCCGAGTACCGAGCTGAGCAGCTCGGTACTCTCCCGCCCATTCCGAATCCAAATCGAGGCCGAACGTCATTGTGACGTTGTCGGATCTCGGGACTCGGTTCTCGCGATACTTCAACTTTATAAATACATGCCTCCACAGCAATCCATCGCCATTTGACAGAGGGAGAGAGCAGGGTGTAGTCATAGGCTAATTAGAGCAGGGACAGAGAATACAATATTGTTCTTGCAATTGCTCTAACCAAAATCGCTAGTGCAGAGAGGAGGATAGAGGTTTATTATTTTTTCTTCATATTTGGCACTCCCCAGCGCTTTTGGGGTGTCCCCCATAATTGTGCATTAATATTTCTGCCTGTCAAAAGTCATATCTGTCAGCAGTATCTACTAAATAATTTTTAGCACTCCTCAGTGTTTTTGGGGTGTCCTCCCTAATTGTGCATTAATATTTCTGCCTGTCAAAAGTCATATCTGTCAGCAGTATCTACTAAATAATTTTTAGCACTCCTCAGTGTTTTTGGGGTGTCCTCCCTAATTGTGCATTAATATTTCTGGCTGTCAAAAGTCATATCTGTCAGCAGTATCTACTAAATAATTTTTAGCACTCCTCAGTGTTTTTGGGGTGTCCTCCCTAATTGTGCATTAATATTTCTGGCTGTCAAAAGTCATATCTGTCAGCAGTATCTACTAAATAATTTTTAGCACTCCTCAGTGTTTTTGGGGTGTCCTCCCTAATTGTGCATTAATATTTCTGGCTGTCAAAAGTCATATCTGTCAGCAGTATCTACTAAATAATTTTTAGCACTCCTCAGTGTTTTTGGGGTGTCCTCCCTAATTGTGCATTAATATTTCTGGCTGTCAAAAGTCATATCTGTCAGCAGTATCTACTAAATAATTTTTAGCACTCCTCAGTGTTTTTGGGGTGTCCTCCCTAATTGTGCATTAATATTTCTGGCTGTCAAAAGTCATATCTGTCAGCAGTATCTACTAAATAATTTTTAACACTCCTCAGTGTTTTTGGGGTGTCCTCCCTAATTGTGCATTAATATTTCTGGCTGTCAAAAGTCATATCTGTCAGCAGTATCTACTAAATAATTTTTAGCACTCCTCAGTGTTTTTGGGGTGTCCTCCCTAATTGTGCATTAATATTTCTGGCTGTCAAAAGTCATATCTGTCAGCAGTATCTACTAAATAATTTTTAGCACTCCTCAGTGTTTTTGGGGTGTCCTCCCTAATTGTGCATTAATATTTCTGGCTGTCAAAAGTCATATCTGTCAGCAGTATCTACTAAATAATTTTTAACACTCCTCAGTGTTTTTGGGGTGTCCTCCCTAATTGTGCATTAATATTTCTGGCTGTCAAAAGTCATATCTGTCAGCAGAATCTACTAAATAATTTTTAGCACTCCCCAGTGGTTTGCGCTCAGAATGGATTCAAAGCAGTCCACATATGATCTAAATGAGCAACCAGGTTCTGTCACCAGTCCTGATGTTAGTGTTCCCAGTACGTCATCTGGCCAAGGCGATGTCAAACAACAGAGTGTTTTCAAATTAGTGCAAAAAAACAAAAACCAAAAAAAAATTTACTGTATTGAAGCGAAAAAGAAGTGTAACTGAGCAAAAGTTAAGTGACGATAAAAAAAAAATTGCAAGCATGCCATTCTACACACGCAGTGGCAAAGAGAGAATGAGGCCTTCACCTTTGGCTATTAGTGGCAGATCCCAAAAAGTTACCCAGCCTACAATTGGTGCACAACTACTGTTACGCGTCAAAGCCGAGCTGCAAGATAACAGTGAGGCATTACAGGAGAATATTTGCTCTGATTCACAAATGACAACAATCCCTGTGGAGAGTCCATCCAACAGTGGGATGTCTAATCGTGAGCATTCTGCTGATGTGTGCCTTAATAGCCCGAGTGTAGCCGGTGATACCCAAATTGAGGATGCCACTTTGGAATTAGAAGAGGATGAGGGGGAGATTTGTGTAGGCGACGAGGGCGCTAATGAGGATGTTGATGAGGATGAGGTTGTTTGTGTAAGTCCTGCACCAGTGGCAGCAGTTCTGGCACGTGACAAGAAAAAGGCCATTGTCATGCCTGGGCATAAAACAAAAAAATCCACTTCTTATGTGTGGAATTATTTCTACCCAAATCCAGACAACAATTGTATAGCCATTTGTAGTGTATGTGAAGCCACAGTCAGTCGAGGGAGGGACCTTAACCATCTTGGAACCTCGTCTATGTTACGCCATTTAACGAGAGTTCATAGCAAAGTGTTGGGAAAAGCTGAAAGTTCTTCCCAAAAGAATACAAGCACTCCCTCATCAGCTAAGACCCTCCGCTCACCGACATACCGACGGCTACAAAATACACCCACCACACCATCCTCATCAATATCCTCAGTAGCGCTCGGAGTTAGCCCGGCATCCCACTTAAGGCTGGATGACTCCGGCACTATTATTGATTCCTCTGAAGAAAGCGTTAGTCCTGCTGCTGCTGTTGCTGCTGCTGGGGGTGAATCGTCATCCCAGAGGCAGGTGAATAAAATGAGCAGTCCTACATTTCAGCAATTAACTGTGAAACAATCATTTGCGAGGGGAAGCAAATATGACAGCAGTCACCCAGTCGCCAAGCGAATCACAGACGCCATGGCTGCAATGTTAGTGTTAGATCTGCGTCCAATCTCCACAATAAACGCAGCTGGTTTTTCACAGTTAATTGAGGTTTTGTGTCCGCGTTACAGAATTCCATCGCGACACCATTTCTCCCGTAAAGCTATTCCACAACTATACCAAAAAGTGTGTAAAAATGTAGAGATTGCGCTGAAAAATGCCATTCTGCCCACTGTTCACTTAACCACAGATATGTGGACAAGTGGAAGTGGCCAAACCAAAGACTATATGACTGTGACAGCCCACTGGGTTGGTCATTCACCTTCACCAGCAGGAACAGCAGCAGCATGTACACCACTACGTAACATTTGTCACAGGCAGGCCACTCTTTGTATCACCGGCTTCACTAACAGGCATACGGCTGACAATTTGTTACGCAAACTGAGAGATGTGATTGATGCATGGCTTATACCACTCGGACTCTCCCCAGGGTATGTCATTTCAGATAACGCCAACAATATAGTGCGAGCATTACAGCTGGGTGATTTCCAACATATTCCCTGTTTTGCTCACACCATCAACTTGGTGGTGCAGAGCTTCCTACGAAATAACCGTGAGGTGCAGGAGATGCTTTCGGTGGCCCGTAAAATTTCAGGCCATTTCAGGCATTCAGCCACAGCATGTAGGAGATTACAGCAGCTCCAAGAGCAGTTTAACTTGCCCTGCCACCAACTTAAGCAAGAGGTGGTAACTCGGTGGAATTCCACCCTGTACATGCTTCAGAGGATGGAGGAACAGCGCAAAGCCATCCAAGCATATTGCACAAGTCATGACATTGGGAAAGGAGGGGGGATGTATTTCACTCTTGCACAGTGGGGAATCCTTTCAGTGCTGTGCAAGGTGCTGAAACCATTTGAAGTTGTGACATGTGAGGTCAGTGCTGACTCTGCTAGTTTGAGCCAAGTCATTCCTTTAATTAGACTATTGGAAAAGCAGCTTGAGAAAATGAAGGAGGAGCTGAAAGCAAGCAATTCAGCAAAGTATGTTGGCCTTGTCGATCAAGTACTTAATTCGCTTCACAATGATCCTCGAGTTATTAAGATCTTGAACTCGGATCAGTACGTTTTGGCCACTGTGCTTGATCCAAGGTTTAAAACCTACATTGAGTCTTTACTTGTAAATGAGCGGGATGTGAACTTTTGCAAGGAGCTATTGCTCAGCAAGTTGGCCGCTGAACTGGGCCTCGGCTTGACGACGTGTCCTCCTTCACTTTCTCAAGCTGTTGCTCGTAAAAAATTAAATTTCCAAAAAAGAAGCAGGGAAGACACAGGGGGCAGACAAGAACAATTTAACATCTGGGCTGGTTTGAAGGATTTTTCAAAAAAATGTGTCACTTTGCCCATAACTCCATCCAATATGAGTATAAACATGCAAAGGATGGTGGAGGATTACTTTCAAGAGGTAGTTGATATGGAAATGTCAGACAGTCCCTTTCCTTACTGGGAAGAAAAGCAGGCCATTTGGAAACCCATGTACAAACTTGCTTTGCAATACCTAAGCTGCCCACCCTCCAGTGTGTACTCTGAACGAGTGTTCAGCACAGCAGGGAACTTAGTCAGTGATCGCCGTAGAAGGTTACTTCCCAAAAATGTGGAGAAAATGATGTTTATAAAAATGAACTACATCTTCCACGAGGAAGGCCTTCACCATCCAAGACATCCAAGCACTGACTGTTCTCTAATGGCGGATTCAAGCGGCGATGAATTGATAGTCTGTGATGATGACGTACACACTGATGAGGGTGAGGATTAAGCTGAAGATGATGCCGATAACATCTTTTTAAAACTTTCTATGTAAGTGTAGGGTGCAATCTACCCCCAAAGAGGAAAGGGACTTGTGGCATTTCCATATCACATACCATCTTGAAAGGCTGCTGTTAGGGCAATTTATCCTTAAGGGTAGGGTGTCATAGACAGAGTGACCCTAAACTGGCTTTGTCCATTTTTCATAATATTGTACAGTCTATAATGGCTGAATTTTTGGGTATTTTATACAAGTGGAGGGGGGCCTAGAGAGACAGAAACCAAACTGGCTTTTTCCATGTCAATTAATATTGTACAGTCTATAATGGCTGAATTTTTTGGTATTTTATACAAGTGGAGGGGGCCTAGAGAGACAGAGTGACCCCAAACTGTCTTTCTCCATGTCAATTAATATTGTACAGTCTATAATGGCTGAATTTTTTAGTATTTTATACAAGTGGAGGGGGGCCTAGAGAGACAGAAACCAAACTGGCTTTCTCCATGTCAATTAATATTGTACAGTCTATAATGGCTGAATTTTTTGGTATTTTATACAAGTGGAGGGGGGCCTTGAGAGACAGAAACCAAACTGGCTTTCTCCATGTCAATTAATATTGTACAGTCTATAATGGCTGAATTTTTTGGTATTTTATACAAGTGGAGGGGGGCCTTGAGAGACAGAAACCAAACTGGCTTTCTCCATGTCAATTAATATTGTACAGTCTATAATGGCTGAATTTTTTGGTATTTTATACAAGTGGAGGGGGGCCTTGAGAGACAGAAACCAAACTGGCTTTTTCCATTTCTTTACATATTTAACTATAAGTGTAGGGTGTAATATACATTCAAAGACGATGGCTGCATTGCCAATATGCATAGACGGAGAGGAAGACAATCTGTTTTGTGTGTAGAATAGGCCTACCAACGAAGAATTAAACTGTTTTTTTGGATGATTTATTACCTCAACAATTAGATTACTTGTCTCTAAAACAGTTGGAGCACTAAATTGGGTTAATTTAGGCCCAAAAACATGGATTTTCCCAAAAAATAGCAAAACAAAACCAAACAAAACCAAAACCAAAACCAAAACACGCAATGGCGGTTTTGCAAAACCAAAACCAAAACCAAAACACGACGGTAATCCAGATCCAAAACCGAATCCAAAACCAAAACACGGGGGTCAGTGACCATCTCTAGTTCAAATCCTCACTCACAGACTTATCTCTGTGGAGTTATATATACTTACCATGTTTGTGTGGATATCCTATGTGTGCCTTATGCAAGAGTATGCTTGGTTTAAGTTTGTATAATTTTAACAAATAATCTGTTATTACTTTCGTATTATTATTAGCTGATTATTAGCCATTTTTTTTTAAATATCCAAAAAGGCTAGCTATTACACATCAACCACTTTACATTGCAATTTATTACAACTGTGCAGCCATCATGGTTGATTTTTAAAAGAGTACATTGTTTAATGTACTTTTCATTTCATATTAATATAAAATAAAATAAAAATAAATAAAAAATTGGTAGTAAAGTGTATTAAGATGTATGTATGTTGTGCATATTTAGTTGTGAGTGTTTTAAACGAACAATGCTTTTTGAACAGTTTAGTGTTGTTATTGAGCAGTGCTGCTATAGCTGCTTTGGACTTGACCCCAAACTTCCTTAACTTTAAGCAAGAAGTTTTTTATAAACATTTCTTCTTAACTATCCAACACCTACTCTTCTTAAGTCAGTATGATCTCCGCCCATTCCCCTCCCATTCCCAACCCTTTTTTCTTTAGTGTTTGGAGAACTTCTTAAGTGCAGCTAAGAAGGATTTTCATCTTAACCTAAGAAATTCTTAGCTTACACATCGGATTTTCCTTCGTATCTCCCTTTTCTGGGCATGCTCAGATGTTACGAGCTACGGCGGTACTCACAGCTGCTGCGACTCGCTTCCTGTGCTCCCCTGCATCCTGGCGATCACCTTGATGACCGGGACGTCACATCTGGGCATGGCCCTGCCAAGGCAACGGTCGGACGCTAGCTATGCAACGCCGCGTCCCTGCAATGTAAGGAAGCCGGGCGTGTGCGCAAGCCTCCCCACCAGCCTACAGGCTAAGTAATTTAATTGTTTAAGTAGATGCTATTGCTGTGGATTCTTCAGAGCGAGGCTCTGATTGGCTGCCTTTAGTAGTTAGGGCAGGGAGGGCTTAGCCTCCCTGCCGGTTATAGCGTCCTAGTTGTGTACTATTGCTAACCTGCTCTGGATACTCTGTTTGCTGGATACCTGTTGTGACCTTCTGTCTGTTTACTGAACCTTGCCTGCTTGCCTGTGACCCTGACCTATTGGCCTGTACTTTGCATTCTGCTGTTCTGCTTGTGACCCTGACCTTTAACGTGTTTTCTGACTAATCTACTCTGCAAGTGACCCCTGGTTTTCGTCTGACCGCTGTCTCCGGGCCGCGCTGCGGTTTAGTATAACGAACCTACACTACATTGGAGTTAAGTCCTGGGGGCATCTAAGTACCTGTGAGCGCGTCTAGCTCTAGGCGAAAGGCGGCTGCTGTAGGTGAAGACCTCCGCCTATCAGTTCTGCAGGTTCGTTATCTGACCAGACAGCCTAACATTATAACCAGCCAGTGAATTCTGGGGAGGATTGTTCATGGAAAGTAACGGGACGAACCCCTCTCCAGCCCAAGTCTTAGCAGGACAGATCCAAACTCTGTCCCAGATGGTCCAAGGACTTTCGCCCGGCTATGCGCTCAAGAGGAAACTGGAAGGACTTTGCAAGCACAACAGGGTTCTTCGGCATCCGTTACGGAACCTTAGTTGAACTTGCCTGACCGCTTTTCCAGGGAAATATTACGGTTCCGCAATGTCAAGGAAAGTTGTAAGCTTTATTTCCAGCTAAAACCCTGTTCCTCTGGGTCAGAACAGCAAAGGGTTGGTATTATCATATCTCTCCCCCAAGGTGACCCCCAGTCCTGGGCATTTCGTCTTCCTCCTGCAAGCCCTTCACTACTTTCCGTTGATGCGTTCTTTAACGCTTTGGGCCTACTGTATGATGATCCAGATCGAGTGGCTTCAGCCGAGGCTCAACTTAGGGCTCTGAAACAGGGCCAGCGCTGTGCTGAAGAATTCTGTGCCGAGTTCAGGCGTTGGTCTACCGACAGTGAATGGAACGATCCTGCGTTACGCAGTCAACTTTGCTTAGGTCTGTCGGAACAGATCAAGAACGCATTGGTACAGTATCCTTCGCCTACGTCATTGGAAGACCTTATGCAACTCGCCATCAAAATCGATAGGCGGATCAGGGAGAGGAAGACAGAGAGAGAGACACCGGCTGGTCTACCATCTGTATTTCCTTCTGCACCATTGGATACAGAAGAACCTATGCAATTAGGAGCGTACCGCCTCTCAGCAGAGAAAAAAGCCAGAAGGGGGACTCAAGGCTTGTGTCTTTACTGTGGCATCAAAAGACATTTTTCTCGTTCCTGCCCTGCCAAGTCGGGAAAAGATTTGGCCTAGGAGAAAAAGAGGAGGTTCACCTAGGTCTTCAGATTATCTCCTCTAAAAATGCTTTGTTGGCTCCCGTGCACATCACTTATTGTGCCCATTTTGTTTTGTTCGGCCTTCAATACCCAGTCCGGCCACTACGAGTATCTAGTTATGCCATTCGGTTTCTGCAACGCACCAGCGGTGTTCCAGGATCTTATTAATGACATTCTCCGGGAATGGAATTCCTTGATCAGTTTGTGGTGGTATGGCTGGATGACATACTGATATACTCGCATTCCTTTTTGCAACATTGGCTCCACGTCCAACAAGTACACCATAAATTACGGTATCATCACTTGTTCGCCAAGCTGGAAAAATGTGAGTTTGAAGTCCAGAGTGTATCGTTCCTTGGGTATATCATATTTTCTACCGGTTTTTCTATGGACCCAAATAAAGTGCAAGCTATTCTTGATTGGGTGCGACCTGTTAATCTGAAGGCCATACAAAGTTTCCTGGGCTTCGCTAATTACTATCGAAGATTTATTAAATTTTTTCTGATTTGGTGGCCCTCATTGTTGCTCTCACCAGGAAAGGGGCAGACAAAGGCGACTGGTCTAAGGAAGCTATTAATTCCTTTTAGGCTCTAAAAAAACATATATCTCCGCTCCTGTTTTAAGGCATCCTAATTCTGACTTGCCTTTCGTTCTAGAGGTTGATGCCTCTGACGTTGGTGCAAGCGTTGTATTCTCACAAAAGGATCTTGATAATCAATGATTGTTCCCTAGCGCCTTCTTCTCCCAGAAATTCTCCTCTGCAGAGGCCAACTATGATGTTGGTAATCGAGAACTCTTAGCAATCAAATGGGCTTTTGAAGAATGGCGTCATTGGCTGGAAAGGGCAATCCATGTCATCTCAGTCATTACTGATCACAAGAATCTCCTATATATTGAATAAGCAAAACGGCTGAACCCAAGGCAAGCCCGTTGGTCTTTGTTCTTTACTTGCTTCCGTTTTATTATCAGTTATAGACCAGGTTCTAATAACACTAAGGCTGATGACTTATCCAGAAGTTTTACCTCTCATCATGCACCAGCTCCGAAATCACTACCAATTATACCATCTGCAATCATTCACACCAGTTTAGCCCAGGATTTGAGTTTAACCCTTCACATTTTCCAAAAATTGGCTCCCCCCGGGACACCTGCAAACCGCTTATTCATTCCGGTTCACCTCCGAAAGGCTGTCCTCACTGAGGCCCATGACCATAAAACCGCCGGACACCCCGGTATCTGTAAAACTACAGAAAACCTCTCACGTTCTGTTTGGTGGCCTACCATGTCCTCAGATGTTCAAGACTATGTTGTGTCCTGTGAAGTCTGTGCCAAGAACAAAACTCCTAGAAACCGTCCTTCTGGTCAACTTATGCCTTTATCTGTTCCTTCTAGACCATGGATACATCTGTCAATGGATTTCATTGTGGAGCTTCCTTCCTCAGCGGGCTACAATACTATCTGGGTAGTGGTTGTGCGCTTCAGTAAAATGGCCCATTTCATACCCCTAACCAGACTCCATAGTGCACAGACCTTGGCATCACTTTTTGTCCAACACATTTTCCGGCTCCATGGGTTACCAGAGGATATTGTTTCTGACCACGGTTCCCAGTTTGCTGCTCAATTCTGGAAATCCTTTTGTTCTCTCCTTGGAACAAACATCAGCCTCTCCTCAGCATACCATCCACAATCCAATGGACAAACTGAGAGAGTCAATCAGTCACTGGAACAATTTTTCCATCTATATACCGTTGAGTTTCACAACAACTGGTCAGCCTTGCTACCCTGGGTGGAGTTCAAATACAACAATTCCTGCCATTTCTCCACTTGTACGTCAACGTTCTATTGCAATCTTGGTTTCCATCCTAGATCTAACTCTTTGGCTATGCTTAATTCTTCTGGGCTTCCTGGCATACACTCTATGGCTACTGCGCTGAAGAGCATCTGGAAAAAAGTTTATGCTGCTTTAAAACGGGCCTCATTTCGATCTAAAAAATTTGCGGAGCTGCTCTTTCAAAGTGGGTCAGAAGGTTTGGCTCGCTACCCGTAATATCAGGCTCAGACAACTGTGTAAAAAACTTGGCCCATTTTCCATCATCAAGCAAGTGAATCAATTTGCTTTTAGATTGAAATTCTCGCGCTCCTTGAAATTCCCGAACATGTTCCATTGCTCCTTACTTAAACCTGTAATTTTTTCCAGTAAATTTAAAGGTATTCAGCCTGGGCGGACTCACTATGTTAATGTGGAAGGACATCGGGAATTTGAGATACAGAAGATTCTTGATTCTAAAAAGGTCCAGGGGCAAATTCATTATTTGGTCCAATGGAAGGGCTGTGGTTTGGAGGAACGTGCCTGGATTCCAAAAAACCGTCTTCTTGCGGACAGACTCATTAGTAATTTCTTCAAGCAATTTCCCAGAAAGCCAGGGTGTCGAGGGTTTCCTAACCCCTCCTCAAGGGGGGGTACTGTTAAGAGCTGCGGCGGTACTCACAGCCGCCACGACTCACTTCCTGTGCTCCCCTGCATCCTGGCTGTCACCTTGACTACCGGGACATCACTTCCGGGCATGGCCCGACCGTTGCCAAGGCAACATTTGGACGCTAGCTATGTAAGGAAGCCGGGCACGTGCGCAAGCCTCCCCACCAGCCTGCGGGCTAAGTAATTTATTTATTTAATCAGATGCTGGGGCTGTGGATACTTCAGAGCTAGGCTCTGATTGGCTGCCTTTAGTACTTAAGGCAGGGAGGGCTTAGCCTCCCTGCCGATTAGAGCGTACTAGATGTGTACTTTTGCTGACCTACTGTCACTCACCGTATCGCTGGTTCCTCTGGCTTAGTATCCAGGTCTCTCTCTACTCTGCCGGTGCCTGTGTTGTGCCGCGGCCGCTTGCCATCTTGACTAAGGGTCTGCGCATGTGCAGACCTAAGGACTGATAAAACGTTCTCCCTCTCCTCATTGGTTGATTAATTGCTTCTCACTATTTAAGACACCTGCTGCCCTTCTATCTTTGCCTGTTCTTGGTCCTCATTCCTCTGAGGTAACCAAGGAGTCCATTGCTCCTGGATCGTGTTTTCTGCCTGTCGTGGAAGCTCTCCTGTGCGCCAGTGGTAATACCTGTCAGCCGCAGATTGTTCTACGCTACTTAGTATCTTACCTGCAATCTGGACAAGTCTCTACTCCACGCCAGTGGTAATACCTGTCAGCCGCAGATCGTTCCACGCTACTTAGTATCTTACCTGCAATCTGGACAATTCTCTACTCCACGCCAGTGGTAATACCTGTCAGCCGCAGATCATTCCACGCTACTTAGTATCTTACCTGCAATCTGGACAATTCTCTACTCCACGCCAGTGGTAATACCTGTCAGCTGCAGATCGTTCCACACTACTTAGTATCTTACCTGCAATCTGGACAAGTCTCTTCTCCATGCCGGTGGTAATACCTGTCAGCCACAGATCCATCCAGGCTACTTTGTATCTTGCCTGCTATCAGGACAAATCTCTGCTCCTCGTTTATGATGTATCCATCTGCCACAGTTCATCCATATACCATTTGCCCGTGAACTGCCTGTTTCCTTCTACTATTGCTCATTGCACTCAGTGTTTGCTGTTACAGTACAGCTCCTACTCTCCAAGAGACTTTCCTACTCCTCTAGTGTTCCTCTTTCTACCCAGCTTAGGGAGGTTCCTGTTCCCATCGTGTACAGCTGTAATCCATCAATTTACCATACTCTCCAGAGGGCAACGACCTGCACAGTGGAAGCCGCTAAAACCCACACTTCCTTGAGGGAGTTCTTGGAGAAGACCAGCCGCTGTGTTAGACTCCGCGCCTTTGGTGAGTAGAAGTCTATTCTGGTAAATTCTGGGTCTAGATGTTGCGTATTGGCTAAAGGTCACTCTGCACAATGCACACGGTGTCCAAGATGACAGGAGGAGTAAGCCGATAGCAACGGACAACCTCAGCATCTGACATCCCAAAGAGGCTGACACGTGGCCTGAAGAACCATGAATTAATACATTTAAAGAATTCCACTGCCGGAGAGGGCAAAAACACAATCAGCAAATCTGTTTGGGGTAAGAAAGAGAGACAAGAAAAGGGGAAAAAATTAAATAAACTGATTCGTAATTAAAGAAGTGTCTGCAGGTGTACACGCTACCATGAATCAGATGATAACAGATGCAGGTGCGCAGTTTCCTTGTGTGTTTGAAGAATACCAAACGCATAGTTTGTATTCCAATAACTAAGAATGAAGTTGTAGCAATTTTTTTATATTTTTTTACAATATTTAGGTAATCTTTATATGTAATGAATCAGTTCTCTCACTTGCATGACATGTTGTATTTTATTTTAGGTCAGTCTAGTCAATATAGTGTATATAATTTACAATGTGGATGTTATTTGTCAGACGCTGTCTCCGCGCCTCCACGCTAAGCAGGGACGGACGTCTGACTCTCCCTGAGCGTCCCGTTGCTAGGCAACGGAGACGCATCTTCCGGCGGCGGTGTGCGCATGTGCGCCCGTCGCCATGACAACGGGACGCGCTGCTGAGACTTCCTGTCGGCGGCCAGCTGTCTGGCCGCCGAATCACTGCCCACCAATGAGGATGAAGGTCTTACTATATATATCCTGCTCTGACATCACTAGGATGCCAGAGCAACTAGTTACCTAGCCTCCAGCGTTCCAGCCATCCTTAGTATACTCATTCTATTGATTCCCGTTATTGACCCGGCTTCCTGACCTCGCCTTTGGATTTTCCCTGTGTCCTGCATTGATTCTTCGGTTTGACCTCGGCCTGCTGACTATTCTCTGTCTCCTGATTTTGTACCTTATCTGCCCGCTTGGTTCTAACTCGGCCTGTACCTCTACGGATTTGCCCTTACCTCGCAAGTAGCTTCCTGGGAGGGCCGCGACCTGCACGTCGTTCGCCGCAAAGTCCAAACTCCCTTGCGGGGGTCCCTGGTAAAAACCGGCGGCGTGTTAGACTCCGCGCCTCCTTGTGTAGCTGAGCCAATACTTGCAGGTACTAAAGTCACCTCCGTGACATTATTGTACTGGTTAGCCATTCCACCTGCCAACAGTAGGGTACTGAGTTTGAATACATGCCCGTATCTGTGTGGACTTTGTATATCACCATATTTCTGTGAGTTTACTTGCATGTGTCACTTATAGAAGAGTACGCTAATATATGTTTTGGGGTTAGCTCTGTCTATAGAGTATTGTATCGTGCATGTATATGTATGATTGCAAATTATTAGCCATTGATTTCGTAAGCACAATGGACATGGAATCATTAAGGAAGTTAAGCAAGGAATTGAGTACGTTTTCTTACTTGAGTTTTCTGGAAAAAACCATGTTGCAATGCAAGGGGTGTAAATTAGTTTTTTTATTTTGCACATAAGTTAAATACTGTCTGTTTTTTTCATGTAGCACACAAATACATGTTAGCTTATTTGTACACTGTAATTTAAAGTTGATCTAGGAAAAAAAGGCAGTATTTTACTTATGTGCAAAATAAAAACCTAATTTGCACCCCTTGCATTGTAACATGGTTTTGTCCAGGAGTAAAAAAAATAAGTACTTTCTTAATGAATCAGGCCCAATGTGTGTGCAGTTCTTTATTGTTTATCCTTAAACCTTCATGTTGCCAGTAGTGCCTGTGTTGTGTTGTATGAAGTTTAGGAGCACTATTACCTTGGTTTCTTGTTTTTGGACTCACATGTTTTACCTAATAGGACTTACAGACATGATGGTTGTCATTCAAGTCTTTGTGTATTCTATTGTATGTAATGCTCAATCAGCATGTTACCTTAGTGGTTAGACAATCCACTTATCATCAGCGGGGTCAGGAGTTCGATTCCTGACCCATTTTGTGGAATATGCCTATATTGCATGTTGAAATTCAGGTGGAGATACAACACAGACAAGCAGCTGTTCAAAATAAATTGAATCCAAACAAATAGAAAATATCCACAGATAAAAGCAGAAAAAACCTAAGTGTCCAAAAAAGCAAAAGAAAAAAAAATTACAATCAATTTTAGGTCAAATTATTATTGTTTTATTATATATGAATGAATTTCCTTAGCAAATTATTGAAATTGTGCATGTACCAAGGATTTAGGGCTAAAATATTTCAATGTATAATTATTGACATTAATACAAATTTTAAAATTAAAAAGCTTGCTATGAGATAAGTTCATACTCAGCTTTTCTTTCTAGTCTATATCATTCACACATTGTTTCCACTTGCACGTTGGCTTAGTGGTTAGACAATCCACCTTTCAATGGTGGGGACCTGCGTTCAAATCCTCACTCACAGACTTATCTCTGTGGAGTTATATATACTTATCATGTTTGTGTGGATATCCTATGTATGCCTTCTGCAAGAGTATGCTTGGTTTAAGTTTGTATAATTTTAACAAATAATCTGTTATTACTTTCATATTATTATTAGCTTATTATTAGCCATTTTTTTTAAATATCCAAAAAGGCTAGCTACTACACATCAACCACTTGACATTGCAATTTATTACAACTGTGCAGCCATCATGGTTGATTTTTAAAAGAGTACATTGTTAAATGTACTTTTCATTTCATATTAATAGAAAATAGAAAAACAAAAAAAACAAAATTTGGTAGTAAAGTGTATTAAGATGTATGTATGTTGTGCATATTTAGTTGTGAGTGTTTTAAACGAACAATGCTTTTTGAACAGTATAGTGTTGTTATTGAGCAGTGCTGCTATAGCTGCTTTGGACTTAAACATGACCCCAAACTTCCTTAACTTTAAGCAAGAAGTTTTTTATAAACATTTCTTCTTAACTATCCAACACCTACTCTTCTTAAGTCAGTATGATCTCCGCCCATTCCCCTTCCATTCCCAACCCTTTTTTCTTTAGTGTTTGGAGAACTTCTTAAGTGCAGCTAAGAAGGATTTTCATCTTAACCTAAGAAATTCTTAGCTTACACAACGGATTTTCCTTCGTATCTCCCTTTTCTGGGCATGCGCAGATGTTACGAGCCACGGCGGTACTCACAGCTGCCGCGACTCGCTTCCTGTGCTCCCCTGCATCCCGGCGATCACCTTGATGACCGGGACGTCACATCTGGGCATGGCCCTGCCAAGGCAACGGTCGGACGCTAGCTATGCAACGCCGCGTCCCTGCAATGTAAGGAAGCCGGGCGTGTGCGCAAGCCTCCCCACCAGCCTACAGGCTAAGTAATTTAATTATTTAAATAGATGCTGGGGCTGTGGATACTTTAGAGCGAGGCTCTGATTGGCTGCCTTTAGTAGTTAGGGCAGGGAGGGCTTAGCCTCCCTGCGGTTATAGCGTCCTAGTTGTGTACTATTGCTAACCTGCTCTGGATACTCTGTTTGCTGGATACCTGTTGTGACCTTCTGCCTGTTTACTGGACCTTACCTGCTTGCCTGTGACCCTGACCTATTGGCCTGTACTTTGGATTCTGCTGTTCTGCTTGTGACCCTGACCTTTGGCGTGTTTTCTGACTATTCTACCCTGCAAGTGACCCCTGACCTTGGTTTTCGTCTGACCAACCATCACCATCTCCGCTGTCTCCGGGCCTGCACTACGATTTAGTTTAGCGAACCTACACTACATTGGAGTTAAGTCCTGGGGGCATCCAAGTACCTGTGAGTGCGTCTAGCTCTACGGGAAAGGTGGCTGCTATAGGTGAAGCCCTCCGCCTATCAGTTCTGCAGGTTCGTTATCTGACCAGACAGCCTAACAGCAGAGAAGGTTTTCGTAAGATCTGCAAAAAAACGGAAGATAAGATCAGTAATGAATCAGGCCCTATACGTTCACTCTTTTGTTTTTATTTGGCAAATTAGTATGAAACCGTTGGAATTTTTTAATACATACCAATAAAATATATGTTTTTAACATGAATTAACAACCCAAAATGCTTCAATATATACTTTTTCTTCTTCCTCCTTTGCATTCATGGTTTAAGTAATTTAGTGCACCCTTCAGAGAAAAAATGAAAAATATTAGTGATATCAGAGCTAGATGAATAACTATTAAATTAGGGGATGTTCTAAAATTGAATATCATTATTGTCACACGCCGGAACCGCAAACAGGCACTTGCGCCTTTACCTTCTTTCTGCAGGCGGTGAACCCGGCATTTCGGCCACATCCTCGGATGGTGGCCGTCATCTTGCCATCGGGACTGCTCATGTGCAGATCTGCTCTTCCTTCTTCAGACCTCCCACTCGCTACTCATTGGCCACAGTATCATGGAGGGGTATTTAAACCACCTGGTTTCTTCTGTCAGATGCCTGTTCTTCGTGTTCACTCTTGCAGCAGTAAGGATCTGTTTCTCCTCTGTCTATAATGAACTTCTGTTGTTCCAGTGACTCCATTACTACTCATGAGTTATTACCATTGTGTCAGCTACGGTTCTACCTTCCATGTCTCGGCCTATATTGAACTACCGCTGTTCCAGTGACTTCACTACTACTATCCTGAGTTACCACCATTGTGTCAGCTACAGTTCTACATCTCCACGCTGCGGCCTATACTGAACTATTGCTGTTCCAGTGACTCCATTACTACTGTCTATCCTGAGTTATCACCATTGTGTCAGCTACAGTTCTACATTTCCACGCCACAGCCTATATTGAACTACTGCTGTTCCAATGACTCCGTTGCTTCTTTCCGGCATTACCATCATTGTGCCAGCTATAGCTCTACATCTCCACTCTGCTGTTTACATTGAACCACTACTGTTCCAGGGAATCTGTTGCTATCATCCTGAGTTACCATCATCGTGTCAGCTATAGTTCTTCATCTCCACTCCATAGCCTGTATTGAACTACCGCTGCTCCAGTGACTCTATTGCTATTATCCTGAGTTACCATCATCGTGTCAGCTTTAGTTCTACATCTCCACTCCATTGCCTATATTGAACTACCGCTACTCCAGTGACTCTATTGCTATTATCCTGGTTACCATCAATGTGTTAGCTATAGTAGTACGTCTCCTCTCTGCTGCCTATATTGAACTACTGCTGTTCCAGTGACTTATTGCCACTATTCCGACTTAACTGTCGAAAGTGTCCAGCTAGCGCCTGTTCCCTCTGCTTCTGGACCCTCCTACCACGCTGCCCGGTACTCTCTTAGGGGACCGCGACCTGCAGGATAGGGGCTGCTAAGACTATACCTCATTGTGGGGGTCCCTGGTGAATACCACCTACCCGTTAGACTCCGCACTCCTGAGTGAGCCGTATCAAACCTGGCAGATCCAGGGGATCCTTTAAACATCCTCGGATTTCGGGACAATTATTCTAATAATTTGGTGTGTTAACACTTTTTTCTTATAACATTTTATCAATGTATTCATATCTTTGCATTCACTCAATTTGGTACCGTCTATGTCAAAATTTCCATTTGTCTTTAAAAAAATTATTTTACTTTATATGGGACGGTAAATCTTTCCATGTTAATGAATTGCTGTGAGTACAGAGTGCGAAGCTGAAAACTGGTTTTCAAGATGTGTATAGACATCTTGATAGGTAATCCAGTCAATAAGATACTGTATCCCAGAAGCCAAGCCCCATTATAACAAAAGATAGAATTTAATACAAACACCTCTGTAGCTAGAGGTGGCAGCCATTCTTCAGAACACACCAATTTTACTCCAGGTGTAGTATCATTTATCAACTAAAGGAAACATAGATGCCCTCTGGTGTAGTAACTAAAGCACAATACTTAGTAAATGAAATAGGGTCAATAAGCCAGTGTAAATGAAAAAGGCTTATCTGGTAGAGATGTGCATCGACCCTCGTGTTTCGGTTTCAAAACCGGTATCGGTTCTTACCCAACTTCATGTTTCGAGTTTGCTACCAGTTTTGGTGAACAAATGTGAAAGGTTTAGATTTTGGATCTTGATTTAATTAAAAATTGTGAAAAATAAGTAAAATAATGTAATTTTGCTCCTATATTACTATTTATAGCATTAACAGTGACTTCAAGTCTATTTTGTAATGATCCCTTCAGAACAGTCCCAATTTTTACCAAAGCCTGCAGCGAGCTGGCTGGCTAAAATTAGTGACAGAGCAGTGGCACAAATATATCGCACAAATACATGGCAGCTTAATAAAAGATACAAGCCCGAAACTAGGGGACACAATAGATGATCTGGCAGCCTTGCAAAAATGCACTTTAGAGATCATAAGTACCTTCATTAAAAGAGTATAACTTTTATGATACCTCTTTACTCTCTGATCTACTTTGTATCAAGAGCATCCCTCTGCACAAGAGCAGCACAGTGGCCTAGTGGTTAGCACTTCTGCCTCACAGCACTGGGGTCATGAGTTCAATTCCCGACCATGGCCTTATCTGTGTGGAGTTTGTATGTTCTCCCTGTGTTTGCGTGGGTTTCCTCCGGGTGCTCCGGTTTCCTCCCACAATCCAAAAACATACTGCTAGGTTAATCGGCTGCTATCAAAAATTGACCCTAGTCTCTGTCTGGCTGTCTCCCTGTCTGTCTATCTCCCTCTTTGTCTGTCTGTGTGTGTGTCTATATTAGGGAATTTAGACTGTAAGCTCCAATGGGGCAGGGACTGATGTGAATGAGTTCTCTGTACAGCGCTGCGGAATTAGTGGCGCTATATAAATAAATGATGATGATGATGATGATGATCCCTCATAGACACTTATGCTACAGAAACAAGCAGCGTTCATTGGATGGACAGTGGTAGAAATAAAATAGTTAATTAATACAGTTAATACAGACATTGATAAAACTAAATAGACGAAGGTGGCCTGCAACTTCATCTATTTATGTACTATGCACTTATTATTGGGTTGAGTATTTACCGGGAGCCAAGAGTAGAGCTTTCAAACACTTTGTTTTACTACTTTTACTAAAGTGCTTCTTATGGTATTAGTAAGGTAGATCTGGCAGCTAACCTCCTTACTACATGCAGTCTGTTCTAAAATGGCACTTGAGAGAATGAGGGCAGACTAATATATTCAAAAGATGGTGATCCAAAACTCTCAAATATTTTGTAGAAAAAAAATCACGGAAATTACTTTTCGCCTTGCTTTGTCATCCGAGTTTTGCAGGAGAAACAGAGTCATGACTTGGTTTAACTTGGATCCCCAACGTCGGATTTCAAGTAATCTGGACTGCTCATCTCTAATATCTGGATATACTCTCATTTGGTCTTTGGTCCTCCCTTCTTAGAAACTGAATAGCATCTCCTTGTGTCTATATTAGCCTTTATTAAAGTATAAATACAAATAATATGTGTACATTTAAAAACACAAATATTCAGGCTTTCTGATCATTCTCCGATGGGGCAGGGACTGATGTGAATGAGTTCTCTGTACAGCGCTGCAGAATTAGTTGCGCTATATAAATGAAGATGATGATGATTCCATAGAGTGCTCTCTAAATAAATATTAATGCTATATCAGAAGATGATCCTTGCGTACACCTACCCCATGCACAGGGGAATCAGAAAGGTTCCCATGGAAGAAGGTGTCACGTTGGTGTGAAAATTGTCTAAAGTAAAGTGTAACTACACATTTTTAAAACAGATTTAGAATTCTGCATTTTGCATCAGGAGAGATGTGATATGCCAATTTATACATTTTTGGCTGGGGAATATGGGTACAATGGAGGTTTAGGCACATTTGTAAATGATCAGTTATAATATTTTTGATCTAACTTCAATGCATGCATAGAGCAAGTTTATAGAAATTAAAACATATCAGTTTGGGAAAATGAATCTTGGGTATTTTTCTCTATGTGAAAATTCAGATATAACATGCTAAAATTCAGTATTACTAGTATAACTCAATGATTGCTGAACAGATAATATGTAGGTGAAAAATAGCATGTTTCCCAGAGATTACATAGCAATAGTGGAGATAATCCATTTTTGATTGCTAATTATATAGGACACATAGGTCCTGATTCATTAAGGCACTTAAATGCCGAAATGTGCCCTTATTGTGCGTAAAATCTATATACGCCATTGAATGCAGTGATGTCCAATTCATCATTGAATGCAAAAGACCCTTACTACAACCTACGACTTTAGGGGTGGAGCAGGGAAGGGAAATGGTGTATGCACATAGTCAATGTACAGTAAGGGCGAACCAATCTCGAGTACACGCAGTAGCGTCAGATTAAAGCTTTGGGCATCTCAAAAGTACATTTTCCTGACATACAACTTGCACCAGCTGCAAGTCAGGTGTAAGTGCCGATTACTAGAGACAAAGGTTGTGTTTGCATGCTAGAACATGTGTTTGCAATTTGGAGCAACTGTAATAATGGATCCTAATACATGTATTTATTTTGGGGGGGGACAATATTTTTTTTTTTAAAATGTTTTGTCACTAATGACTATATTATTGACAGATAATAGTAATATTATTATTTTTTTATTCTGTGTATTTTTTGGGACTTTATATTCCACATATGTATTGGAAATATCATGCTGTGTATTGTATGTTAAACCTGTATTCAAAAACACACATATCTTTGAATCATCTCCTTTACATCTTGGCTTAGCTTTAAATGTAATGCTTGCATTAAATGGACAAATAACCAAGAAAACTTTTTTTGTTTACAATATTCTGTATTACATGAGACAAACAGGCAAAAATAGTATCACACCAAACACATAAACACAAGGAGGGGAAACATGTGGCATAGGGGTAGGAGGTGGATTGATACATACTGGGCAAATAAAATAAATACAATTATGTGGACTTGCCCAGTGGCCCAACATTGGCTGTGTTTTGCAATTTTGACCTGCTGTGGGTCATCATTCCTCTTGCAGGTTGCAGGAGAGTAGATGCTGGCTCAGGGTCAGCAGATGCCAGTGCGTCAGCAGTAACCAGTGGAACATGAGATGGCAGTGGAGTATAAGATGGCAGTGGGTCAGCATTAGGCAGTGGGGCATGCGATGGCAGTGGTTCAGCAATAGGTAGTGGAGAAGTAGATGGCAGTGGGGCAGGAGGGAAATCTTTGGGCTGAAGAGACACCTTAGGGAGGATAATGAGTGAGACCTTGGGAAGAATAATGAAGGAAACGTTGGGGAGGATAAAAAGGGTAAACTTGTGGCATAGGGGCCTGAGGGGAGAAATGTGGCATAGGGAAAGGAGGGGAAACATGTGGCATAGGGGTAGGAGGTGGATTGGATACATACTGGGCAAATAGGTTGGTTAGGCGGTCCAAGGAACAATGTACTTTTTGAAATGTGGAAAGGATAAGTGTCAGGGTATGATTCATTTGCTCCATATTGCTCTCCTCTATTTGGTTACTTTTGTACATTTGGTAAGAAAATACTTCAAGGCTGCCCATTGCCCCATGCTTCCTCATCCTGGGGCTGCTGTTGTGCACCCTCATGGGTGTCTTTAACAGCGGCATCCTCTTCCTCCCCAGTCTGTGCTCAGTCTCCAGTGACATAGTGACCGAAAAAAATTACGTCATAAGCATGTATGTTTGTGTCCATAACTTCCACATGTTTGAATAATATTAGTAGATTTAATAACATATATTAGTCTGTATACATGTGAAATGTATATTTTTTTGGCTATCATGTGTGTATGTGTGGAGTCATGTAGAGCAACAATGACACCAAATGATTGGACAATTTGAAAAAAATGCAAACTGCATATCTTTGCCTTGAATTTCTAAGGTATCTTCACTGCAAATACACAGTAGTCTCTAACACATGGTCAGATTATCTAATAGGCTGGCTAGATTTCAGTATAAGGGAATAGGTTTTAATGGGGGCTATCTCTGGTATCAATACACCCCACACCTTCCACCAACTGATCGACAATGCAGGCCAATGTCATGGTCTCCAGGAGACTAAGATTCAAGGAAACCAAAAAACCACCACCTGTTTCCCTAGCATGCCTGCAATGGTCTCTCATCTTGTCCTTGAGGCAGGGCAATCTTAGCAACATTATGGGTACCTGGGAAAAGCTGTGCACTGGGGCCCCTACCTACACAACCACCCACAGGAATAAACATGTAAATTATCGATAACATTAAGTTTATATTTATTGTTACCTGCAAAATAAGTGTTTAAACATTAAAAAAGCATGCTGTACTACAGAGATTAATCCACATAAAAATGTTTTACAATATCTTGCCAAGTGAAAATGAAAATATCCAACAATGATAAAATGTTCACAATAATCACCAAATCAGTACAACTCTTACCTTGCTGCTGTATCCAGAGAAGGAGTTTTCAAAGAGCTACATATAGTCTCTTCACAGTACTTCACAATCGCTGTGGAGGGAACTGTTGAAGTGAGGATAAAAAAAACTCATAAATGGGGGGCGGAGCTTGAACGTCATTCCGCTGAGTCGTGTCTGTGCAGAGCTCTGCAATAATTACCCTTTTACAACCGTTTTGTCGGCTCTTTAACTTTTGCCATCCGCTGCCAACGGTGGCTGAACCTTCAGGGCACCCGGGGAGACCACTGAAACCCGGCTGGGCTCGAAACAGACCCCTCTCTCTGGCAACCTCTTGGAGACTGCAGCTCAACCTAACTTGGCCCCTGCCAGCAGAAGCGGAACTCCCTGGCCTTGCGTGTATCATGCTACCAAATGCCCCCGCTGTAAGCTGTAAACCGCAGACGCTGTTACCTGCTCCTGTGACCACAGCCGACCAGTGGATGCGGAGAAGCCCTGTTGAAGGAACGTTCCTCCCCTGTCACGGAGATAGGGCGGCTGTGCAGAGATCGCGGCAGGGTCAGTGCCGTTGAAGTGGAGAGGGATCCTGCAGACTGCACTCCCTTAAGAGGAGGACCCGACTGGCAGTCTGTCAGAGTGAGTGGCCCCGGCGGTGGTTCGTGTTTGCCCATTGTCCGGAAGTCATGGCCGCCATTATCAATGCCTCTTCCGGCATCATCTGCCCTGCCATCCTTCCCAAGGTACCAGTGGGCTCCTTATATGCTTGGGGATCCCTGCCAGCTCTCCTAACAGTAACGAGGAGCCTGTCATTCTGGCGATTTTTGCCCTGGTTATATACCAGAGAGGGACACAGTCCCCTATCTAAGATCTAAGTGAGCCCCCCTGCTGTGAGTCCTCACCCCACGGAGATCTGCAGCTGCAGTATTGTATAGTGCCCATTACTTTTGAACTCTCACTTGCTTATCATCTACATTGCTGTATAGAGGAGCAGGCTCTGATCAGGCACAGCTCTGCTGCCACCTAGTGGCTATTCTGAATACTAAAAACCTATACTCTAGTCATCCTCACGGGGCTCTACACCTTTAACCAGCAGGTCCGCTTGGCTCTTCCTGGATACTTGCCGGTATTTCTTAAACGGTTACTCACGACTGATTTTCTCCTAGACTAAAATGTTCTAAATGTCCAGCGCAGGGGCACCAACCCTTCACAGCTGCAATATTGTCATATTATAGAAACAAAGCAGTCCTGTTATGACTACTAGAACAAAGCGAACCTCTACGTTAGACACCTCTAACTTCTTCGATAGAAGTAAAAAGCATACTAAACCACAAGCCTCTGCCGCAACTCAACAGCAGCCAGGCCGTTCGCTGCGCTCAGACATGATGGGAGAGGATGAAGTTCCCGGGGCTATGAGACTCCTGATCAGCTCATTAGTTCAAGATATTAAGACAACGTTTGAAAGTGAGCTAAGACAAGCAATCTCAGAGTTCCGAAAGGAGATCGGCGAGCTGAGTGATCGCACGGATGCCTTAGAGTCCAAGGCGGACAAGATCTGTAAGACTGTGTGTAACAACTCACAAGAGATCACAACGCTGCGTTCTGATGTGGACTCCCTGACGGAAAAACGTGAGGACATTGAAAACAGAGCCAGGAGGAATAACATCTGTCTCAAAAACATCCCTGAGTCTGTGGACACACAGACTCTTCCAGGCTTCCTGCTTGGCTTCTTTAAGACCATATTAACGGATGCCACAGATGACAAACTACTCCTGGACAAGGCACACAGATCTCTTCGTCCTAAGTCAGCCCCAGGCCAGCAGACAAGGGATGTCATCCTTTGCATGCACTTCTACCACATAAAGGAGAAAATTATGCAGGCCACAAGGAACAGAGACTCTATCCCATATCAAGGCAGTGACATCCAGTTGTTCGCAGACCTTGCGCCTCTTACCATCCAGAAGCGCCGGGAGCTGAAAGACATCATAAAACCTTTACGACAACACGGGTACCTATACAAGTGGTGTTTCGGCTTCAAGTCTTTACAGAAACTAGACCTCTTTTTGAAAAGACCCCAGCAGAAGGAGTTTTGATACTAGGAAAACTGGGACTGTCCTAATCTAGGACTCCTGTAGACAGGTGGACGGTGACGCGATCCCCGACGGCCTCACCGCGTCCAGAATGGAGCACGGCTTGATATGGCAGAGATTGACCTCCTCAAGCTGAAGCAGAGGTGTGATCCACCTGAGAACAATGGACAGAGCCTTTGCCCTAAATGGACTGTTCTCCCTTTTGGGTCTCCAAAGCTTGTACTCCTCTTGTCCTTTGTTCTCTCTACCCCCCTTCCCCTTTTTCTTTCCTGACAGGTACGAACACAGCATAATCGTGATCTCTACACGGATTGATTAGACGTGTCCTGTCTTACTGTTGCCAGAAGTTTCTGCTGTTCATCTCTGACTCACCCCTGTAGTTCCACAGTGAGAGCTCAGCTCACTCCGAGGCTTCAGCGTAGACATCTGTCAGCGCCACATGTGCTGTGAACAACTCTATATTGGTGATGTTTATGCCTTAATTATAATACTAAGTTGCCAAACTTGTACTGCTTTTACACAGTTGTGCTATTGCTGTTTACCTGTACGTTTTTAGAGGATTCATTAATATGTTAATGTTATATTACTGTACTCTATCTAAATTTGTTGGTGCCCCTCCCCTCCCTCCACACTACCGAAACACAACCTACACCAAAACACAACCCCCCTCCCCAGTCCTTCCCCCCTTTGGTGCGGCCCCTGTAGCAGCACCTACTACTTTACCCGAAGTCAAGCAACCATAGGCCGGATACATTATGACCGGCCTGCACTTCCCCCAACCTAGACAGGTTGCAGACAGCTCAACCCCACACCTTCTTTCCCCTACCGATTCATCCCTCCTTCACCCTTTACTATGTACGCGTAGCCGATTCCACACATTCCAGGTTCTATGGTATTTCACTGGAACTGCAGACTCAGAGGAGCCCTTCAGTGTCGAGTCTTACACTCTCATCGCAATATGTCCTTACAATTACTGACAATAAATGTTAAGGGGTTGAATACCCACCAAAAGCGTTCCATGCTAATGGCCACGCTTAAAAAGACACGTGCAGAAATGGTCTTCCTTCATATAACCCACCTAACTCAACCACACACAACATTCCAGGGAAAACTTTTTTCTCAAACCTTTTTTGCCTCAGCTGCATCTAAACACCGAGGGGTAGCAATTCTTGTATGGCCATCAGTTCCTCTCATGGTTCAACGCTCAATAGCAGACGCCGAAGGCCGTTTCCTCGTGTTAATAGGCACACTGGGCCAGCTTCCGGTTATGCTGGTCTGCTGCTATGCACCAAACCAAGGTCAGATCCCATTCCTCCAAAAATTATTTAGCCTTATCAGCAAGCAAGCGGAGGGCCACCTGCTGATGGGAGGTGATTTCAACGCGATACTAGATCCTAATTTAGATAAATCCCCAGTGGTCACAACATCTGCACAAGTGTCGATGTACCCCACACGACTTTGTAAACAATCTGCTCTTTTGCTTAAAGAACACTCCCTTTTGGACACATGGAGGGCTATTAACGGTACGGACAGACGGTACACGTTTTACTCTCATCCACATAACGTATATACCCGTATAGGCTATTTTTTCGTTGACGCGCTACTAGCAACCAAACTCGTTAAAGCTGAGGTTCATCCGTTTACCTGGACAGACCATATGGTGGTATCACTTGAGTTACAAGTAGCAAATCTCCCTAAGCGAAGCCTAACATGGAGGTTAGATGACACCCTCTTGGTTGTCTTTGTCTGAAAAGATGCGTACGGTACGCTACGACGTACAAGGGCACGCTACGGCGTGAAAGGGCGTACGCAGCCACTACACGTGGCAGCAACAGTATTTGGTCTTTTACCATACATTCACACAAACACGCATACTTATAAAATAGTACACATTAATGGTAGTTGCAACACATAGTCAGTTATGTCGAAATATAGTAGTATTTATGTGTTATATTAAAGTTACATGCATATTAGTGAAATATACGGAACAGGTTGAAGGAATCATATCATGAGTGGTATCATAATAAACCTCTTTACATTTCCTACTGTTTGGTTTACTCTGCGAAGGAATCGCAGAGTACATACACAAGTTATGAATGATAGGGAATTATGAACTACTAAAGACTAAGGAATCTTGGCGGGAAGAGCCGAGCATACCCCCTGGAGAGGTGACCCCCTCCTTTGGATTCCTTAGGATGAACTAGCCAATGATTGACAACCCCTTGGACCTTCCTGAGACCTGGAGCAATAGATGCAAGCTATACCATCTTCATTGTATTACTGTATTTCTGTGTGTATATAAGCAGCAGCTTCACATCTAGTGTTCAGACATCTTGTCCCCAGACTTCAGGATTGAATGACTGCACACTGGATCCAGAGCGCCTGCGATAAGTAACGGCGTATTTATTATCACTTCGCTTGAACATATTATACTACTTATTGCGAATAAATCTTTGTGCGTTGGAAACACAAATCGAGGTTCGACAATCGTTATTGGTTAGCGACAATACGCACATAACAATTTGGAGGTTTCGTTGCCGATGATACGCAAGACCAGCGGATTTCGGTTCCGCAACAAAGGGTGGAGACGCGTCATATACGGGTAAGAACGCAATGTGTTCAAAACCTGAATTTTACTCTGTGCTGTGAAACTGAATGTCCATTTTGCATTGTCTAGGGCACGCTAACTAGAACCTAGGGACAAAGGAGAAAACTGTTTCTTTTTACTGTCATTGTGCGTTTTGATATATTGTATTGCATAGCGTATGTGTACTGCCTGCTTTGCGTATGTGAACTTCTGGTAGATTTGCCACGTGGTTAAACAATCGATTTGATAGTTATACATGCATAGTATAAATCACTTGTGAAAGTCTCTGAAACATTATCACTATTGTTGGGAACATTGTTGATTTTCTGCGCAGAAAACTAAGGTGTATGTGTTTGGTGATTGTATGATTTTGAAGTGAAAGTTGATTTACTGTCAAAAAGACAGGGATATCGGTTGCTGTTTGACGAGACGGGCTTGCAACCGAGGTAGTATACAAGGCATTTATACTGGCAGCAAAAGCCCTGTTTGAAAAGAGAACAGTTAAAAAGCTTTTGGAAACTTTCTCCCCAAGAGTAATCGCAAAGTTTAGCGATAGTTAGTATTGCTAAGCGGTGCGATCGGACCGCTTGGTTTATTGTGCAACCGTGCTTGTGACTTGGGTTGAACGGCTGGAGGAATTACGCTGGTACAAACGGGTAAACTCCGGTACTACTAGTTCAGTAATACTCAACAGAATTTTGTGGAGAGCCAGGATATCGAGGAGCTGATATTTCTGTTGTCCATAGTGATATTTCTGTGTTAGGAGGTCTGTGGGCGTAGCCTGTGAAACCGTCCACGGATAAAAAAAAATCTCTAGTAAGTTCTGTTTGAAAGGAGAACAGGTAAAAAGTCTTTTTGCATAGCGTTGAGAAATAGGTTGTTTTCACAATGGGTGCAAAGCAAACGCTAGAGATGGTTGATGTTGTGCTGCTTAAGGAAGGACCGCTGGGGTCAGCTAGGTACCTTATGTTTAAGAAATATGGTGCATACGCAACTGCGTATTGCAAAACGTGGGTCAAGATGACCAAAGATTGTGATAGGCCTTTCCCAACAATAGGAAGTTTTTATTCAGAGGTACTAAATAATGTAAAAGATAAAGTGTGGTTGATTAAATCAACAAAAGTGAGAAATAGACATAATGATTGTTTAAAATTGTGGCAAATGGAAGGTAACACGTGGCAGAGCAGTGAATGCACAGCGGAAGTAGGCGTGGCGAAAAGCGCGCGCACGGCGGAAGTAGCCGTTGACAAGCGTGGCGGACTCAGCGCAAGCGCGCCCCCGCCACACCGCCACCTTATGTGGCGGGAGCGGTAAGTACAGCAGTTATTAAAACTGAAAAAAGGAAAATTGCTAAGTTATATCCTGTTTTAAGCCAGTTTAAAACTAGTGTATCAGAAGATGAAGATGAACCCACTGTGATTTCAGCCCTTGCCCATGCTGTTAGTGTACTAGAGGCTCAGCGTAAGTATGAGAAAATGGCTGAGATAGGTGAGAGTAGCGTGATCACTAGGAGTGAAAGCGTTCTAAATCTTGAAACAGCAAATCCTGTAGTGTCCCCTGAAGACAGTGAACCAGTGTATAGTGAATATCAGTTCCCAATGGGAAACCGGATAAGGATGGTGTAGTTCCTTTGAGAAATGTTACAATGCATTGTCCCTGGACTAGATCAGAATTACGTTCCATTATGACTGAATTCCCAGATCCTAGAAAGGAGTTGGCTAAATGTCAGAAATTTGTTAAAGACTTAGGAAATGCCCACGAACCAACCAATAAGGATTGGCGTGTAGTGTTGAGGGCGTGTCTTCCTACCAATACTGACATACAAACATTTATTAAAGATTGTTTGTTGGAGGAAGATGACACCTTGACTGATGAGATTAACCAAAAAAATATAGAACAAATTGTCAAACACTTAGCCATCTATTTTCCAGTAGTGGTAAATTGGAGTAAGATTTTCACCATTAAGCAAAAGGATAGTGAAACAGCAGCAGACTATTTTTCTAGGGCACTAGCATCAATGACACACTTTACCGGAGTAACTGACATAAGAGAGGATCCAAATCACAGGGAAGTAGCTGTAGGAGTGTTAATGGATGGTCTTAGGGAAAATTTAAAAACCAGAGTACAAACCTCATTACCTAATTGGAGAGGTATCACAGTAGACTCTCTTAGGGAGTCTGCTGTGGAACATGACAAAAATATCTTTAGAAAGAAAGAAGAGAAAGGTGATAGGTTGATGACGGTGAGTATTCAGGCTTTAGAAGGAATACACACACAACCACAAACATACCAAGCATACAACTCAAGTAAAAAGGTAATGGTATGTTTTCGCTGTCAGAAAGAGGGACACATAAGGAGATTCTGTCCAGAAGCAAGGAAAGAAACATCAAAGGGGGAATCATATAGGTATCCTCCACGGAGAAACACACATAGGCAAGAGAATACACAGCTACCCGCACATATTATAGCAGCAAATGCTGGGCGGGAAAATGATAGTCAGCGCTAGGGGTCAGGTCATACCTGTAATCTACAGCCAGTGAGGTTAACTGAGAGTCAGAGAGAAGAACCAACAATGATAGTTGACATAGCTGGTAGGAAACAAACCTTTCTTGTAGATACAGGGGCGGCCCGATCTGTGATCCTCTCCTTTTAATCTACAGGTGACCAGTAAAACAATTCCAGCTATGGGGGTAACAGGAAGAGTGTTACATTATCCTCTAACTAAACCGGCTGAGGTTACTATCGAGCCCCTGCATACCAAGCATTCGTTTCTCTTGGCTGCGGCGGCTCCTACTAACTTGCTGGGAAGAGACTTGTTATGTAAAATGGGATGTGTCATATACTGTACTTCTGATGGTGTGTTCTTAGATATACCGGAGAAGGTCGCACATGAGGTACAGGATATATTGGACACCCCTCAAAGGTTGATGTTACACTCTCCTGTTATAGAACAAAGTCCATCTCAAGTAAAGGGGATGTTGCTGGAAATACCAGGTTCACTATGGACCAGAGATGGACAGGACACTGGACTGATGGCAAACGTAGCCCCTGTCATGGTCAATCTAAAAAGTGGTAGGATAGCTCCAAAAATCCCACAGCATCCATTAAAACCGGAGGTGGAACTAGGGGTATATCCTGTTATTGAAAGGCTGTTACAACAAGGGATTTTAATTCGTACAGCCAGTACAGCAAATAGTCCCATTTTCCCTGTAAAGAAAAGTGGGGGGAGGGGCTATAGATTAGTCCAGGACTTAAGGGGAATTAATAAAGTTGTTGAGAGCCAATTCCCCGTAGTGCCGAATCCAGCTGTCATCCTCATGCAGATTCCACCGTCTGCCAGTCATTTTACTGTCATTGATCTATGTTCTGCTTTCTTATCAGTCCCCCTTCACCCTGACTGCCAATACCTTTTTGCATTCTCCTACAGGGGAGTGCAATACACATGGACCAGACTACCCCAGGGGTTCATTGACAGCCCCAGTATTTTCTCCCAAGCCTTACATGACTGTTTGCAATCCTTTCAACCCCACAATGGGTCTGTTCTAATTCAATATGTGGACGATTTGTTGCTGTGCTCTGATTCTTTTATGTCATGTTTACATGATACTAAATTGTTGCTGCTTCATCTTTCACAAACAGGGCACAAGGTGGCAAAGAATAAATTACAGCCATGTCAGACTAAGGTCAAATACTTAGGACACTGCCTCACTAAGGGGCTAAGACACCTGACAACCAACAGGATTGAGGCCATATAACACATGACTCTGCCGTAGAGAAAGAAGCAGATTCGTACTTTAATGGGGATGTGTGGATACTGTAGATCCTGGATCCCAGGTTTTTCTATTCTGGCATTACCATTGCAGGAGCTAGTCTCTTCCTCAAAACCAGAACGTGTTGTACACACAGAAGAGTCAGAGAAAGCGTTCTTTAATCTTAAAGATAGTCTGACTAGAGCACCTGCATTGGGAATACCTGATTATGAAAAGCCTTTTGAACTATTTTGTACAGAAGCTGATGGTTGTGCAGTAGGTGTCCTCGCACAGAAACACGGTGACGCTAGCAGACCGGTAGCATACTACAGTGCACAATTAGACAATGTGGCAAGATCACTCCCAACATGTCTCAGAAATGTAGTAGCAACGGCTCTTCTGTTAAGTAAGAGTGAGGACGTAGTATTAGGACATAATTCAACTATCTATACACCCCATGCTGTATCAGCTCTGTTAAATTCAGCCTAAACCAGACATGTTTCTTCAGCTAGATTCACATAGTGGGAACTAGCCCTGATGGCACCCTCAAACATCACCATCAAACGATGTAGCACCTTAAATCCAGCTACATACCTTCCATATGTGTCTCAAGAGACACAAAGGGTGGGAGGTGAGGAGACCCTGGTTGATGATGAGTTAGGCAAGAATACTGACACGTATGACTGTATGGAACACCTGAATCAGACCTTTACTGCAAGGCCCGACATACGTGACACCCCCTTAGAAAATGTAGATTTTATGTTTTATACAGACGGAAGTTGTCATAGACAGACAGAGACGGGAGAGCTATGTACTGGTTACGCTGTTGTAGACGATAAGGGTGTGGTAGAAGCTGAACCCCTTGGTCCACCTCACTCAGCCCAGGTAGCGGAACTAGTAGCACTAAGGAGAGTGTGTGAATTGGCAGAGGGTAAATCAGCCAATATATATACTGACTCTAGGTACGCCTTCGGGGTAGTGCACGATTTTGGGGCCCTTTGGCGTCTTAGAAACTTTACGACAGCAGCAGGTACGCCAGTGGCACACTCACAACACATAAAAGGACTTCTGACAGCGATACAGTTACCCAGAACAGTAGCCGCCACAAAGTGCAAAGCCCATACCTTTGAAGAAGACCCAGTGTCATTGGGCAACAACAGGGCAGACAAAGCTGCTTAATGGGCAGCAGGGCAACCTATGACTGTATTGACCGAGACTATGATGGTTTTTCAGACATTAGACATGCAGAAATTAATTGAAATGCAAGATTTGTGTTCCCTGCAGGAAAAGGCGGTCTGGAAGGCGAAGGGATGTGGTCAAGAGTCCTCAGGACTCTGGAGGGATGGACAAGGTAAGCCTGTAGCTCCCCAAACGTACTATCCAAGCCTGGCTGAAGCAGCACACGGTCTGACTCACCTGGGTAAAGAAGGTATGTGCAAACTGGTGAGAGCATACTGGTGTGCTCCTGGATTTTCCTCTCAGGCTGGTAAGAAAGCAATGTCATGTCTAATTTGTTTGAGGAAAAATATTGGGAAAACTATTCCAATTGAGCCATCCCACATCCCTTCTACAGACGGACCTTTTCAGGTAATACAAATTGACTATATCCAATTACCACCGTGCAGGAATTTAAAGTATGTGTTAGTTTGTATTGATGTGATTTCCGGTTGGGTAGAAGCATATCCGGCAGCCACTAATACTGCTGTGTTCACTGCAAAGAAAATTGTACAAGACTTTGTATGTAGGTTCGGTATCCCTAGAATCATTGAAAGTGATAGGGGTACCCACTTTACTGGTGATATCTTCCAAAATATGTGTAAACTCATGGGAATCGGTAGCAGACTTCACACCCAGTACCGAAAACAAGCCAGTGGTAAGGTGGAGAGAGTAAATGGTACTATAAAGAACAAGCTTGGTAAGGTAATGGCTGAAACTGGGTTGGCATGGCCAGAGGCTTTGCCATTGGTCCTCCATAGCATTCGGACCACTCCTAGACCTCCTCTTAATCGGTCCCCCTTTGAGATACTGTTCGGACGACAACCTCATTTGATCGTGAGTCCACAAGACGACTTGAAGTGTAATAATGAAGTGACTGTACAATATCTTATAAGAATGAGTAGACAGCTAAAGCAACAACAACAAAAACTAAAAATGCTGTCACCTGGTATGCCAGAAACGAACTGTCATAATGTTGAACCTGGAGACTATGTTATGATCCGCAATTTCTTACGTTCAGGTTGTTTAACAGACCGTTGGCAAGGCCCATACCAGGTGCTGCTGACCAGTACTACATCACTGAAGGTTGCAGAGAGAGACAATTGGGTCCATTCCACCCACTGCAGGAGAGTCCATAATCCGGAGAAAGTGCAAGATAAAACTGAGACCGACGACATAGATCTGTCACTTGTGAGTCTGTTCCGGGAGACCTAAAGCCTGCAGTCGAGACACCTGAACCAGAGAGGTTGCCCCAGAACTATATTTCCAGCGATGGAGTGGCGGTTTTTGTTTTTCTTTTGTTCCAGGATTTTCCTTGTTTTTATTCTTTTTAGGACATTCTATTTTTGTGAAGGAGGATGGAGGACGGAGGAGAGTTCTGGTAGTGATACGGATGAGTTGGAGGCAGAGGAAAAGTTATTAGAATACTCAGAGCAGCCCATTATCAAGCTTGGTTCAGGGGTTACGAAAAGGTCTGCTAGCTCAGGAACTCGGAGGCAGCGTGAGGGGCTATTGTCTGATGAATATTGTATCTGCAAGTTTTGCGACTCCCTAGTTGAAGAGAGATGCATCCAACGATGCCAGTCCCCCAGTACTCTGAATATAGGCGGGCATCCTTTGGAGGATTATCATTCCCTGGTGGGTAAGGTGCTAAACCAAACCGAGTGTTGGGTGTGCTCTCATGTGCCGCAAGGGCAGCATAATATAGGACTAGTGCCATTCCCTCTAAACATATCCGAAGTACTCGAATTGAGGGGTGGGAGGCCCATAGACGGGAGGTACAATAACACTAGGTCCCCTAGTCTGACGCTTCGACAATACTCCATAGGCAGATCTTTGCTGTGCCTAAACATATCTCATGCAAAGCACCTGGAGAATTGGGAGGCTGACCCATCAGATCAGACAATGGGTCGCCACACTCATTTTAGAGGGAGAATCACAAGGTCACTAATAGGCAGGAATGTTGATGGAAGTCACAAATTAGGGCGTATAAAAAAACATAAGAAGGTATCCATTGGAAAAGTCTCTACAGATAAATGTAAAAATGTCATTAATGCCGACACGTGTCTAGAGCAAATGGAGACACTAGGCATGGGTAGTTTTATCAAAACTCTGTGTGATGTAATTCATGGGCATACTGTTCCTTATGTTCTCCCTGATGATGTGTATTTTGTTTGTGGAAGGAAAGCTTATTCCTGGGTGACTCCGAGTTCCAAGGGCTTGTGTTTCTTAGCTAAACTGGTTCCTGAAATCATGACTATTACTCATGAAGAAATGGTTGGTATTCACAAGACTACATCATCACCATACATAACCATACATACACACACAGTATGAACACCGTGGCAAGAGAAATATGATTCTTGGTGAGGAACCCATAGCTACAAAATTGATTAGTGAAACTGCTGGTTTTCAAGTTATGGTTGCTCTAGATCTCACCAGGACCGCTCGGAGAACATTAAACTTTAAATATATCCAAGACCTAGCTAAATTAATAGATAATATCACCGAGATGTATGATGACACTTTTAGTTATACTGGAAGGGAGCTACAAGCGTACAAGAAGGAGTTGGTGCAACATAGACTGGTACTAAATTATCTCACCTCTATTACTGGTGGGTACTGTGTGACACTGGCCACCCAGTTCGGTGTCAAATGTTGCACGTACATCACTAATAATACGGATGACCCTAAAGAGGTTATAGACCGGAAGATGGATGAAATTTTGCTGCTGAAATGGTAATTTCGAAAGAGCCATAATTCTTCGTTATATGGGAAAAGGTGGCGGGTTGGTTCTCGTGGTTGAACCCTGTGAAATGGTTCTCCGATCTGGGGGAGTGGGTACAGGAAATGGTTGCTAGCGTAGGTAAGCTCCTTCTCCTTATACTGGGTGTCATCTTAGCAATTGGTTTAGTTGTCAAATGTGTTCCTATTGTGTTGAAGTGTGGAAAAAGGTCTCATAGGAGTAACACTGAGAAAGAGACTGAAAGGGTGGTACCAGATACAGAGATCATGGTCTGTGAAGAAGTATTGTACAATCCTGAACTTGAAACGGTGATTGGGTGATAGTTTGTTACACTATCAAAGGGTGGAGCTGTCGAAGTCAGCAAACTGGATAAAGTCATTTCAATTAAAGTCGAGCAAACTTGGTTGTCTTTGTCTGAAAAGATGCGTACAGTACGCTACGACGTACAAGGGCACGCTACGGCGTAAAAGGGCGTACGCAGCCACTACACGTGGCAGCAACAGTATTTTGTCTTTTACCGTACATTCACACAAACACGCATACTTTTAAAATAGTACACATTAATGGTAGTTGCAACACATAGTCAGTTATGTCGAAATATAGTAGTATTTATGTGTTATATTAAAGTTACATGCATATTAGTGAAATATACGGAACAGGTTGAAGGAATCATATCATGAGTGGTATCATAATAAACCTCTTTACATTTCCTACTCTTTGGTTTACTCTGCGAAGGAATCGCAGAGTACATACACAAGTTATGAATGATAGGAAATTATGAACTACTAAAGACTAAGGAATCTTGGCGGGAAGAGCCAAGCATACCCCCTGGAGAGGTGACCCCCTCCTTTGGATTCCTTAGGATGAACTAGCCAATGATTGACAACCCCTTGGACCTTCCTGAGACCTGGAGCAATAGATGCAAGCTATACCATCTTCATTGTATTACTGTATTTCTGTGTGTATATAAGCAGCAGCTTCACATCTAGTGTTCAGACATCTTGTCCCCAGACTTCAGGATTGAATGACTGCACACTGGATCCAGAGCGCCTGCGATAAGTAACGGCTGTATTTATTATCACTTCGCTTGAACATATTATACTACTTATTGCGAATAAATCTTTGTGCGTTGGAAACACAAATCGAGGTTCGACAATCGTTATTGGTTAGTGACAATACGCACATAACACATGTCTTAAATGGACCCAGCAGCTCTTTTACAAAAAAAGCGATAGGGCGGATTCCCTCCTGGCCCGGAGGCTGCGGCAGAGACATTCGCGTAACACGATTACGTTGATTAAAAATTCACAGGGTGTAGTGACATACAATCCGAGTCAGATAGTGAAAGAATTTTAGACGTACTACTCATCGTTATATAACTTAGATGATTCTTCGCCACCCCCTGACTTAGAGGACAGAATAAATAAATACTTACCTACACTCCTGCCGACTTACGCAGCTCTCTAAAGCTGAGATTGAATTTCTCAATTTAGACATAACGGAGGAGGAAACTATTGCTGCCTTACGCGGCATGAAAGTGTCCTCTGCCCCAGGCCCAGACGGCTTCCCAGCCAAGTATTACAAAACATTTGCAGGTGTCCTTGGTCCTAAATTCACCACATGGTTTAACGCCATCCTTGATGGAACCACCTTTGAACCGGCGACGACCCGAGCACGGATTTCAGTAATCCCAAATGAGGGTAAGGACCCCTCTTTTTGTAGTAGCTATCGCCCCATATCACTCCTAAACATCGATCTCAAGATATATGCTAAAATTCTCGCAACTAAGGTTAACTCTGTGCTCCCCAAGCTAATACACCCAGATCAAGTTGGGTTTGTCCCGGGTCGACAGGCTGCGGACAACACTAGGCGGATCATAGAACTCATCCAACATATTAATGATAACAAACAACCCTCTCTTCTCATGTCACTTGATGCGGAGAAGGCATTTGACCGCGTTGGCTGGCCCTTCATGATGCTTCCTCAAGGGAGTGTCAGCCCTGTACCACAACCCTTCGATCTCTGTCCAGGTGAATGGATGCTCCTCTCCATCTTTCACCATCCGAAACGGAACCCGACAAGGATGCCCCATCTATCCCCTTCTATTTGCCTTGGTGATAGAACCTATAGCTACGAGAATTCGTATAAACCCTAATATAACTGGGACACAGCTACCCTCCAGTACTCACAAGATAGCCCTCTATGCAGACAATATTCTCCTCACCTTAACTAACCCTCTAACTACACTCCCTAACCTATTTCAAGAACTCAAAATTTTTTCCACAATATCAAATTTTAAGATAAATACAACCAAAACCGATATCCTAGACTTTCATATTCCCCCTAAGCTAAAGCAACTCCTAGAATTAAACTTCCCCTTTCACTGGAACTCCAGCCACATAAGATACTTGGGCATAGCTCTCACCAGAAAGGTGGAAAATATCTACCAAGCTAACTACCCCCCCCCCCCCTCATAGCTTGTATTAAAAAAGACCTAAACACATGGATAAACTCATGATATCATGGGTTGGGTGGATCACGTCAGTAAAAATTAACTTGCTCCCAAGGTTATTATACCTTTTCACAATCTCCCCATCAGGGTCCCCCCTTCAATCTTGAAAATGTTACAAACTCTTATAATGTGGTTCATATGGTCAAACAAGAGACCTAGGATCTCTGCTCGCATTTTACAGCGCTCTCCCGCGGCAGGTGGTCTCGGCATTCCTAACATACGCAACTACTACTATGCTGCGCGGCTGGCCCATTGTGTACAATGGCACTCTCCCCCTGGAACTCGGATATGGGTGGACATAAAGTCGGATATACTGGGTGGTTCACCGATCTGCTCTGTTCTCTGGCTACCAGCCGCACAGCGTCCAGTCTCTGTTCGAGCTCACCCAGTCCTGGACAAATCTCTCTCAGTCTGGTCTAGATGTAACCGTTTAGTATCCCTCTCTCCTGCCTGCTCAATTCTGATACCCCTATGGTCTAACCCTGCTTTTACACCCGGATTGTCCCGCCCCATGTACAAAAAATGGGCAGGTAAGGGCAAGCTGCTGTAACTCAATCATATAACTAAGTCAGCGATATTCCCACAATTTTCAGAGTTGGTAGAACGGTGTAGTTTTCTGCCGGGACAGTTCCACCAGTATTTTCAGATTAGGCATTACCATCAAACAGTTAAAGCCCAACTCTCTTCCAGACCACCCGCCACAGCATTGGTCTGCACAGTGATGTCATCCCAAATTCGTAGTTTTGCTGAAGTGGATAGCTGTCAGCTGATATTATGCAGCTTCTCCACCATACGCTCAACCAGCACTTTAGCCTCACGCTGGGTGAAGTTTGGCTGATTATGCTTGGTTGTGGTTGTGGATGGGCTTGTGCCAGGCGTATTTCTTCAGACATACTTGCACAATCCAAAAGCAAACAGGGAAATAACACAATTACCATTCACTGTATATTAATATTGTACTATTGTTCACCATATGTCCTTGTACTCACCAGTTGAAACAAATCAAGATCATTTTCCAAATTCGAATGCAACACACCAACACTAGCTGGACTCACAAAATGGCAGGGCCCAATGATTGCCTCTCTAGCTTCATATAATGCCTGCAGAGGTGATCTCACTTGCAATTGATTGTGGGTGAATGCCTATGTCTAGTTGTTTTAACGCCCCTAATTGCCTGGTTACAGCAATTAGGTGGAGTTTATGATTGAATATATCTGTCCTATTAGGATGGGACTTGGACCTTTAAAATTACCACTCTATAACAAGGAAAAATTTCCTGTTTACCCAATTTTTATCCATGCACCCAAAAGAGTGGTGTGACTGGATGGGCTTATTTTGCCACTGGATCTGTAGGGGGAAGGAGGAACATAGAGATGTTCTTCTTGCAGTTGATCTGGGTTTCCTTCTCACCGTCAGTAACCGACTGTTACTAACCACTCCTAATGGTGTCACCTTGCCACCAGACACTCGCCAACTGCTTATGCCAACTGCACAATAGTTGTAGGAGAATTTGGCTCAGAGACACAGAGACGCTAACACAGAGACGCTGGCTTCAACACAGGACAGCCGGGAACAGATTCGATTGTAAGCTCTTATCTGTTGGTCACAGGATACAGTGGGTAATAGTCTCAGGCAGAATCTTCAAGCAGTGATGTTTTATTACTCAAGAGCCCTGACAAGGACTTTTACACACTAGTTTGAGGTACTAGCGATTCTCTAGATGTTACAGATGGAATGATACATTACATGGTCAAACAGTGATCTTTTTATAAATTTTTGGAGCCCTAGCCTGGCAGGAGGTAACTCAGCCCCTGTCTTAGCTGGCACAGTAACATCTTATATTTTACATTTAATGTTTACCATCAGGATATAATATTCTCTAATCTTGCATTTAACACTATTTATCTATTAAAGTAATTCTATCGTTTTAAAATAAGCATTGTCCAATCAATTGTATGTGTTTCCAAAGCACAAAGTATTTTATTTTAGCAGATGTAAATAGTCAACAATTCAATACATTATTATATTATGATAAAGTACAGTACAGCACAGCCAATACCAAAAGATAAATACATACCAATGCAATCGCATGCGCTCGCTGCGCACCCACGGGACCCGGATTTTACAGTGCGAACGCACCACGCCACGTGTTACGTGGCATACGGATCGCATTTGCATGGCTAAACAATATTAAACCAATATACTTTCGTTCATCCAATTATACGACTTTAACAGTCCACCCTTTGATAATATAATAAACGATCACCTTAAAGATGTTATATGCAGGATCTCAGTACCACGTTTCATTGTTATGTAATACAAATCCCCCTTGGTGTATGACCACGCGGTTTGTAGATCTAAACAAGTTATCATAAGAGAGAGTCTTAATCCTCTAAACGATTTCTTCTTTTACTATAGACCGTACATTTCTGGAGCTTGGAGATAACCTTTTGTATGCCCTTCAAGGGTACAATAAAACACGTAATACATTATTTGGAAAGGTACAGAGTACAACAGATCATGTATCAGTTATACAGAATACTCTACTACAGTTCTTCAAGTTTAACAGGTTCTTCTGTCCAACGCATGTCTTTAAGCTCAGAATACATTTAAACACTTCATGTTCATCAATAGCATCATCATATGTCTATCAATAATGTCATATGCAATCTCCTTCAGCTTGCGTTAATATACACTTCTAATAATGTCATCAGTTATTTTCATCAACACTTGTGGGCGGGCTATTGTCTGTTCGTTCTTCCCAGTCTCCCAATACTCAGATTTAACCGTGATCGGTTTGCAAAGCATTGGGAGACTGCAGACTAAGGGACCTAAGTGTCCTACTTTTTTCCCTAGTGACCTCCCACCCATATTTCGGGTACCTCAAGAATATTTAGTGGGAAGAGAACTAGTCCTACTTGATATAATCACTGAGGCACGTGTGAGCACGCCCAGCACTTTGTTTGGTCTAAAACCTTACCCTCCCAAGAATGATAATCATTCTCAAGGATGCCTGCTCAAGTCCGGATATTACTGGACTGGCAACGCTGGGTGTATCTCCTTTTAACCATGGGGTCGCCGTACTTATGGACGTTATTCTACTCAGACAATAGCCCCTCACACTTTCTCCAAGCTCCAAGGTTTCCAAATTTTCCTTTACCCCTGAATTGAATAGAGTAATTGGCTGGACCGACTATGCTACTAACTTCTCCTTCATCCCCAATACCTCCTTATCATTACCTGAACCAGCCTCTGTCACCTGCTAATAATCAAAAGAATTAACCGTCCTGAGAAGAGAATGAGATGAGAGAACACAAAACAGGAAAACTACAACTTCATGCTGGACAACTGTCTTAGCCTTAGGCTCAGGTGCTACTAACTGCATTCGAGGCCTTCCAGAACAGACTCATGAGTGCCCTTGGACCCTTCTCTGAGTGTTGGTCCCTCTGCAGTGGGTGGAATGGGCACCAGTGTGTCTCTGCTGGTACCTGTCTGTCAAATAACCTGAGCCTAAGAAATTTCTGCTCCACAACTTACACTCCCGATCCAACATCCTGACAGGTAGTGTGACCTTTCAGGAAATAGTGTTTTGGACGTTCTCGGTTGCTGTCTCACTATTTACCTTCTCTCAAGGTCTAACCTAGCCTCCCAGTTACAATCTCATCTCACGAGGGGTCAAGAACATTTCAAAAACTGACAGGTTAGGAGTCTGCCCAGGAGTGATCTTTTGGTAGCGGGATAGGACTAGTGGCCGAAGCTATCAGTCCCATCAATCAAGTTCCAACTCTTATTCTATTCAATTCGTTCTACCGAGTACCACTACTTTATGTTCACACTGGTTTATGGCTAATTGAAAGTATGTGATTTGTTACCACTACTCATACATTATACATCTATTATTAATAACATGAATACCCCTATCATCTATTATAACTCTAGGACTATCACATTAAATAACAAAAGTTTTGAGTATGACACAGTAATACATTAGACACATTTCAATACACCTCTACCCAGACATATTTCATTGGTACACCAGTGTATACTTGAGGATCCTGCATGGTGGTGTCACAGTTTGGTATTCTGGACTCTTGGGGGAGTGATAGTAACTGGTGTGAAGTAGGCACACTGGTAATGTCAGTTCTATACCCAGACAGCGAATAGACAACAGATGCAGGATAAGGTACAATTAGCGATTTAATGATGCTTGAATGATCACAGAAAGTCTTGGTAATTAAGCACAAGGAACATAGGAACAGGGTGAGCAGTACCACCAGCAATGTAGTATGAGTGCATACAATATAGCAGTATAATCAGTGTATTCAAATATAGCGATAGCAGGAACAGTCCAGCAACAAAATGGAGATGGTAATGCAGCAGGTATATGAGAACACAATGAGGCAGCACGATACAGGAGCTACAAGTAACAGTCCAGCAACAAAGTGGAGATGGTAATGCCGCAGGTATATGAGACCACAATGAGGCAGCACGATACAGGAGGTACAAGTAACAGTCCAGCAACAAAGTGGAGTGGGTAAGAGCAAGCAGCTCAGATGATACAACCTGTAATAACCACTGAGCCACCGAGACAAATGTGGAGTAGATGATCTTGAGTGGTGCAGTCCATGGAGATGTAGTTTGAGCAGTATAGCCTTTGAACATCACACAGCAGAGGTAAGTGCAGTCTGAGCAGTATAGCCTTTGAACAGCAACACAGCAGAGGTACTGACGATCCAGGTGAGCAGTATAGCCTTTGAACAGCAACACAGCAGAGGCACTGACGAACCAGGTGAGAGCACACAGAATAGGTAGGAACCTAAACAGCCAGGTAACTTGATGAACAGGCCCAGAGGAATGGGAGGAGGTGCCTTTTCAAGTTTAGAGCCAGAACCTGAGACCAATAGGAATCTTGCCAGAAACAGACAGGTGCTCAGTCTGCACATGTGCAGATCAGACTAAGGGTTTGAGGGCTGCTAATGAGGCACAGGTGAGTGTCTTAGTCTTTGTTTATGGAAGCCGAATAAGCGCCGTGTGACAGGTGGCGTGTATTTGTTTTACCTGGAGGAAAACCCATCAGCAGGAGGGATATGGGATGGCTCTATTGGTCTACCTTGTCCATCTTTCCAGAGTCCGCCAGACTCCTCACCACATCTCTTCAACTTCCAGACAGTTTATTCCTCAGGTAACACAAATCTTTATATATTAACCAATATGTGTATGCGTGCATGTGTGTTCACATTTTAGAACTAAAACAATACAACGAAAAACAAAACAAAACATAGATTTGTTAACTGTCACATAAAACCCTGCTGTCTATTTGACAGCTATGTTCGCCCTGGTGTGACAGCCATGTATGGTCGTGTGTGTAAGTGTGGACCTTACTAGCAGCTACTTCAGTTGGTAACTGTGTCACTGTATAAAGTCCTCTATGTAGTGTCCTAATCATGTGCTGGTATTGCTATAAAACGATTTCTCAGTCACCTCAACATCGCCCCCTAGACTTGAAAAATGCTGAAGACCAATGTATATCAATCGATTTTCCCTCTGCCAACTCACATGTATCAGGCAGTACCTCACATTCAGCTACTTGACTAAGTGGGAAAGGCAAAGGGGTCTATTTCTATAACACTTTCTTCAAATATAACAGTATCCAGTACATGTCTGTCTCACAGTGAAAAAATATAAAACATGAAAATTCCACATTTTCTAGGGTTTCACATTATGTCGTATCTTGTGGTAAAAATCCTACTCCAATGTTCTATACCGAGATGCATATCTGTATGTCTAACCGCCAGCAATCTGCCTCCATATAAAGGCACATTTTTGTACAGGAGGCACGAATCATAAAACAAAAAAAACAAAGCAGATATGCAACATGAATCGTATTTCCACAACAGAACCTTTCTGCTTGAAATCAGCAGTTTCTATACACATGAAAACAAAACCCCTGACTGTTTCTGTAACTCATGTCAATCTAGTGTGTGTATCTCTGAATTTGTCTTATGTAAAAAAAAAAAAAATATGTTTTAGCCCCATTGTTGAGACTGTGTCTGATTTTATCTCTACCAGAGCAGAGAGAGAAAGAGAGAGAGAGAGGGAGGGAGAGAGAGAGAGAGGGAGAGAAAGAGAGAGAGAGAGGGAGGGAGGGGGAGAGAGAGAGAGAGAGAGAGAGGTACTAGCATTTGTGTAAAGAATGAGAAATAAGAAAGCAATGAATGATGGGAATACAAAGATTTGAATACAAACATACATGCAGAAAGGGAGATTTTTACAACAAAATGACAGCTGGATTGGACTCTGACTCTATGGAGAAATGGCTGTATTCATTTAACTATGATCCCTCCCAAGAATGACTAGGGGGTCTTAACTGTGCAATCCAGTGTCGTCCGTCATTTGTTCATTAAGAACTCGGTATCTCATTGACTACATACCTTTTCAACGGACTTTCCTAACTTATAATAGAGAAATGTAAAAATTAACTGTTGATGACTCATCTGAGATACATAAACGATATTTTGGAGCAAAGTATGTATATACTTCATTGTTGGATAATGATTCTCAGCCAAACAAATTACCATGAGACACTGCAGCCTAAAACAAAGAGTGTTCCATTTGTCTATTGTTAATTAGTCTTTCAAGAGTAATTCTTCTATTTCTCTATCTCACCCCTTTTAAACACTAAGTCTATATATCTTCTATGTACCCTTATCTGTGAGAAGTAAAACAAGATAGTTATCTTAAAACAGCAAACAAAACAAACATTTCCATTCTTTTCCATCGGTCAGCGATTTAGGAAAGCAAACATGTGACAACATAAAACAAACAAACAAAATCAACACAGATTACCTTTTAAATCCGTTCCCTGCACACTAATACTTACCACAGTTTAAACTTTACTTTGTCTAGTTGTAGGATTACAGGTCTGACCTGAACTCTAGAGTTGATTATTGCTTTCACGCACAGCATTTGCTGCTATAGCATGTGCGGGCAGGTGTGAGTTTTCTAGTCTATGTGAATTCCTTCTTGGATGATATCTATGTGACCCACCCCTATGTGTATTGTCACTTTCCTTTTTACAATCTCTCCTAATGTATCCTTCTTCTCTGCAATTGTAACATCTCACTATTCTGGGTTTCCAGTTCTGTGGGTTGTATGCTGGTGGTCGAGTGTGCAGTCCCTCTAGTGCTGGGATACTTACCATCATTACCCTATTACTTAGTGTCTCTTTCTGTTAATTTTTATCATGTCCTATAGCTGACTCTCTGAGAACACTTACAGTACTTCCTCTCCAGTATGGTAATGAAGTTTGCACCCTTCTTTTCAAGTTTTCCCTGAGTCCATCCATTAGAACTTTAACAGCAACCTCTCTGTAGGGTACATTATCCTTTATGTCTGATACCCCAGTATATTTGGCCATCACTATCAGAGCCCTGCAAAAATAGTCTGTTGCTTTTTCACTATCTTTTTGCTTGATAGTAAAAATTTTACTCCAGTCCACTATCACTGGAAAATACTGCGTGATTATTTGTCTAATATTGTCCTAATTATCATCCTCGGTTAAGGATTCATCCTCCTCCAACATACAATCCTTAATGAACTTTTGTATATCAGTATTGAGAGGAAGACAGATCTTCAACATTACTCGCCAATCGTTATTAGTTGGCTCGTACACATTACCATAATATCTAATAAACTGCTGACATTTGGTCAAATCTTTCCTAGGATCAGGGAAATCAGACAAAATTGAAAATATTTCAGATCTAGTGCATGGATCACGCTTTGCTACATGTTTTAAGGGAACGTCACCATCTCTGTCCGCTTTCCCATTGGGAACTGTTGTAGTGCAGACAGGATGTAAGTCTACCAAATGAATATGTTCTGAACTAGTTGCTGAAATTGCTGCTGCAGTACAATGGATGTCTCCCCCTGTGTTAACCTTTACATTATTCTCACCACTTTCAGCCGCTGCCCCTGCTGGTGGGATCATTCCTTCTCTTTGTCCTGAAACATTACTTTTAACATTACTTAAAACAACATACAAGTTACTAGTTACAGTTTTTACATTTTTGGTATTGGCTGTACTATCCGCCGCGACCGAATTTGTCGCGGGCGTGTTTGCGCTCAGTTCGCCATGCTTAGCAACGCACACTTCCGGAATGCTTGTTTCCGGTACGCTTACTTCCGCTAAACACGCGTTTCCTTGCCACGTGTTTCCTTCTTGTTGCCACAATTTTAAACAGTCATCATGTTCAATTCTCATTTTTGTTGATTTAATTAACCGCACTTTATCTCTAACATTATGTAACACCTCTGAGTCAAGAGTATCTATGTTTGAGAAAGGTTTCACACACTCCCGGGTCATCTTGACCCATTTGTCGCAATATGCCGTAGCATACGCACCGTATTTATTATACATAACATATTTTGCCGAACCAACCGGCCATTCATTAGGCAGCACAACATGAACTATCTCTGGCGTTTGCTTCGTATCCATTGTAAAAACAACCTATTTCTCAACGCTACGCAAAACAGAACCTACTAGAGATTTTTATTCGTGGACATTTTCAACAGGCACGTCCCCTTAAGATATCAATGCCCTTCCTAGTTTGAGTACTTTACCACTGTTAGCACCCGATATCAATCAAGAATATCAGTGGTTGCAGCGTATTTCCTCCCACATCTCCCAAGTCGCAATCACGGCTGCACTAAATCAACCATGCGGTCCGATCGCACCGCTTACGGATACTAACTATCAGTAAGCTTTGCGATTAATATTTGGGAATGCCGCGAAAACCTGCTATTTTCGCTTCGAGTATGCCATGCATACTCTGTGGTGTCTCTTTATCACCTGCTCTTTGTTAGAACAGAACACCACTCACACAAAGGTTTCTTTATATCCTGCTCAGCCCTAGAACAGAACCTTTGTTGTCAGGTCACCTTTTTTACCATGCCCCGTCAGACACACCTGAACCAAAGAGCTATCAATTTTAAATAGTTCCACACTGCCCTCTCAATACTCAATCACGGCCTTGCCATGCGGTCGAATTGCACAGCTCAATGATTCATTATGCGGACCACAGATAACACCGCAATGCTCTGTCCCTTCCAGCAAACAATACCCTTTATCAGTGAATGTCGTGATTAGTATTGGGTGCACGTGCAAAAACCTATAGTTGCCTATTATACTTTTGCCTTTATGTATAAATAACATTCACATACACACACATAACCTTTGCTTTCTGTACAGAAAATAAATTTCCCAAACAATGGCACTATCTTTTCAGAGATTTTACCAAGTGATTACACTATGCATAGATAACAAACTATGATCATGACTGTTTACACACGTGGCAATATTACCGGAAGTACACATACGCAAGGCAGGAAGTACACATACCCTATGCAATGCAATACACTTTAAAACGTAAAACGACAATAAAAAGAAACATTTTTCTTTCTTGTCCCTAGATTCTAATTAGCGTTCCTTCAGTCTATGCAACAACGGACATTCAGTCTCTCAACACAAAGTGAACCACAGGTCTTAAACACATTGCGTTCTTTCCTGCTATGCGACGTGTCCGTCAATCCACCCTTTGTTGAGGAACCGAATAACGTAAGCATTGCATACTTGCCGATAACGTAACTCCTAAACTCACGAGCCCCCAATTATTAAAGTAATTCTATCGTTTTAAAATAAGCATTGCCCAATCAATTGTATGTGTTTCCAAAGCACAAAGTATTTTATTTTAGCAGATGTAAATAGTCAACAATTCGATACATTATTATATTATGATAAAGTACAGTACAGCACAGCCAATACCAAAAGATAAATACATACCAATGCAATCGCATGCGCTCGCTGCGCACCCACGGGACTCGGTGGACAGTATATCTGTTAGAATACTGTGTCAGAGTTGACTGAGAACCAGAGGGTGTGCAGCTATGATTATATTCAGTACAGTGTTACACTTGAACACTAGAGATGACGTAGATCGTTTCTATAGGTCCAGACTTTGGGTGGGTCCAGGGTAAACAGATCATAGGTTGATTCAATCTAAGGAATCCAAAGGTGGGGGTCATCTCTCCAGGGGGTCTGCTCCTTTCATAGCCAGCATCATACAAAGGATTATTCCCTAATAACAATAACTAAAGTATGCAATGTGCGATCTCTTCGCCGACTGCACCGGACAGCTGCTGATGATTAGGGGATCAATATGATATCAGGCATGACACCTTTCCTATAACCTAAACCTTTAATAACACTAAAATGTACATATAATCACTATATATATATATATATATATATATATATATATATAGACTAATAATAAACCAAATACTATCTGCTCCTGAATTACAGTGTAACGGAACCAATATGAAATTATATAAATAACTAAATATTGTAATGCGAGTGTGTGCATGCGTATTTTACCGTGCGAACGCACCACGTCATGTGTTACGTGGCATACGGATCGCATTTGCATGGCTAAACAATATTAAACCAATATACTTTCGTTCATCCAATTATACGACTTCAACATATCTTACAAAATTCACATCAATCTGTGATTTCCTGAATTATTTGCATCCTGAGGCTTACAGAGATATGAAGCCTAACAGCAAGTCTAATCACCCCCTCCTGTGCCTTCAAGCTAAAGGATATTTTGGTCACTGAGATGAAAAGGTCTAATTAACATGAGATTACCTTTCTTCAGATAGTGCAGAAAACACGTTTCCTCCACACATATGCCTATTGCATCAGAAAAAAAAACTAAGAAAAATGTTTATATTGAAGAATTAAAAAATATATATATTTTCTTATTTTGCTGTTGTTTTTTTAAAAAAAGATATATTTACTTTTGTTCTATTTTAAAAAGTTAATTTGTTTAAAAAAAACTTTGTGTGTGTTTGAGATATGTTGTATATGAGTTTTGGAGATCATGTAATTGCACCTTGATATGTACAGGTTGATGTGATAATGCATGATACAAAGGGTAAATATGCAGGGTTATTGTGACAATTATGTCATGAAATATGTGTATATTAAGGTAAATGAGGATAAGGAAGGAATTGCACGCTTGTGCGTTCATCTGTCAATAGATAATAGAAATGCATGTCATACACAACGGTACATGTGCCGGTGAGTCATATATACGGGAGCAACTAAAAATACACTGCTACATGCCGGGTTTTATGTCACGTAAGTGAGTTACTCCTGTATTTTTTAAGGAATAATATTGCCTGCATACACTTTACATTGAATATGGGCATGTATATGCCCCAAATATGTGCGTTTAAAAAAACCAAAAACACTACATGTTCCTCTTCTGTGAATCAGACCCATAATACCTACGAGATCTGGACAAATCACATGTATACAGCAAAAAATATAAACATGAGGGAACTATTGAAAAATTACAAAGTTAAGAACCTCAGTATGCACTGGTTTTCCCAAGGAAATAGTGCAATTAAGTGTAGTGTGTATGTCTTTCCTTCTTCAAAGCAGTGCATGTGCACATATTGCATTTTTAAGTACACCATTGGGGCAAAAAAGTTTCCAAATTTGAAAACTAAGGAAAAATTATTGTAACTCATACTTGCCAACTTTTCCTCTTTGGCTTCAGGGAGATCCCGGGGAAGGTGGGTGGGCAGCGGCTGGGCTTGATGAATAGCACCAGTTTGGCCCCGCCGCTAAAATGATTGTCACAATTTTGGCCAATTACAGCAGGGGGCGGGGCTAATATGATGCGATATTTGCATCATTAAGCCCACCCTAAGGCACTTATCTATTGCAGGGACGAGAACCGGGAGGATGCACTGCTTTTCCGGGACGTCTCCCAGAAATGCGGGAGTCTCCCAGACATTCCGGGAGAGTAGGCAACTATGCGCTAAAGAAAAGCAGCTAATGAATCTCTAGAGACTGAAGTGTCTTTTACATTTCTGTCTCCATTACTGAAGTCATGTTGTCTTACCTGTCAGTCTTTGATTAAATCTAGGTCTCCATGAAAATGCCCACCTTCATAGGCATCAATACATGGACATAGGACACAATTTCTGAACTGTGTCATCATGCCACAGATGGTGAAGCCAACCACGTCTTGTACTGGCTCAGCATCAGGGAGAATGCCTGACTCTTCAGGGAGTGAGGGAGATCACTTGACAAGTATGTTGTAACTATGCCCCTAATCACTATGTATGCATATGGAGAAATAAAAGAGGGGCTCCAAGGGAATATGTTCTTCCAAAATGTTATCATCCACTAATTTTGTAGTATTCTTCCTCTTGTCTCCCTTGTACATTGGGGCCATTTGCTCATTTCTGCAGAGGAATTTATCCATATACAAGGCGCTGTGTTGGAGTAAATTCAGAATGCAAAACTGCTCGAGAGCCTGTTCTAGACTTAAGGTACATCTAAGCCCTTGAGGTACAGAGCTACTCGTTTATGCAGCTGCTTCAGCTAGCTTTATAACCTGAGGTCCCAAAGAAAAATTGTTATACTTTTAAACAGGAAAAATGTAAGATCACTTTTTAATTCTCTAGAGTGTGTAGCTAAAAACTAAAATATGGGATTGAGGATCACAAGATCTATTTAGTATTGTAATATTCAGTTACTTTGGCAAATGTTATTTTTTTGTGGATATTTTACATGCAACAGCTATTATATTTGAGGATTGACATTGTGGGCCTGATTCTTGAAATGTATTGACAAATAAAAAAAACCCTGTTCTTCATTTGCAAACTATCCGAATCTTGTAAGCTTTAACGATCCAAATCTTGTAAGTATTAAACCGTAAAAATAATCTAAGGATGCGATGCTGTTAATAAGAAAACAAACATTAAAATATTCCAATCGTGATGAAAAAAGAATCTTCTTTTCTGGCAGCTTGATAAAAACCAAATACTTCTCTGGAAAATGCTCGGCAAAAAAATAAACCCTGTCAGACGACGTATACCAGCTTATTTACTCAGAGATTGCTGCCACATAATGAAAAAATGACAGCCGCCAGGCCTATTTATAAACTGGGGCTTTCCCACGCTGTAAGCAGGGTTGCAAACTCTGAAATTAAAAACAAGCAACCGCTTAGTGAAAAACAAGCCCAAACAAATCCTAAAAAGCCCCCAAAAAAGCCCAACTTACAGGGGACCGTCCTTTTCTATAACACTAATTTTTACAATGAATCTCCATTTAGAAAACCTTTATAAATACAAGAGGACACACTTATACACTGACATGGCAAAAGAAGATGCAAATGCAGTAACTCACAAATCATCCCCAAATACACACAGTTTCTTATTAACCATAATTACACCACAGCATCGCCCCGGCAAGTAGAAAAGGCTAGATCCATGACATACATGGACTTAATATAATGTATGCAAAGACACTGGTATGTCTATACCACACAGCCCCATGACATAACAGTATAAAATAGGGCTCTGAAAGCAGTCTACTAACATGAGCAGCTTACTGAATGGGAGGGGAGGGTGTTATATGGCGGTGTTACCTGCTATAAGTGCAGCGATCGTACAGACAGCACTTATTTCAACAGGTTGTTGCAGATCCGTCTTCCTGTGATTTATTCCACGTCCTCCTCTGACTCCGCCCACCCACCAACAAAGTGCCACTTCATTGGATGAATTCACTGCACAACCCACCCACAAAAAAAAAAATTAATGCACTAATCAGAAAACGGTAACAGATGGAAAACAAAAGCAAAAAAACGATTATACAGCCTGAGGACATGGAGAACGTGTCCAAGTCCAAAAACAAGCTACCCGCGGCAGTGCAAAAAAAACCCGCAACTTGACAAAAAAAGAAGCCCAATTCCACTTGTTATAAGTGGAATTGGCAACTATGGCTGTAAGTCCCACGCTGTTAGTGAGAAAGAAGCTAGTATGCATCGTCTGACAGGATTATTTTTTTTCACAAGCAGGTTTCAGAGAATTATTTGGTTTTTTTTTAAAGCTACCAGAAAAGATTTTTTTTATCACAATTGGAATAATTTTAATGTTTTTGTTTTAATGGACAACAACAGACCCTTGAATTATTTTTATGGTTTAGAGCTAATAAGATTTAGATTAGTTTACAGATAAAGAACACAAATGTTGTCAAGTATTACTGGGGTTATTCATTTGTCAATAAATTTCATGGTGACAAAGAGGTATGTGGTTTATTTAAATTTTGTATTGGTGGACTACAGGTCACAGTGAGACCTGGTTGCCAGGGCATGATGCCACTTGTGATTCCCCATTGCTGACTGTTGCTTGCACATAAAAAGTCAGGAATGTTTTACTTGCCTTAACACCCGAAAGTGCACCCAGGCAGCCAGAGCCGTAACTTAGAATTCAAGTGCCTGGGGCGAAAAAGACAAATGCGGCCGTCTAGCCCTCAATTTTAACCAAATGAACCTAAAACATTCCTAAACTGTGCCCCCCTTCAGCCTCGCGCCCTGGGCGGTCGCCCCCTGTCGCACAGACCTAGTTACGGCCCTGCAGGCAGCCATCAAGCCAAGCTCTGATGGGACTTTGGGGCAATTAGACACAACTCTTTAAACATAGGAAGGAGTTCAATTCAACACAAATTGAAATAGTTCATTTCAAACTGAGTAAGAGGAATCACAAGCATTTTAATTTCTAAAGTTGTTTTAAAAAGACTCCATAAAGGTGCTCTCCAATTGTAATACATTAAATTTGAGCAATGTCACACATAGGGGGGTATTCAATTGTTAGCGAGAACCGCTAAAATCCCGCGCTCAAAAAATATTACCGTTAATACGGTAATATTGCGCGTAAATACCGTTAATACGGTAATTTACTCGCTGGATTTCAGCTGCGAGCTGAAATCCAGCGAGATATTACCGTATTAACGGTAATATTTTTAGAGCGCGGGATTTTAGCGGTTCTGGCTAACAATTGAATACCCCCCATAGCGTTCAAAACATTCTTTCTAAACTGATATTTAGTTTGAAAGACTTTTACAGAAATGTAATAAACTTCAGAAACAAAATTACAATCATATTTATTCACTAAAATGTATTAATGTTTTACCATAAACTAAGTAGCACAAAAGTTTTTTTATTCCGTTCAAAAACTATATTATGAGCAAGATAAATACTTGCCACAAAAAGTGTGCAATAAAAATGGTTGTGACAAAATCTATTGCAGACAAGTCTCCCCGCACACAGACCACATTTTTAATACTGAACACATGACAAAGTTAGACGTGTTTACATACTGTACACTATTGGGGGGGGGGGGAGTAATATCCCAATTAAGTTGGGAGTCGGAAACTCTGCAATTTTCTCACGGCATTGTGGGATGAAATAAGATGTAAGCAGAAGAGAGCGAGAGGAAAATGCCTGCAGTGCTGGGGGAGGCGCGGCTTCCACCAATAGCGGGAGCGGTTGGCTGAGCCACTGCAAGGGGAAGCGCCGCTATTTCAGACGGACAGCAAGAGTCAGAGCTCTGATCAGGACTAGAGCGATACAGCTTGCAGAGAGGACTGACTTACACTGTTAGAGGTGAGTGGGTGCTCGAAAGGGGAGGCCTGCAGAATTTACTTACTGGGGTAATTGACCCATTGTGTGCGTGTGGATTTTCTGCAGAAATCTCATGGGAAGGGTTGGGCGGTAACTTGTATGGCGTGGGTGGAGGTGGTGCTCTACGCATGGAGGTGGGTGGGTGTTCTCTCCGTGGGATGCAGGACCGAGCTGCTTAATGATACATTGCAGTCCTATGGGGATGGAGGAATTGGGGGAAGTATAGGCCCCTTGGTCAGATCACCATGGCCGGTGATATATTTAGATGCCTTACACCTGCGTTGTCGTCGTTAAATTGTGACTGACTATTACAGATCACAACCCCAGCATTACATAGTCGTAATAACTGGTGCTGCAACTTTGTTTATCTTTATAACACGAGAAACTGCTAGCTCGCGTTTCAGTGCTGTATAGAGGCGGATATAGATGTATATCTTTGTGTGGATCGAGTATCTTGTCATTTTTGAATGCCTCGTTATGTAATTGTTATCTGGAATGGACTGGAGGAAAGGTGGATAACATTGAGATATAAATGTATATATTGTAGTGCTCCATGTCTGTAACCTGTTGTGTTAGGGAGGGTCCCATATGTCATATAAACTATAAAACTGCTACATCATCTCTACTATAGAACCTGAATGGTACCACAAATATTGAGAAACATGTTAATTATCAACTAGTTCACATGCATCATTTTCTTATCCCAATGAGTGACCACTTCTCTAAAATGTCAAAACTGCTGAGAATAATGTTTTGGTCTCCTTAATGAGACTTCATAGCTACCGGTTGAATTTATGTACTAATTACAGGCCTTTAAATTGTACACTGCATGTGCATTGGTCACTAAACATAAGCTGATGATAAAAAAAACCAAACACTAATTTTGTGTCCTAAAATTCAAGAATGCTATACTTTATAACTTGATCTCAGTGTTTAGTCATTTTAAAACCATCCATTAATCATGAGCAAAATCTGTTTCCAATCCCCATGGCAGGGTGGACATTCCAAATGTTTAGTTGACTTGGGCATCACTTTAGTCCACTACTGCCAAACCACATGTTTTATTGGAGTAGTGTATAGATTAAAGCCCTGTTGAAGCTTTTTATATTTGGAGGGTAGTCTCATATTTGGTCCCTTAATTTTCTTATTAATGTACTTTTTGGGGAACTAAAGCCATTCTTTAAGGTTTCTTTTATGCAATTCTTAAAAATTATCCACAGAAATTTTTCTGTTTACCAGAAAAATCATATTTTTTTTTTTTTTCTTTAGGGTCCTGAGCCATTAAGGCAATAAGGGCTACTGTGCGATAACTAATCTAGACTAAATTTAATGCAATCCACTAGTAACCTCTTCAATAAATGATGCATCGGTTTTGGCAAACTAAGTTATGTCCAGTTATTTACAATCCTAATGCTAGCGTGTAAGTAACTCTCAGAAACCAGCCAGTAGCCTTTATATTTACTTATTAATTAAACCCCCTTGTTTGAGTATATCCTATTTTGCCTGTGATGTTTTGCTCTAGGCTTTAAAGCACTATTTTGCAGTCACTGAACACTTCACAATGAATGCATTAGGGGGGCAGCAGAACTACATTTGGGTACCTACTGCTGACTAGTATGCCGAGTGGACTGAACTATGCAAATGGAAAAAGTCATAAGTACTTCAGGTTGACTTTTGAAAACCATTTTCAGTTTTGTTAAATACTGAGCATTGATTTGTTTTGGAGGGGTGAGTGCTAAAATTTCAAAGCCTTGCTATGTTTGGCCTTTCTAGTAGGATTATCTAATGTTCTAGGCATGTATGAACTTAAGTTTTTGCTCTGTTCTAGGTGCATCATGTCTGACAGAAAGGCTGTGATCAAGAATGCTGATATGTCTGAGGATATGCAGCAGGATGCTGTGGACTGTGCCACACAAGCTATGGAGAAATATAACATTGAGAAAGACATTGCAGCCTATATTAAGAAGGTACTTTCATAAGAATTTCGGTAACTTTTACTGATTTGTCGCTGACTCTTCCAATTTTATTTGTTGGATTTTCAAAATTCTCTTTTCTCCAGCTACTCCTGAGCACTTTGCATACCAGCCAGTAAATTACATTTGTCAGATTGGCTATCACAATTCCCATGTTGAAAATACTCATGAGAGCAGACAAAGTAAAGTTATTGCATTTTGAACTACAACATTAACTTTTTTTTTTTCATATTGCAGGAATTTGACAAGAAATACAACCCAACCTGGCACTGCATTGTTGGCAGAAACTTTGGCAGCTATGTAACACATGAGACAAAGCACTTCATCTATTTTTATTTGGGCCAGGTTGCAATTCTCCTCTTCAAATCTGGCTAGAAACAAGGAATGAAAATTATGGACTGTAATGCACTGATGGCTGGAGCCAGGATCCCCTGTAACATGGCTGTGCAGCTGCATGGACTGTATACTATATTTAATGTGTATATGTTGCAGTAAAATGACTTTTGTTTAGTTGCCTGGAGAGAAGGTGGCTTTATTTTGGGTTTTCCCCCCCCCTTTTTTTTTTTTTTTCTTTTGTTGTATTGCACTTGGGGAAACTGTAAATGCTTTTCAATGGCCTTTAAACAGGTAGAAAATAAACAATTCTACATCACACCATACCAGGGATGCATATATATTTTTTTCTTAGAAAAAAAACAAAACATTGTTGCATTATGCTGGTATGATATATTCATTATCCTAATACATTGATGGTCTAAACTGATCAGGTCAGCATAAGTGTTAAAGTTCAGGTAAATTGGGTCCATACCATGTGTGCAAGACTACAAACTTAGGAGGGGGTGAAAGTCAATAAAATAGGACACATGAAATCTTGCTTATAGGGGTTTGCCATTTGATAGAATTAAAATGTAATGTTTAGAAGCCTACTAATTTTTAATAAGCTTAGCCCAGAGGATGGTTAAGTGCCTCTCAAATATTGGGTTCTATTGATGGTCTAAAACAATATTTTTCCTTACAGAAATGCAAGTTTGCCAAATGGGTATTCAATAAACAATGTTTGCTCAGAACTGTAGTTTAGGAGCATATATGTATGGTGTGTAACCGGGGTCCCCACCCTTTAACATAAAGATGGATCATTTCTGTGATGAACAGACTTGCACTTCCAGTTGTTATATTGAATTTTGTGTAGGTGTTCTGTACTTGTGACTATAGTAAGCTTTTCGCATAAGCCTCGCACTGAATGTGTGTGCAATCACACTAATAGTTTGATAATTTAAGGTTGTGGCCTACACCTAAACTGCACCCTGTGCTTAAAAAACAAAAAAAAAATGCAATATTACGCTGATCTTGGGGCTATAATATAAAAAAATGTGACCGTTTCAAGCAAACTTGCTTTTATGTGAAGTGGGTTGTTAAAAGTATAATGAAACTTACTCTTTTCCCCAATATCAATTGTCCAGAATCTAATGAAATGTATGCCTGCACTAGAGGTTGACCATGATACTAAACTGCTCTAAGGTTGGTTACCCATTGGCTTTGGATAAGTGCCTGTGTTGCTACATGCCAAACGCAACTTGTTTTTGATGTGCGGTGACCTCTTGTGTTTTTTAGGAAACTCCACTGACCACTAATGCATTTACTTGCAGCACATGTAAGTAAATGGTAAAGGCCATGCTGTAAATGCTAGTGGGTATGATATTCATTTACCATAATCTACTTTTCAATTTAAAATATACCAGTAGGGGTATGTATTTTGATGCATGTGGGAAAGGGGTCTTAAGGTGATGTAGTTGGACTCCTAGTTATTGAACTCTAGTACCAAGGAACACACTTAAGGGCAAAGTATACACTTCATTCGTAATACACTTCCTGTTTCTTGGGGAATGGCTACAATTTATACAGCTGATAAACTAATACTGTTATGGACAATTGCTGTGCATCTTGATAAGGGCTAAAGATGGCTTGTAACCATATTCCAATGTCCCCATTTTACACCTAGCAAATGTATACAGTTCCCTCACCTTCCTCCATGCAACATACTAGATTGTGATTGCAGGGCCAGGCAAGGCTCTCCTGAATGCATACATCTCTAAATGGCCTGTTGCAAATCAAGTGCTCAACAAGAACAGAGTAAAATTCCTGCAAATCATACCTGCTTTCTAAAGACTTTGTCCACCAATTGGGAGTGTAGTATATAGAACATGCTGCTTTAGGTTGTGGCAAAAAAGTGGCACTGGTGTAGTAGCTTGCTATATATGTTGGTGGATATAAAGAGCAAACGACAGCACACTTTGGTGGAACCCTCTCTCCTCTGACATAATTTTACGACCATACCCACAAACCTGCAGTGACAAGTGATTGATCAATCTGCTTATATTTATTTGTGTGCAATTGACTGTCTAAGCAGTTTAGTTTTCTGTACATGCATAAATGTATTTTGAGCTACTGTATGCCAAACTGAGTCCTTGCTGCTTTTTATGGAGAACTGTAAGGTGCATGCTTCCAACTTTGTTTGTTCTTCTGGTTCTTTGTTGCATTTTTATCACTTTAATTTAAGCTCAAAAGCTTGAAATGTGCACCTTACATGTTAATGGTACCTGCAGTGTATGTTAAGTAACAGGATGTTCGTATATTTTGTTAGCAAAATGTTCCCAGTCCTGATTTGCAACGAAGTTGTGCTTTACATCTTAAGCATAATTTGTATCTCACTGTAAAAAGTTTTCACTGTTGTGACTTTTCTTTCTGTGAATAGGATAAATAAAATGTCCATTATGAGTTTAAGCTCAAAAGCTAAGATATGGTTTGCTTCTTGTTTATGAACTGTATTGGAATACTGTTCAGGTAGTAAAAAGACAAGATGGCAGGCAAGAGTCCCCTAGTTCACATCTTTTGTTTTTACAGAAGATAGTAGACTGTCAAAAAAAGGCTGGAGATCCTTTGTTGCAGCTATTGTATTACACCTGTCAGCCACAACATTAAAATTACTTGCCTAATAAGGTGTAGGTCCCTCTTGTGCTGCTAAAACAGCTCTGACCCGTCGGAGCATGGACTCCACAAGACCTCTGAAAGTATCCTGTGGTATCTGGCACCAAGATGTTAGCAGCAGGTCCTTAAGTCCTGTTAGTGAGGTGGGTGCTCCATGGCTTGGACTGGTTTTTCCAGCCCATTCCACACATTGATTAGATTGAGATCAGGGGACGTTGGAGGCCAATTCAACAGCGTGAACTCTGTCATGTTCTGCATCAATTCCTGAACAACTTTTGCAGTATTGCAGGGCGTGTTATGTTGCTGAAAGAGGCCACTGTCATCAGGGGATTATATTGCCATTGAAGGGGTGTACTTGGGCCCTGGCATTCTTTGAACACATACCACCTACCTAAACTTTTGTAGACCAAGGTTTCCCACCAGAACACTGCCCACAGCATCACACTGCCTCTGATGGCTTTCCTTCCAACCATAGTGCAACCATAAATAGAAACTTTGGTCCTCTTAGGTGAGAGAAACCACTGAGGCCCCGACCCACAATCCTGGTGCCCCACCAACTGGGGCACAATAAGGGAAGAATGATTATTCACCACAAGGAAAGTAACTAGTGAACACTCCAGGGGGTAAATGTATCAAGTTGAGTTTTCCAGCGGGTTTGAAAAACCAATCGGATTCTAGCTGTCATTTATTTAGTGCATTCTACAAAATGATAGCTAGAATCTGATTGGTTGCTAAAGACAACATCCCCAGTTTTCAAACCTGCTGGAAAACTCTGCTTCATACATTGACCCCTAGGCCTCTAACCAGCTCTAGCATTAAAGTACCCATCTTTAATAATCAGCCCCCCTCCCGAACATTAAATTTTAAGTCATACACCTCCTCCTTCAGTCTGGACATTAAACTAATGGAAGTCACAATGCATAAATATGCCTTATACCCCAACTCTGTCTTAAATTCAGTTAAAAGTGCCCAAACATGTGTATTGGGACTATTATTCTATCTTCCCACAATTAAATAGCCCCTACTGGCATTAAATGAATAGTACACAACAATTTATTAAAAGCTCTACCACAATTAATTTAATAGAGAGGAGGGAGAGACAAACTTGCAGGCGGAGGGGAAGAAAAATGCAGAGAGAGAGAGAGAGAGACTCGCATGCTTAGGGTATTGGAGGATTACTTACCTAAAGAGCTGACATACCATCTACCTTCACTAATGGTATGGTGCACCCATACTGCTCAAACAGCAATCCACTGGCCCTGGCTGATGTACACCTGGAGTGATAGCAGGTGGCTGTGGGTCAGAATAGGAGAGTTGACTGTGTCCAAATGAAGCATGTACCACTTTGATAAGCGGGAGTGACAGAGGAAGTAATTAGTAATTTGGAGCATGAATGAGAGTGTAAAGGTTATCCTTGTTTTGTATGCTTTTGTTTCATATTTCAGCTAGGTTAATGACCAAATTGACATCTGTCATGAAGACCTGTGTGTGGAAGAAGAAATGACCCTGTATGACCAAGCAGCGAATGACTAGTGAACCACAGGGGGGTTTTATTCTTGCCTGACATTCTATAATATCACAAGGCTTGTTTATTATCTCAGATGCATGATTGGTCTCTTATACCAAGTCAGAAGCCCTGGGTGGATGTGAATAACGTGTAATTTTAGATTCCCTTAGGTGATCTGCTGTGGGTCCCTACAGACTGGAGACCTTCAACTGACAACTTACCTGTTCTGACTAGGGATACCTTGTCAGTGTAGGACTGATTATGTAGTGACACAAATTTCTCCATCCTACTGCTAATGTCTCTTTATGGACACTGGCCAAACAGATTCTGGATTTAAATCTGTCTGGGTGTCTAAGGGAATTCTGTGTTTGGGCCATTTATTTGATTTGGGTGCTTTCACCTCCTTTACTCATCAGTTACCTAAAATGGACTTCCAGAAATATTTTCAGTTATGTCATTGCTCTCATCTATTACCACACAGAGGCCTGCAAATATCTCCTCCCATTATATTTCACCAAATTAAGGGGCGATAATCATGCCATTATAACCTTTTGGTGTTTTGATTCCTAGTGAATTCAGGAAGCGGCAACAGAAGTATAAAAACCAAGTGTCTTTACTTAGGCAAAATATGTGAACAAGGATTCAGTTTGTCAAATATACAGATTTCAGGTAGCAGAATAAACAGGTATACTCCAATACACAAATATGAACAGGTGTGATGAATGGCAGGAATAATCTACAGAAGTAACAGGTTCCAAGCAATGACAAAAATACAGTTTAAATGCAGGAACAAGTATATTGAGTTGCCCAATTGGAAGGAGGCTCAAGGCTCCAGACTAAGGAGGCAGGGATCAGGATTCCAGATTGCCAGAGACACAAGGCAGTCCAGGGAAGCAGACAGACTAGCTAAATCCAGTGACCAGGCAGAGGTCAGGGTCACAAGCGAACAAGCATAATCTGGTTGTTAGGCAGAAGTCAGGGCAACAGGCAAGCAAGCAGGGTCTGGTAATCAGGCAGAGGGTCACAACGGGAGATCAGCCAGCAGTAAAGGAAACCTGGAGGAGGGGGTAAACAAGAGACAAGCAGCAGTCTGGTCTAAACGATGAACTGCACAGAACACAGATTAAGGCAGTTATATGAAGCTGTGAGACAGGTGCTGGTACTAATCAGGTAAGGAGAGGTGCAAAGTTCAGGGGCAAACAGCAGCACCTCTGGTGGAATTGAGGTACTGCAACCACACACAATATACAGATTCCTAACATTTGGTACAATTATCTGATTACACAATATGACCTACCAAAGTTTCAGGTCCAGCTCCAGTTTATTTTTCAGGGAAGACTGGTAACATATTTTTATAAATTATTTTAAAATGTCTCATATAAACCACTCAGAAATGCTAGTGAAACTTATCAATAGGCTAAATATCACCCCCGAGAAACTCCACAAGCTGTGGCCCTCCATGTCTCCTTTATGTTGGCGTAACTGCTCAGCGAAGAGAGATCATTTTCATATTTTTTGGACCTGCCTTGTTGTGTAGTCTTTATGGTCTGAAGTCTGTGACTTGGTAAACTTTTTCAGTATTCTGTCTCTCCCTCCCCTGAGCTGACCCTCCTACAGCACTAGCCACCCTCTATTCCAAGAGGGAATAGATATGTGATGGGGCACATTATTATAGCCACTAGAGTAGCCATAGCTTATTCATTGAAGCAACCGCTACTCCCCCACCAATGACTAAAATCATTTCCACTGTGCAGTATAGTTTTGAAATGGAAACCCTGGGGAGGCTGTAATATTTTTCGGCTACTCCACTGATGAAATGGCAAAGCTGGCATATATATGTGACAGAGGTGGAGGGAGCCCCTTTTCAGGATGCAGAAACTGACTTTTCTGGGTCGTCAATAATTGCTCTCTAGTGGGTTATTCTGGTGGTGGTTTTTTTTAGTCCCTTTTTTTCCTTTTTGGAGTATCTTTTCTGGCAATATTAGTGTTGGCTGAGCTATAATGTTGATGAATAGATAAAAAGCTACCGTATTTCCAGGCATGTGATTTTGTTGGTATGATCTACTGCTGTGCTATTATGTACCCTTTTTTCCTTCCCTTTGCACTATGTCCTTCCCTTTCCTTGTTTATGTTTTGTATTCCCTTATGTATCACTTTGTAACAACACAATACAACTTTTTTCCCAGTAAAAAATAAACAAAACACAATCGGATTGGCCAGAGTGCTTCCTCAGCCTGCATCTAGACCACCACGCACAGCCATGATCTGTTCATCTGCAGGTGAAGTGTACTGGCCCAGGAGGCATATGTCTCCTTCCCATGGTTCAGCCTGCCCAAGATTGTCAGGCATGTTTCATTTTTTGACTTTAATAACAGTTGGGTAAGTCGGGGGTAATCTGGGAACTCAGCCCAAGTGCAAAATATCCAGGCTTTATCCAATTTGGCCATTGACGTGCATGGCTAAACTGGATAGAGTTTCTGCTGCTCAGCACTTAGGCAGACCTGTATACTTTTACATAGTGGAAGGAGCAGGGCCCTGAATAGCACAGAGAAGTAATGTGAGGCTTCTGTCAAATTGAAGCAGGAAAAAAAATGACAGGTTAACACCAATATTTTAAGTAATAATATTTAATATGTTGAAGTATAATTATTGTTTTGGTAGTGGTCTGTGAACTATACATTTTGCTGTATTGTTTATTTTGATGTAAAACATCTGACTTATGCTTGTGATCATTTTTATTTTCTACTCTGATTTATAATTTCTTATGTGATGTTCAAAATAAAATAATTATTGAGTATTAAAAAAAAAATAGGTTATTTGTAAATCTTGGTGAAAAAAAGAAAATGAGCAAATGTGAGAGGCAAGTAGCAAGTGTGGTTTAAATGTGAGAACACAAACAGCTGCAAAGGTAAGATATAACATTATCTCATTATAGTAAGGAAGACTCTGAAGGAAACGTGGGCTGAAAATAGTTCAGACTAGAGATGCTCGCGCTTGGTTTTCTGAAAACCAAGCCCACCCGAACGTAGGGGATCCGCATAGGCTCGCGCACCTGCTCGGTACTTTCGCGCACCCTCGAATCTGAATCGAGGCAAAACGTCATTGTTGCTTGGTTGGATCTCGGAGGTTTTGGATTCCATAAGTACCACCCTCCCCAGGAGATCCAGCGCCATTGCTCACACAGAAAACAGGGGTAGTAGTGTTCTTGTCACTCTCCATTCTCCAGTGACATTGCTCAGTGCCATTGCTCAGACAGAAACAGTGTTCTTGTTACTTCACAAAAATTGACTGAAAATGACTGGAAATTAATGTTTATTGAGGTTAATAATAACGTAGGAACAAAAAAAGAGTAAAATTATGTGATTTTAGAAAAAAAAATAGGGATCCAAAACAAAAACAAAACACAAAGTTAATCCAGATCCAAAACCAAAACATGGGGGTCAGTGAACATCTCTAGTTCAGACAGTGTCTAGGCCATGCACAAAGCAGGTGGTGGTAACAGGAACTCATAAAAGAGTACTGGATGTTGTCATCCTGTACCAGTGTTTCCAGGTTAGGTGTACCTTTACTGTCCCCCTCCTGCTTATCACCTGTGTCTTACTATGCTATGCAAATCTGCATACCCGCTTGTAACAAACCATACAAAAACACTGGTTAAAATAGCCTACACATATCGAATAATTTGGGTAACAGTCATGTGACTTAACTCCCACTAACCACAGCAACCTCCACAAAGACAGCAATAAAATTAGTGAATAAACAAATTGTTCTTATAGAAGTATGCATACTAATAACTAATGCAAAGCAACTCCATAACTTCTGATCCCAGTGAAGATCGATGGTACAGTGATGGCATGAAACATTTATTTACCATCTGTGACTGGATCACTGATAAATTTAATTAAAGGAAATATTGCAGGGCGCTTATTTATATCAATTGTCAATGCACTTATTTTTAGTATTGTGTGTATTTTGGTAAGGGAAATCTTTAATTTCTGAGACCAGGGTAGAATTTTTTTTTTTCTGTTTAACCTTTCTAAAGCAAATGCCTGTTCTGATGTGTATATCTGATACAATGAGCCTTTGTGGATGGTAGCCTTTTTTGTATTGAGATGTGGGAAAATGGCTTGTTTTGGTTTGTGATGTTCTGCGGGAATGTGTATTCTGAAGAAAGACCCCATATGTTAATTGGGTCTTTTGATGTGTGAGGTTTCACTTGGAGACAGGAAGATTTAATTTAAAATGTGCTGCTAGATTTCCTGCGTCTAAAACAAAGATAAAGGACATCACAGCGTTTCTAGAATTTCAGAGATAAGTGTATGTTTTGGTACATCCTGATTCTAAAAATAGCCTGTGTCCAAATCTGTATAAAAAGCACTGTCCTGTACCCTGAAATGTATCATTCTGATGTTCCATCAGACCTGACCACTGATACCTTTAATAAGTGGAACTGTCCTTGTCAGGGCACCTGAGCGGAATAAAACATCACTCTTTGCTTCAAGACCCTGCTTGACAACTTCTTCAATATTGCTGAAAATCCTGTGACCTGCAGATTAGACCCAAAATCTAATCCATTCCCGGCTGTTCTGAGGTTTGGACCCAAGTTTTGCAATACCACCGCTCTGCCTGCTACCCATGCAGCTCTGGTCAGTGTGATGGTCCAGGGGGATACATCCGCAGCAACCCTGATCCATAGTAAGAGGTCTGGAGTTACCAGCCCAAGTGTACCAGCACAGAAGTACACTAGCAGTGACAGTTACCCAGACGGAATGTGGTTCTGAGCGCCATAAAGGAGCTCTATGGTGGCAGCAGAAAATCGGTTCTGGATGCTGGTAAAAGAGTCCAGGGATGGCAGCATTTGTAAGCCCCTCCTACTGCGGCAAGAGGGCGCATTTGGGATAACGTAAGGGAACGGTGGCAAAGTAAGCCCAGCCGGTTCCCAGCAACAACAGACAGGGTGGCATAGGCGGTCCATCCTGTCACACCATCTAATTAATAAAATAGTACAGCTTTGCAGCCGCGGAGTAACTGGTGCAGATTTGGTATTTTATCATTTCCAGTGGATGACAGAGGATGAAAAGATCAGTAATTTTTTATACCTTCTTTCTTGGTGTAGAAATAACTAAATGAAGTCCAGGGTACCTCTTACTACAATATATATAAGTCTGCATACACTCAGTCTGATACTGGAGTGACTTTGTGATATTTATGTAAGGATTCCCTACATAAATATCATGTTTCCATTCAGCATTAACTAGGGCAAGTTGTGACTATTAGGTACTTAAGGTGGTATCCAACATTTGGTAAGTATAACCTTAGCCAATATAGTTAAGGTGAAGATGTAAGTATACAGTGGTTTACTAAAACAGTCCTCCACACTAAGGCCAAAGAGACATATGTTAAGGCATAAGGCAGAGACTACCGTCAAAGTGGATCGAATACACTCCCACACCTCTTCCCAAAATACAAGCACAACTGGGCAACTCCATAACATGTTCCAAAATGTACCAAAAAAGTAAAGAAGCTTCACTGAACGGATGAAACCCTCTCCCTTACCAAAATGGGTTAATACTTGGCACAGAAAAATCCATTCAACGGAGTTGAAAGCCTTGGCAGCATCCAAGGACACTACTCCTCCCCTTTCATCCATCATCCTGGTCATCTGAATGTGTGTATAAATACATCTAACATTGGTAATAGTGGATTTTTGAGGCATAAACCCCGTCTGGTCTCAGTGATAACCCTACTGAGTCTAATGGATACAATTTTGGCTAGAATTTTTACATCCATAATAATAAGAGATATGGAGTGATACAATTCAGGAAGTAGCATCCTTCCCAGGTTTAGGGGTCACTATTATAAAAGTTTTGGACATAGAGGGGGCAGAGACCCATAGCCTTATTTTTTTTTTTTTTTTAAATCTGTTTATTTTCAACAATAGGTACATAAAGGAGGAACAATTAGAAATAGATAATGGACATCTAAATAAAAGTTGCATTATCACACATAACTTATGAAAGTAAAAATAGAGCTTAAACATGTGCTACTAGGTATCTTCATAGAATAGGTAGTGTGGTCCAGAGTAGCTTATTGCAATAGTTAAATACAGTTAACTGGCGTCTACCAGGTAACATCTGGTCCTGTATCTAACCCTGTCCAGGCCTGGGTAGGTACCATGTTGTTGGATTTTTCTTTATCGGTATAGGAAGGGGAAGGGACAGGGGGATGGAAGGGTTGAGGAGGGGGATGGGGAGTGGGGGAAAAGGGGACTAAGTTTGTAGAACAAAAGGATAGGGGGGTGTAAAGGAAGCCAAGTTATAAGTCCATCTACGGCGAGGTGACCTGCACCACTACTGCCCCAGGGGAGAAGAAAGACAATACATTAGAAGAAAAGTAGAAAGTACCCAGGTGTCAAGAGGTAAGGAAGCGACTCACCTACTGCCACATAGTGGAGTGTGATAATATGTGTAACATGGATCCCATGTGAGACCCATAGTCTAAGTGAAATTATCCATATGTCTAGGTATAAAGAACTGTCTGAATTTCTTATAGACCTCTATTGGGACACCATCAACTTTTGGGGCCTTTTGTTAAGGAAAGAGGTAATAGCCTAATCTATCTTCTCCTCTGTAATGGGGGAACCAAGAGACAGCAGAGACCAGGGAGAGCCTTGGCAGCTTAATTTTGGCTAGGTAGTCTACAAGTTGGGAGGCCGTGTATGAAATTTGTGATCTATTTAGATGTTCATAAAAGTTAAAGAATACATTAGTGATTCTATCGCCCTCATATTGCTTGGTGTTATTGCTATCTAGAATAACTGGAATTGTCCTATTAGACATTTAATCCATAGCCAGGCAGACCATGTCTGTTTGGAAGTATTGGTTATGTATAGAAAACAGGAGTTTATGATTAGTTTTATCAAATAGAAAATTGGACCACTCTGCCTAAACATGCTGCCATGTCAATCTATCCAATCTGGAATGATAGTCAATATACCAGGCTTCCAAGTCATGACACTACTGCTCCAACTTCAGTTAAATGTCTTAATTTCCCATACTCTATATAAAAGTACCCCTCAAGAAAGCTTTGAAGTCCCATAGACTGCCCAGGCAAATAGTTAACACTAAAATATCCCCAAAGGCAAACCAAACCAGATCCCAGTCTCATCAAGGTCAACTAGAAAGTGTTGAGCTTCCAGAAATGTACATGCTTGTCTGACTTGAGAATAATGTCGGAGGGTGATCTGAGATACCACTAGAGAGATAGTACATAGTAGATATAAGGGGGGCCAGTCTACGAGAGGTAAAGATTAAGTCAATGCGTGACAGAGAATGGTGTGTATGAAAATGGCAGGAGAAATGTTGAGTTGTTGGACTCCGGGACCTCCAAATATCTCCTAGCCCCATTTCCTCAAAAATTTTAGCAAACAGCATTGTCCGCGTAGGAACAACTGAAGGACTCTCACGCCATCTGTCTAGGTAGGGATCTATAACATCCCTACCTAGACAGCCGCCGCGACTCACTCCTGCTCCTTGGCTGTGTCCTGGCCGTTGTCATGATGACGGGACGTCAATTCTGGTTCTCGTTCGGCCGTCACCATGGCAACGCCCGGGACACTCTTCATTTCACCGCCCAACCCAGCCAGCTGGTCAGTCGGGCGCATTAAATTAATTATATTTCTGCTGGGGCTAAATTTATCCTGTTGAGCTTCCCTCTCTGTGATTGGCCCTTCCATGTATTTAATGCAGGGAGGGCACAGCCTCCCTGCCGGTTATAGCGTTCACTGCCTGTGTGTTGCTGACCTGCTTGTCCCCTGACATTCCTGATTGATTTGCTGTTGTGAAGTTGCCTGAAGTTTTGGATCTTGCCTGTTTGTCTGTTGCCCTAACCTTTTCCCTGGATATTGAATCTCGCTTCTCTGCTTGTTGCTTTGATGTTCGCTTGAATTTTTGACCTGCTTGATTACTGCCAGCACTGACTACCGGCCTGTACCCTGACCCTTCTTCTGGCTACGGACCCGCGACCCAAGCCTGGCTTCGGCCTCCGCCTCCAGTCTTCCAGTTACCCTACCCTGTGCCACGGTTATCCTGATAAGTCTCTACTACCAAAGGGACAAGTCCTGGGGGCATCTGAGTACCAGCGAATGTATAAAGTTCTATGGGAAAGGCAGCTGCTATAGGTGAAGACCTCTACTAGTCTGGTTCTAAAGGCTTATCAATAGCTGTGATCCTAACATATACACCTCCACTTCAACCATTGCATATAAACTTTACCCTTTACCAACTGTAACAAAAGGAGGCATTTAGCTGGCAATATGCAGAGAAAGCAGGGAAGTAGAGTAAAACATTTGTGCAGTAATGCACCTAGATTGAATGTAAAGACCTATGTATGAAAAGCAATAGTTTAAATTTGGTTTAACTTACATGACTTGAAATCCTTCCTCTCAGCAAACAGACAGGGTGTGTCTGTTTGAATTACAGAGCCAGTGATGGGCGTTTCCTTTTAAAGAGAGGGTGGGTGTGTCACTTGTCCATCAAGCTAAGGCTGGGGGAGTAGTATCAGGTATAAAAGCTTGTTTATATCATTTGTGCACGGAGATCAACGCTGGGTAAGCTGGCTGGTCTAGCTAGCGTTTAGGGTCTCCAAGTATTGCTGTGAAATCTGTACGGTGTCAAAACATTTACCATCCTGACAATAAAACTACATAAAAAAGGAAGAAGTTGTTCGCGTGTGCTTCAGCAGTAGCGGGCTCTTGCCACACAACCCTCACCAACATACTGTTTAACTAAGGTATACCTTTGTCCAAAACAATCCAAATTTTACACCCTACCCCACTCTATACTGACCTAACTAGCAAAACTAACCCTAATGAGTAAGTACAGATTAAGAGAGTGAATAAGAGAAAGGGAGCGGGAAGCAAACCAAATTCTAACTTCTTTAGGAGAGTAATTATTAAGTCTCCTTTCTGCTACATGTGGAAAATACTATACCCTTACCTGACATCACTGAGAAAAATAACCTAGCATAATTGAAATCAACAATAATCTCATGCAGATAAACACAAACAAAACTAGGTCTCCCGAGGCCTATCTGGTCATCTCCTGTAAATCCAGGTCAGTGCCTCCTGTGGACTGGAAAAAAGTGTAATCGACCAACGGCCACCTGGCCGGAAAAAACATTGTGTACGACAGCTGGAGCTCATGTAGTTCTTAATTTGTGTAAACTGAGAACAGCTTTTCTGGACCTCCACAGTGACATTAGGGAATACTGCAAATCTCAAAGGTCCTCCGTGCCTAGTCATTTTGAGCATAGCATCACAATCTTTCAAATGCGGCAACTTGGCTATAAAGGTGCATGAAGGAGCACCAGGCTAGGGATTTTGGGGGGGAGGGGGGCAACCAGAGAGCCCTTTCCAAAGTAAAGTGAGAGGAGTAACCTCTCTACCAAATCCTCAATAAGCCTGCTTTTTGACCTAGTGGTTGGGAAACTAAACAAACTGCTCCTACTGCACAAACAACCAATGATATTGGCAAAAGATTATAGTATGGAGAAGACTCAAATTCTGTTGAAATTTTATAAGGAAGTTCCTAAATATATTCCCAGTATAGACCCTTTTACCTCTTGCTATATTTTTACATGTGTCATGAACGCCCAGCCTGTCCAAGATACAGCAATCTGAAGAGCTGGCCATGACTGCCTCACCTTACTCACTTAGCAATGAAAACATCTTTTCTACCACCACAAAGGATTTATTATGGTGTCCTTACGTTCACCAGAACCACTTATTAATGTTTCACACTTAAATAACATACACATGTAGAATGAGCCTCCCTGGGCTTTGCAAGTTCACAAAGAATCACGGAGAATACGCAAGATAAAATTTATTTAATCTGAAAAATGTTTCCAAGGCTTAATTACAAAAAAAGGTAACTAGACATACAATAAATTGCACAAATAAGTTTCAGAAAATAAAATAGGAAGTAAAACCAGAGTACTACTTACTAGGTAAGACTTGGGGGTAAATGTATCAAGGTCCGATTTTGAAAATCCAGCAATTTTCTCGGGAGAGTTGAAACTTGCTGATATATAAACCTGAGATTTCATGTAAAATCGCCAGAGATGTGTTTCTGTCAAAATCGCTATTTTCAAAATCGATAGAGATCAAAGTCCCGACTGTTTGCCACTCTAGCTATACAAGTCTTAAATTTATGAAGCTGTGAATAAGCAAACACTCCGAGCTAGCTTTATCGCTAGATACAACAGGCTGCTTCCTACCTGCGTGATTAGTAAACACATCACTGTTACACTGTCTGTCTGTAAAGCTGGAGGTCTCCGCGGCTGTTAAAAGTTTAAGAATAGATAAATGTTTGGTTTTTTTTTTTTCAAAAAAAAGCTTGGCGTTCCCCCGCCCATGCACACTATTAACCCTAGTGCTGCCAGCCTACTGCTGGTTATGTGAAAATCAGGAAAAATTTGCCTGGGGTTCCCCCGATTTTCACATAACCAGCACTAGGCAAACCAGCCGTGGTGGGTGGCACTATAGCAGGGGGACACGCGGCAGAGGTCCCCCTGCCATAATGACACACCAACCCCAGGCTGTTCAGCACTGGGCTGCATTCCCTAGGGAGTGGGGTCCACTGAAAAAAACGAGCGGGTCCCCCCTCTAGGAACAACCAGCCCAGTGCTGAAAGCATTAGGGCTCTTCCTACACTCCTGGGCGGTGAGTGTAGGGTAATAACGGCGAAAATAAAGTTTAAAAAACAACAGGCGCCATTTTGTTTTGTGGAAGTCCCAGCCAGCCTGGGCTGCCCTAAACAGTGTGGGCATGCTGATGCTTGTATAACTACAAGCACCAGCATACCCATGGCAGCCAGGGCGTGCTGGCACTTGGAGAACCACAAGTACCAACATGCCCTGACACCCAAAGCTGGCTGAGACATGTAGTACTACAAAATGTTTCCAAAACCACAACACCTTGTATAAAACCACATTTCATTCAAAATAATAAAACACAAATAAATACACTAAACACTCTCATTCATACCACATAAATTTATTAAAAATCCCAAAATACTTACCAATCTGATTTCTTCTTCTTTTGTCACCAGTGTTTAATCCAAAAATGCTTGTAAACCATGTTCCAAATAATTTGTAATTCCAATTGTTCCTGATTGAAATGTCCAAAATTATTTGTGTTCCAAATGTCCTTGCTTGTAAATATCTTCTGTTCTGTCTGGCCAGAAGGGTCCCCATACTTGTAATCCAAACTGGTACATGCTTGGTTTAAAAAAAAAAAAAAAAAAAAAAAAAGAAGACAATGACAGACAATGCTAAACAGCTTGTACACTGTACAAGCTCTGTTATGCAATGAGTTTAACACAGCCACGAGGTCTATTTATAGTCTAAGGGATTTTCCTACGCTGTCATGGGGCAAATTATTAATAGCATGTTTTTTTACCCAAATACAACATTGGTGGATTTACCTGCTACGGTCTCCTCCTCCTCCTCTGTTGGAACGGATGATGCTGCTGGCGCAACTGAAGGTCTTGCTGGTTCTGGTCATGCCTGCTGTTGTGCTGAGGCTGCGTGGAGACACATGTGAAATGTTACGTAAGATTGATAAAATAAAATATAAAAATTGATCAGAAAAACATAAAACTTTGTTTTGACTTGTGTGAGAAAAGTGTAAAAACAAACCTTTAACAGGCTGCAGGATAACTGAGTAAACAGATAATTTAACAAGTGACATCATTTCCCAATACTCACCAGCCAGTGGTTGAGGCACAGGTCTGTCTGTGTCCCTGATATTAATGTCCTTGGTGAGCTCTATGGGACTGAGCTGTTGAAATTCTTGCTCATATCAAGGTATATGAGATAACTAGAGGCGTTCCACGGCCAGTGCCTATGAAACAAATAATGTAAAAACTACAGTTTTACATGGCCACTACACCATTAATTTTTTACTGTCAACATGATTTAAAATCATATATCTTTCTAAATACAATTTTTAATACACAATTTCTACATATACTAATAACCACAAAGGTCTTAAGAGATGAAACGTTTGACAGGCAACATTTTTCATTATTTGATAAGGTGACTAAATGAATAAATAAGTGGTTAAAAGATGTATACATTAACACATCCTAAGGTAGCTCATGGTTATACTATGATATTCCCTTTTTATAAGGTAATAGTAACACTCTGTAAATGATGTACCAGTATTAGTGTGCAGTAGTGTTGGGTAATCTGCCTCCCAATAATCTGGATATTAACTTTTTAGCCAGGGGTATAAATTTGAATATGAAGATTTATGCTTTGTAGGTTTTTTACAATGTCCGCCAGTACCTGCAGCAGCTCGTCGCTCCTTGGCCATCTTCTCCTTGACCCGGCGTTTGATATCACTTATCCTTTTCCCGCAGTTTTCGACCAACCACTATATGTGCCCCACTGCATTAACGGCATCTGTTAAATTTGCCCACATTTGTTTTTTGCCTAAAATTCTCTTATAGATAGGCACTAAGTTGTGCACAAGGACACAATTTTCTGCCAAACTGAAGTATACATTATGCCCAGACTTAGTTTTACCGGCAGAAGGGCCTGGCTGTTCCTCCTGCTCCTCCCGACCTCCTAGCTCCTCTCTCTCCTCCTCTTCACTCTCCCTACCCTCTTCACATCTCCTTCCTCTCACCATGCTCACACACACACACACACACAAAAAAAACAGCAAAAAAGTTAAACAGAAGGGAAAGACAACACAACAAAGAAATACACACACACAAAGAAAATACAGAGAAAATTGCAAAAACGCTGAAAACATAAACTCAGCAAACAAGCAAAAAAAAGACAATAAGACAAACAAGGGCAGACAATGAACCAAAAGCAAAAAACAAATACATTTAACCAACCTTTTCACACCAACACAAACACTATCCCTGTCAGGCGCCGTCTCCGAACCTCCCACGGGTGCCGGAGACGGACTCCCTCTGCCGCTGCTTCCCGTCCCGTTACTAGGCAACGGGACGTCCGGGTCACACGTCTTCGGCGCGCGCATGCGCACTGGCCGCTCGGTTCCCTAGCAACGGGAACGCTTCCCCGACGATCAGCTGGGCTGATCGCCGGAAGTCCTCTCCCTGCATTTCCTCCCTCCGGGTATTTAAGTCTTCCTCTGGCACCATGTAGGTACCAGAGTATTGGTTCTGATACTTCAGCTCCTCTGCAGTCCTTGTGTCTGGCTGCCTCTGTATATTTGGCTTGATTTTGACTACTCTTCCGGATCTCCCTTCTGTACTTCGCTGCTCGTTTGGTATTTGACCCCGGGACCGTTCCTGACTATTCTTTGCCTAATCTCCGTGGTACTGCGCTATTTGGTTTCCGACTCGGCCTGCCTGACTACGCTTCAACTATTGCACTGGTGACTATCTGGGAGAACCGCGACCTGCGCACTTCACGCAGCAAAGTCCACACTTCCTTGCGGGGGTCCCTGGTGAACACCGGAAGTGCGTTAGACTCCGCGCCTTCCAGTTTAGTCGCGCCAACACCAGTCAGTAGCATTTTCCAGTGAAAGACGTGACAATCCCTTCCTAACAATTCTCTCTCTCGCTCTCTCTCTCTCACAAACTCCTTAAACCCCTTTCAACTCAAATAAGGAAGTAGCTGGCTTTTTATAATCTTACTGAGGTCAAAATCCCACGGGTTTTGCAGCTCAAACTGCCAACCAATCAGAGATGAGTATTGAGTTTGCAATGTAAATTTTCACCTAAACACGGGAGAGTTGGCTAAACACGGCCGTGTTTGAAATAGCAGCAAATCGCCAGAGATGAACAGCGATTTGGATAATATGAATCCAAATCGCAGTTTAATACATCTTGCGACTTGGGGACCCCTCGATTTTAAATCGCTGAAAAAAAATCGGACCTTGATACATTTACCCCCTGGTGTGTGAGGGAACACAATTGAGAAATATGGTACATTTCAGTCTTGATAGACCCCCTCATGAAAATGCACTATGTAATGTCTAAAGCAGAAGATTTTAAACCCTTCTTACAGGCTCTTCGCCCCCACCTTAGGAATTACATTTTCATTTAAGTAGGATTGATTCCCAAAATGACAGAGCTTTCCGAAGTAAATTATCTATCACTTAGATATATGTTTGAGCACCTCAGAGAATCATTCACCTATGCTCTGCTTGAGTGGCTAGATGGTTTACAATGTTGGGGCTGCAAACTCCTCTGAGATCCTTATCTATCTGGCTAGTTTCAAAAGACTCTTTGTTAATTGCACAAGTCACCTAAGGTCAGTCAGCAAAGCATACTTTGAGAGGTTACATAAAATATACACATTGTCATACATGAATTCAACAGAAAATAGCAATCAGTCCTTAGATATACTACATAATCATCACAACATGGAGTTGCTTATATTATAGTTACCCACTCACCTCAACCAGAGGTATGCAGCAACTGGAAAAACTACGCCCAAAAATAGACTTTCATGATGACAAAGGGAGACTTTCTGTCCTCATGAAATTGGAAACCGGTCATTGGGAAGTTACCCCAGATATTGTATCTAACTTTATACCCACTATTCACGATGAGACATTGATTCTGTGTGGTCACTTTGAAGCTATGTATAGATAAGTAACTAAGGATCAAGTTACAGAGGTTCCACAAGCCATGATATGCAAGTTTGTGGAAAAATTCCCATACGTTGATATAGCAATTTGCTTAAGCGCGGCTAAAGAACAAACGCTTGCAGACGCAGCAATGGTTATAGAAGAATACTGATAAGATTTGTTGAAAAATAGGAAAACACTAAGGATCAGAGAATATGTTGTGGTAAATGGCAGATCACAAGAAAACAGTTATACAACATGACAATGTGTGCAGGCAGACACATCTTACCACTACTGCTTCACCATAGGAGAAATGGGTGAATGTGCAATGTTATGCATGCCTAAAGTTTGGCCATGTAAGACGTAATTGTCCACAAGGTGTTCGCAAAGATTATACAAATGACTCTGAAAACTTGGGCAATAACAATGGTTTTAAAAAAAGCCCTCACATTAGAGAGCTAGATATGCAATCACATGCCCAGTCAAAATTATAGCAGCTAAATTAGACGCAGAAATGTGTGGCGCTTGTAAATACACATACTGGCCAAAGAAAAGGACAGTCTCAGGTGCAGTCACATACTTCAGTGACTTCACAGACACTGTTTAGAACATGTAAACAGTTATGACGTATGGAAAGCACAAGTATCAGTTCGCACAACAGATGACCATACTGTGAATCTTGTGCAACTAGATTGAAGGTTAGGGATCCCTAAGGATCTGGCCCCACATAATGGCCAGAACAAAAAATAAATGACTAAAATGAGTGTTCGATACTGGTGCAGAAATTTCAATCCCCAATGTAGAACATAATTTACTGCTAGATAGCCCTATTGTTTACAAATACCCAAAACCATGGGCAGGGGCAAACGCAGGATTTGAGAAGGGGGGTTTCCACGCCACATCGCCAGTGGGCGTGACCAGCACGCATTGGGGCGTAGCTATAATTTTAGAGACGCTAGGCTTCTCTCCTACTCTTCCAATCCCCTTCAAATACATGGCAATGCTGTGTACACTACTATTATGTGCATGCAGCCCCCCCTTCATAAGCAGAGCCGTGTGAAGTGGGACATACCTCCCAACTGTTCCTGCAGGGGGGAAAAAGTCCTGACTGAGCAGGACAGTCAACCAAAATTGGGACTGCATCACCAGAATAAGGACAGTTGTAGAATGTCCTGCTCTCTCCTACCTGTTCTTGCAGGTTTCGCTATCTGCTGCTGCTGCTCATGTCTTATGCTCAGTTGCTGCTTTTGTGTATTATGGAGTGTTTGGGTCCTGTTTGGAAAAAAGGGATACATGAAATTTGGAAAGTCTAGCAATGAGTGAACCATTTAGGCCTCCCTCCCCCAAATCAACCCCGACGTTAAATCAATAGCACCTACGTTAAATAGGCCTCCATCCCTGCACCCAGCCTCGGCATTGCAATAACAGTATTCACATTTAATAAATAGATCTATTTCTTACAAACCAGCCCCGACATTAAATAGTATTCACGTTTGATATATAAACATTTTCCCCCAAAAAAACAACACTGATATTAAATAATTAGTATTCAAATTTAATAAATAGTTACCAAACTTCCCCACCTGAAATAATTAGGGACTACCATGATCCCCATATTAAATGAAATAGCCTGCACGGTCAGATAAATTGCCCCACCTTTACATTGTTTATAGCTGCACTTTTTTTTTAGTACAGCCCCAATTTTTTGGGCACATTTCTTTTTTACTGCACAGTATACATCTAGAAATGTGGGGGCATTATATCAATAAATGTAAGAGACAGTTAAATGTAAGAGACAAACAGAATGTATGAAGAATCATGAAGCACAGTATGCGAATAGGAATGTGAAAGCTGGTTTGCCCATGCCTAATCCAAGAAATCTGCGAAATGTATTTATTTTTTTAATAAGCCACATACCATCACATAGATAAACTCCCTCCGGTTCTCTCCAGCACCAGCGCAGAACTTTACATTATAATCCTCCACACACGTCCAGCGAAAATATCCTTCTGTTAGCCACAACTACGTTCCGCGCTCCGGTATTTAAACAGTCCATCTTGAGAGCAGAAGACACAGACACACAGTGGAATCCTCCTGAGCGTCGATTGGGTGTAAGCATCATGCTGCTCACCTCCCGATTGGCTACAGGCTTCTCATTCTCTGATTGACCCAATACAGGATGTGGTCACGCAACCTCCCTAGGTAGCGGGGGGCATCTGTTGAATTTTCCCCGATAACCCAGTCTGTGCCCCAGGCAGGAGAGGGGTTTCCAGAGACCAGGAAACCCCCCTGGGTGCGCGCCTGATGGGCCAACGGAAGAATGACTGTGGAAAGATGATTGACGTGCAGGCGGGCATACAAGGACCAGATCCACCACATTGTGACAGGATGGTATGCTACCCTGTCTGCTGTTGCTGGGAATCGGCTGGGCTTACTTTGCAACAGTTCCCTTTCGTTATCCCAAATGCGCCCTCTTGCCACAGTAGGAGGGGCTTACAAATGCTGCCACCCCTGGACTCTTTTACCGGCATCCAGAACCGGGTTTCTTCTGGATAACTGACGCTGCTAATGTACCGTTACTGGTGTACCTGGGCTGGTACTCCTGACCTCTTCCTATAGGTCAGGGTTGCTGTGGATGGATGCCCCCCTGGCCCATCACACTGACCAGGGCTGCTGGGTAGCGGGCAGAGCAGTGGTAGTGGATGCTGGGCCCAAACCTCAGAAACAGCTAGAAATGGATTAGATTTTGGGTCTAATCTGTAGGTCACAGGATTTTCAATATGGTGTCACGAGCCGCGGCTGTATGCCACATCCTGGAGTGAATTAGCAGCCGGGCTTGTGCTTTAGATTCTGTGCTCTGTTATTATCCTTGTGGCATAGATGTAGGTGGGTGTAGGGACATCCTCCAACACCAGGGGGAGCTCCTATGATTTAAACTGGTTCACTTTTATTTTTATACATGCTTCCTGGTTATGTTATTTACTATGCTAGCTCTAGCTAGTTATTAATTAGCTGCCCCCTGAGGCTGATTCTCAGCCCTAACCTCCTCTGTCCTGATTGGCTCCTCACTGCCAGTTATAGCGTCCTGTTCACAGTTCTGCTGCCTGCTTGTTCTCTCTCTGCTTGGTGTTAAAACCTGTGACTGTCTTCCCGTGTATGACCCTCGCTTCTTCCTGGACCTTGAACCTACGCTTCTGACCCTGACCATTTGCCTGAAAACCGGATTCTGCTCCTCCGCCAGTGCCCCTGACCTTTTGCTTGTCCCTGGATTCCGAACCTGTGCTTGTGACCTCTGACCTTGTTTTACTCTGCCTGAACCCCACGCTGCTGTCCACCAATCACTCCACTCCTGGCTTCTCCTTAGCCGGTATACGATTCTCGACCCACTGTCAGCCTGCGGCCAAGTCTGTCCCCACCACTAGGGGCTCCAGCAAACACCAGGCTTTCGGAGTAGACTCCGAGTTTTATTGTGCTGGCTAGGGAGTTCCTAACATTATAACCAGCCAAAACAGGAATTCCGGAGACCAACTTTAATGGAGGAAAGCGGAATCAAATCGTCTCCATTTCAAGTGCTGGCTGACCATGTTGACACCGTGTATCAAATGATCCAGGGATTGGCCCAGCGTTTATCAGCGCAAGAAGAGGCCTGCAGAGACCTGCAACCTCAGCAAGCCTCCTCTGGCGTATCTCCAGAGCCGAAGTTGAATTTGCCTTATCGATTCTCAGGAAGCAGGTCTGTTTTCCGCAACTTTAAGGAGAGTTGCAGGTTATATTTTCGCCTGAGACCACGCTCCTCTGGTTCCGAACAGCAACAAGTAGGGATTGTTATCTCCCTACTCCAGGGCGATCCTCAGTCTTGGGCCTTCTCCCTTTCACCAACAAATCCAGCCTTACAAACCGTGGATGCCTTCTTCCATTCCTTGGGATTGTTATACGATGACCCAGACAGAGTGGCTTCAGCTGAGTCTCATCTCCGGGCATTAAGGCAAGGACGTCGTTCTGCTGAGGAATATTGTGCGGAATTCCGGCGTTGGTCTACTGATTGTGCCTGGAATGATCCGGCACTGTGGAGTCAATTTCGTTTGGGCCTTACCGAGTGGCACGGTGGAGATAGCAGCACCTGCAAGTATTGGCACAGCTACACAAGGAGGCGCAGAGTCTAACGCGCCGCCGGTATTCACCAGGGACCCCCGCAAGGAAATTTGGACTTTGCGGCGATCAACGTACAGGTCACGGCCCTCCCAGGTAGCTACTTGCGAGATGGTGGGCTATTCGTGGTCGTGCAGGCAGAATCAGAATCCAGGCGGGCAGATGAAGTACCAAATCAGAAGGCAAAGAGGAGTCAGCAGGCCGAGGTCAAATAGGTGTATACAATGCAGGACAAAAGGGAGATCCAAAAGCGAGGTCAGAGGAAGCCGGGTCAGTAACAGGAGAAGTCAGGCAATAGAAGATAACAGTAAGCTGGAACGCTGGAGACTAGTAAACTAGTTGCTCTGGCACCCTAATGCTGTCAGAGCAGAGTATAAATAGGAAGTGGTCAGTCCTCATTGGTGGGCAGCGGGTCGGCGGTCAGACGCTCTGACCGCCGACAGGAAGTCCAAAAGCGCGTCCCGTTGCTATGGCGATGGGTGCGCCTGCGCACCATGCCGCCGGAAGACGCGTCCCCGTTGCTTGGCAACGGGGCGCTCAGAAGGAGACAGACGTCCGTCCATGCCTAACGAGGAGGCGCAGGGACGGCGTCTGACAGTACCCCCCTCCTCACAATTGGGGGAAACATCAGGTACTGAGCGACGTTTAAGGAAGGCGGCTAACAGTCTAGGGGCATGTAAATCTTCTTTAAAAACCCAAGATCTCTCTTCCAGGCTGAAGCCCTTCCAGTGTACTAGGTACTGCAATCGACCTCGGAATTTGCGTTCAGCAAGGACTTGACTAACCTCATATTCATCGCCCATAGTAGTTGGAATGGCTTGAGGAACAGTAGAGGTATGAAAAAATTTGTTGAGGACCAGTGGTATAAGGAGGGAAATATGGAAGGTGTTATGGATCTTCATCCCAGGAGGAAGTTGGAGTCTAACAGTAACTGGATTAATTACTTGAGTCACCGAAAAAGGTCCAATAAAGCAAGGTGCCAGTTTCATGGAATGAACCCGTAATTTCAGATTTTGGGCGGACAGCCACACTTTGTCCCCCACCTGGAGAGTTGGCACAACTCTTCTATGATGATCAGCGGAAGACTTATAATGACGTCTGGATTTGAGAAGGTTCTGTTTAGTGGAAGCCCATATTTTAGCCATATCTTGTGTCATAGCATGGGCGGCAGAAACTGTGGAAGGTGGGGAAAAGAACGTGGGAAGAGTAGCATGAGTCCCATACACAGTAAAGAAGGGGGAAAGTCCAGAAGAAGAATGGCTATGGTTGTTGTGTGTGAATTCGGCCCAAGGCAGCAGAAGACTCCAATTAGACTGGTTGTGTGATGAGAAGCAGCAAAGAAAAGATTCCAGGTCTTGATTTACCCGCTCCGTCTGGCCGTTAGTTTGGGGATGATACCCAGAGGAGAATTTGAGGCCAATACCTAGATCCTCGCAGAAAGCCCTCCAGAAGCGAGAAATGAACTGGACACCCCGGTCAGAGATTATTTCCAGAGGACACCCGTGGAGACGAAAGATCTCTTTAATGAAGATTTGTGCTAATTTGGAAGCAGATGGAAGACCTTTTAAAGGAACGAAATGGGCCATCTTGAAAAATCTGTCCACTGTGACCCAAATGGTGTTGAAGCCACTACTGGGTGGCAAATCAGTGATGAAGTCCATCGAGATGCTAGACCATGGATGATCAGGAACAGGAAGAGGTTGTAACAGTCCTGCGGGAAGTTGCCTTGGCACTTTATTCTGTAGAGCATGAAGCTACGAACTCCCGAACATCCGTACGGACAGTTGGCCACCAGTAATGTCGTGATAGCAGCGAGAGGGTTTTCTCTCTACCTGCATGACCAGCAATCCTAGAGGCATGGGCCCAACAGAGCGACTTTAGGCGTAGATGAGGCTCCAGGAAGGAACAACCCACAGGGGGAGTACGGGTGATGGCCACAATACAGGAAGGTTCTAAAACCGGTGGAGGTTCAGCAGTGGGTGGAGAGTCGGAGATATCAAAGGAACGAGAAAGGGCATCAGCCTTGGAATTCAGAGAACCAGCACGATAGGTGAGTATGAGGTCGAACCGGGCAAAAAATGAGGACCATCTGGCTTGACGGGGATTTAGACACCGTGCATCCCGAAGGTAGATGAGGTTTTTGTGGTCGGTAAAGACAGTAACTGGATGGCGGGCACCCTCCAGAAGATGACGCCATTCCTCAAGAGCAGACTTTACTGCTAGTAACTCTTTATCTCCAATGCCGTAGTTAGACTCAGAGGGAGAGAACCTCCTAGAGAAGAACCCACATGGTAGTAATCTTCCTGAAATGGACTCCTGTGAAAGGACTGCCCTGACACCCACTGCAGAAGCATCAACTTCGACCAGGAATGGTTTGTTTTGATCAGGCTGAGCAAGCACAGAGGCAGACGAGAAGGCTTTCTTGAGTACATCAAAGGCGGAGACAGCCTCCGGAGACCAAACCTGAGGATTGGCTGATTTTCTGGTCAGAGCGGTAATGGGTGTGATAATGGAGGAAAATTGTGATATGAACTGCCGGTAATAGTTGGCGAAGCCAATAAATCTCTGGGTAGCTTTCAGTCCCATAGGTCTAGGCCATTTGAAGATTGCAGATTGCTTGACAGGATCCATCTGCAGACCGGCCCCGGACACGATGTAGCCCAAGAAGGGAATTTGTGGCATCTCAAAAACACATTTCTCGAGCTTACAGTAAAGTTTATTGGCTCGTAAACGGGACAGGACCTCTCTTACATGACCACGATGGCTGGCCAAATCTGAAGAAAAGATTAAGATGTCATCCAGGTAAGCTACTACAGAGATGTAGAGGAGGTCTTGAAAAATCTCATTAATAAAAGATTGGAAAACAGCAGGGGCGTTGCACAATCCGAAGGGCATCACTAGGTACTCGAAATGACCCTCTTTAGTACAGAACGCAGTCTTCTACTCGTCTCCGGGGCGTATACGAATGAGATTATACGCCCCCTGCAGGTCTAGTTTAGTAAAGATCTTAGATCCAGCGATCCTATCAAACAGTTCAGAGATGAGCTGCAGCGGGTATCTGTTTTTGACTGTGATGGCATTCAGTCGCCGGTAGTCAATACAAGGCCGTAAGGAGCCATCTTTCTTTTTGACAAAGAAGAATCCCGCGCCCGCGGGTGAAGTAGATTTTCTGATAAATTCACGCTGAAGATTCTCAGATATTTAAGAAGACATAGCGGAGTTCTCCAGAAGGGATAAAGGGTAGATTCTGCCTTTAGGAAGTGGTTTATCGGGCAGTAAATTAATAGCGCAATCCCAGGGTCGGTGAGGAGGCAGGGTCTCGGCAGCGGCCTTACAGAACACATCCTGATAGGAGAGATATGCAGAAGGTAGCTCAATCTGAGGTGATGTCAGGCGACAAGGGAGAGAGGACCGGCCGGGTCTCAGGCCAGACAGACAGGACTTGAAACACTGTGGGCCCCAAGCGGTAACCATCGCACGATTCCAATCAAATTGGGGTGAGTGAAGCTGGAGCCAAGGTAATCCTAGAATGACTGTATTAACAGAATGAGGAAGAACCAGGAACTCGATGACTTCAGAATGTAGCACCCCTACCGTCAGTCGAATGGGAGAGCAGATGTGGGAAACCGAACCTTGGGGGTCCGATTCCCATCCACCGCGGTGAGAAATAACGGCTGAGGCAATTTCAGAGTAGATAATTGGAGTTGCGATGCCAGAGTGGCAGAGATGAAATTTCCGGCACCACAAAGGCTAAGGTCTCGAAGGGGCCGACAGGAGAATTCAGGGAAATGGGCATGAGGCAATCAGTGCCAGAAGCAGAGTAGGGAGTAGTAACTCCAACTCCTAGGTCGGCCTCCCTGCCACCGACTAGGAGGGGGCGTTTCCCAGTCTCTTGGTGCAAGAAGATATAATGTGACCAGGATCCCCGCAATATAAGCAAAGGTTTTGCTTGAAGCGTCGCTGACATTCCTCAGGGGAAAGCCGGGACCGGCCGATTTGCATGGGTTCCTCCAAAGGTACCGGGTTCTGAAACAGAGGAGCAAGGCGAGTAGAGGTCCGTCTGGTAGCAGAACACTCCAGGGTACGTTCACGGAAGCGTAGATCAATGCGATTGCACAGGGAGATCAAGGAATCCAGATCTGCAGGGAGTTCCCGAGAAGTTAGTTCGCCCTTGACTCGATCTGGCAGTCCTTGCCAAAAGGTCGCCACCAAGGCTTCATTGTTCCAACTAAGCTCAGAGGACAAGGTGCGAAACTGGATTGCGTACTGACCGACTGTCAGAGATCCCTGGCGGAGGGTTAGTAGGCTGGAGGCAGCGGAGGATATGCGACCGGGCTCGTCAAACACCTTTCGGAAGGCCTCGATAAAGGTAGAGGTGTTGGCTAATATTGGGTCATTTTGCTCCCACAGAGGGGAGGCCCAGGCTAGAGCTTGTCCGGACAATAAGGATATGATGAGGGCCACCTTAATGCGTTCGGAGGGAAAGGACGCTGGATTACACTCAAAGTGGATGAGACACTGGTTCAAAAATCCTCTGCACTTTTTAGGCTCTCCATCAAACTTATCCGGCGGGGAAAGTCTCAATGAAGCGGAGGACGCCACAACAGGAGAAGATGAGGTGGTAGCAACAGCCGCGGTCGTCACGGGCATATTGTGAGCAGATGTCACGGATGCCTGAAGGGACTCGAGACGTGCAGTGACTCCTTGAATACATTGGAGCAACTGCGCTTGTTCGGACTCCTGTTTTTCAACTCTATGAGCCAGGTGGAGTAGAAGGTCTCGAGCAGAAGGTTCGTTAGATGTTTCGGTTGACATGGCCAGAGCAAGCTGTCACGGTGGAGATAGCAGCACCTGCAAGTTTTGGCACAGCTACACAAGGAGGCGCGGAGTCTAACACGCCGCCGGTATTCACCAGGGACCACCGCAAGGAAGTTTGGACTTCGCGGCGAACGACGTGCAGGTCGCGGCCCTCCCAGGTAGCTACTTGCGAGATGGTGGGCTATTCGTGGTCGTGCAGGCAGAATCAGAATCCAGACGGGCAGATGAAATACCAAATCAGAAGGCAAAGAGGAGTCAGCAGGCCGAGGTCAAACCGATGTATACAATGCAGGACAAAAGGGAGATCCAAAAGCGAGGTCAGAGGAAGCCGGGTCAGTAACAGGAGAAGTCAGGCAATAGAAGATAACAGTAAGTTGGAACGCTGGAAACTAGTAAACTAGTTGCTCTGGCACCCTAATGCTGTCAGAGCAGAGTATAAATAGGAAGTGGTCAGTCCTCATTGGTGGACAGCAGGTCGGCGGTCAGACGCTCTGACCGCCGACAGGAAGTCCAAAAGCGCGTCCCGTTGCTATGGCGACGGGTGCGCCTGCGTACTACGCCGCCGGAAGATGTGTCCCCGTTGCTTGGCAATGGGGCGCTCAGAAGGAGACAGACGTCCGTCCCTGCCTAACGAGGAGGCGCAGGGACGGTGTCTGACACCGAGCAAATTAAGGACTCTCTTGTTCAGTATCCTGTACCAGCCTCACTTGAAGATTTGATGCAGCTTGTCATTAAAATTGACCATCGAATTAGAGAGCGGAAAACTGAACGTGAGTCATCAATACCTCCTGGCTCATCACCCAGTTCCGATTTTTCTTTGCTGGATACCCCTGAACCCTGTGGCTTGGATGGTAATCCCCTGGTTGGGGGCCGAATACTCGCCAAGACCCCATTGGTTCGATTATCCGTAGGCGCTCTCCATACTGAAGAACTCACATTCTTGCTGATCACCTGTCCCTCCGCTCCGTTGATTCTGGGGTATCCATGGTTGCAAAGTCATGATCCCCTTATTGATTGGAAAAGAGGAGAGATCATCCGTTGGAGTCCAGAGTGCTCTACTTCATGTTTGACCCTGCCTTTAGAACCCTGCAGCCTAGTCCAGAATTGTTGCCTACACCTTACCAGGACTTCAGTGACATCTTCTGTAAACAGAAGGCTGATTCTCTCCCGCCTCATCGGGACTACGACTGTGCTATCGATCTTGTGCCGGGATCTAAATTGCCCAAAGGGCGTCTGTATTCTTTGTCTGCCCCGGAAACTCAAGCTATGGAACAGTACGTAGAGGAGAATCTAAGGAAAGGATTTATCCGTCCATCTAAATCCCCGGTAGGTGCTGGCTGTATCTTTGTGGCTAAAAAAGATGGCAGTCTGAGACCCTGCATTGACTACCGTGGCCTGAATGAAATCACAGTCAAAAACACTTACCCGCTGCCTTTGATTTCTGTTTTGTTTGATCAGCTCAAGTCTGCCACCATCTTCTCTAAGATTGACTTACGGGGTGCTTATAATCTTATCCGCATCAGACAGGGAGATGAATGGAAGACCGCCTTTAATACCCTCTCTGGGCATTATGAATATTTGGTGATGCCATTCGGATTGTGTAACGCTCCGGCAGTCTTCCAGGATTTAATCAATGACATCTTGCGAGAATTCCTGGGTAAGACCGTGGTGGTTTATTTAGATGATATTTTAATTTATTCTCAGTCCCTGCCTCAGCACCGCCAACAGGTTCGGGAAGTTCTGGAGAAGTTACGTCAACACCACCTCTACGCAAAATTGGAGAAGTGCGAGTTCGAAGTCTCCAGGGTGGCCTTCTTAGGCTATATCATTTCTTCATCTGGCTTCTCCATGGACCCCAGTAAAGTCCAAGCAATCCAAGACTGGGTTCTTCCTACTAACCTCAAGGCGATCCAAAGGTTCCTTGGCTTCGCCAACTATTACCGGAGGTTTATATGCTCCTTTTCTTCCTTGGTGGCTCCTATTACCGCCTTCACCCGGAAGGGCGCTGACCCAACTAATTGGTCTTCGGAGGCGTTAGCGAGCTTTTCTGCCCTTAAAGTTGCTTTCACATCTGCACCCATTCTTAGGCATCCAGATCCTGAGCTTCCGTTCATTGTTGAAGTAGACGCCTCAGATGTAGGAGGAGGCGCCATTGTCTCTCAAAGAGATCCTCAAAGCAAAAAATTGCACCCATGTGCATATCTGTCCAAGAAATTCTCATCTGCCAAAATTAACTACGAATGTTGGGAATCGAGAGTTATTGGCCATCAAGTGGGCCCTCGAAGAATGGCGGCATTGGTTAGAAGGAGCATCTCACATTATTACCATCTTCACTGACCATAAAAACCTTCAGTATATTCAGACCGCCAAAACTCTAAATCCTCGACAGGCCCGCTGGGCTTTGTTTTTCACCCGATTCAACTTCCTTATCACTTACCGTCCAGGATCAAAAAAATACTAAGGCTGATTCTCTGTCTCTGAGTTTTATGGCATCCCATCCTCAGCCCCCTGACCCGCAACCAATAATTCCCTTGACCTCCATTCATGTCGGTCTAACTCAGGATCTTGGGGCCACACTCGAATGCCACGACAACCACTCAGCAGGTCATCCCGGTATCCAGAGGACCATAGAAATACTTTCCCGCTGGCTTTGGTGGCCCACCTTGTCTTCGGATGCGGAAAACTATGTGCGCGCCTGCCCAGATTGTGCCAGGAACAAGTCTTCCAGAATCCGTCCTCCAGGACAACTTCTACCTTTGCCAACTACAAACAGGCCATGGACCTATATTTCTATGGACTTTGTTGTCGACCTCCCTTTGTCCTCAGGTCATAACACCATTTGGGTAGTTGTTGATCGATTCAGCAAGATGGCACATTTTATACCCTTGCTCAAATTGCCGGATGCCAGAAGTTTGGCCACATTATTTATTACTCATATCTTCCGTCTCCATGGCCTTCCAAAAGAGCGAACTTGGATACCCCAGAAGCGTCTCCACGCTGAGAAACTCCTTAGGGAATTTTTTAAGAAGTGTCCTTCTAAGCCTGGATGTCGGGGTGCCTTGACCCCTCCTCAAGGAAGGGGGGTTTTATGTGCGTATTATCGCTAACCAATAACGATTGTCGAACCTCGATTTGTGTTTCCAAAGCACAAAGATTTATTCGCAATAAGTGGAATAATATGCTCAAGCGAAGTAATAGTAAATACAGCCGTTACTTATAGCAGGCGCTCTGGATCCAGTGCAGTCATTCAATCCTGAAGTCTGGGGACAAGATGTCTGCACTCTGGATCACAAGCTGCTGCTTATATACACAATCAAATACAGTGATACAATGAAGATGGTATGGCTTGCATCTATTGGTCCGGGTCTCAGGAATGTTCAAGGGGTCGTTAATCATTGGCTGGTTCATCCTAAGGAATCCAAAGGAGGGGGTCATCTCTGCAGGGGGTATGCTCTGCTCTTCCCGCCAGGATTCCTTAGTCTTAAGTAGTTCATAATTCCCTATCATTCATAACTTGCGTATGCACTCTGCGATTCCCTCGCAGAGTGAACCAAATAGTAGGATATGTAACAAGGTTCATTATGATACCACTCATGATGTTATTCCTTTAACCCATTCCGTGTATTTCACTAATATGCATGTAACTCTGATATAACATATAAATACTACTATATTTCGACATAACTGACTATGTGTTGCAATTACCATTATTGTGTACTATTTTATAAGTATGCGTGTTTGTGCGAATGTATGGTAAAAGACCGATTACTGTTGCTGCCACGTGTAGTGGATGCGTACGCCCTTTCACGCCGTAGCGTGCCCTTGTACGTCATAGCGTACCGTACGCATCTTTTCAGACAAAGACAACCAAGTTTGCTAGACTTTAATTGAAATGACTTTATCCAATTTGCTGACTTCGACAGTTCCACCCTTTGATAGTGTAATAAACTATCACCCAATCACCGTTTCAAGTTCAGGATTGTACAATACTTCTCCACAGACCATGATCTCAGTATCTGGTACCACCCTTTCAGTCTCTTTCTCAGTGTTACTCTTATGAGACCGTTTTCCACACTTCAACACAGTAGGAACACATTTGACAACTAAACCAATTGCTAAGATGACACCCAGTATAAGGAGAAGGAGCTTACCTACACTCGCAATCATTTCCTGTACCCACTCCCCCAGACCGGAGAACCATTTTGCTGGGTTCAACCATGAGAACCAACCCGCCACCTTTTCCCCGACCTCATATAACGAAGAATTATGGCTCTTTCGAAATTCCCATTTCAGCTGCAAAATTTCATCCATCTTCCGGTCTATAACCTCTTTAGGGTCTTCCGTATTATTAGTAATGTACGTGCAACATTTGACACCGAACTGGGTGGCCAGTGTCACACAGTACCCACCAGTAATAGAGGTGAGATAATTTAGTACCAGTCTATGTTGCACCAACTCCTTCTTGTACGCTTGTAGCTCCCTTCCAGTATACCTGAAAGTGTCATTATACATCTCGTGATATTATCTATTAATTTAGCTAGGTCTTGGATATATTTAAAGTTTAATGTTCCCCGAGCGGTCCTGGTGAGATCTAGAGCAACCATAACTTGGAAACCAGCAGTTTCACTAATCAATTTTGTAGCTATGGGTTCCTCACCAGGAATCATATTTCTCTTGCCACGGTGTTCATACTGTGTGTGTATGTATGGTGGTGATGTAGTCTTGTGAATATCTACCATTTCTTCATGAGTAATAGTCATGATTTCAGGAACCAGTTTAGCTAAGAAACACAAGCCCTTGGAACTCGGAGTCACCCAGGAATAAGCTTTCCTTCCACAAACAAAATACACATCATCAGGGAGAACATAAGGAACAGTATGCCCATGAATTATATCACACAGAGTTTTGATAAAACTACCCATGCCTAGTGTCTCCATCTGCTCTAGACACGTGTCGGCATTAATGATATTTTCACATTTATCTGTAGAGACTTTTCCAATAGATACCTTCTTATGTTTGGTTAGACGCCCTAACTTGTGACTTCCATCAGCATTCCTGCCTAGTAGTGACCTTGTGAGTCTCTCTCTAAAATGAGTGTGGCGAGCCATTGTCTGATCTGATAGGTCAGCCTCCCAATTCTCCAGGCACTTTGCATGGGATATGTTTAGGCACAGCAAAGATCTGCCTATGGAGTATTGTCGAAGCGTCAGACTAGGGGACCTAGTGTTATTGTACCTCCCTTCTATGGGCCTCCCACCCCTTAATTCGAGTACTTCAGATATGTTTAAAGGGAATGGCACTAGTCCTATGTTATGCTGCCCTTGAGGCACGTGAGAGCACACCCAACATTCAGTTTGGTTTAGCACCTTACCCACCAGGGAGTTATAATCCTCCAAAGGATGCCCGCCTATATTCAGAGTACTGGGGGACTGGCATCGTTGGATGCATCTCTCTTCAACTAGGGAGTTGCAGAACTTGCAGATACAATACTCATCAGACAATAGCCCCTCACACTGCCTCCGAGTTCCTGAGCTAGCAGACCTTTTCATAACCCCTGGACCAAGTTTGATAATGGGCTGCTCAGGATATTCTATTAACTTTTCTTCGGCCTCTATTTCATCCGTATCACTCCCAGAACTCTCCTCCGTCCTCCATTCTCCTTCACAAAAATAGAATGTCCTAGAAAAAGTAAAAACAAGGAAAATCCTGGAACAAAAGAAAAACAAAAACCGCCACTCCATCGCTGGAAAGATAGTTCTGAGGCAACGTCTCTGGTTCAGGTGTCTCAACTGCAGGCTTTAGGTCTCCCGGAACAGGTTCACAAGTGACAGTTCTATGTCGTCGGTCTGAGTCTTGTCTTGCACTTTCTCCGGATTATGGACTCTCCTGCAGTGGGTGGAATGGACCCAACGGTCTCTTTCTGCAACCTTCAGTGATGTAGTACTGGTCAGCAGCACTTGGTACGGGCCTTCCCAACGGTCTGTTAAACAACCTGAACGTAAGAAATTGCGGATCATAACATAGTCTCCAGGTTCAACATCATGACAGTTCGTTTCTGGCATACCAGGTGACAGCATTTTTAGTTTTTGTTGTTGTTGTTTCAGCTGTCTACTCATTCTTATAAGATATTGTACAGTCACTTCATTATTACACTTTAAGTCGTCTTGTGGACTCTTGATCAAATGAGGTTGTCGTCCGAACAGTATCTCAAAGGGGGACAGATTAAGAGGAGGTCTAGGAGTGGTTCGAATGCTGTGGAGGACCAACGGCAAAGCCTCAGGCCATGCCAACCCAGTTTCAGCCATTATCTTACCTAGTTTGTTCTTGATAGTACCGTTTACTCTCTCCACCTTACCACTGGCTTGTGGTCGGTAAGGGGTGTGAAGTCTGCTACTGATTCCCATGAGTTTACACATATTTTGGAAGACATCACCAGTAAAATGGGTACCCCTATCACTTTCAATGATTCTAGGGATACCGAACCTACACACAAAGTCTTGTACGATTTTCTTTGCAGTGAACACAGCAGTATTAGTGGCTGCCGGATATGCTTCTACCCAACCAGAAAACACATCAATACACACTAACACATACTTTAGAATACTGCACGGTGGTAATTGGATATAGTCAATTTGTATTACCTGGAAAGGTCCGTCTGTAGGAGGGATGTGGGATGGCTCAGTTGGAATAGTTTTCCCAACATTTTTCCTCAAACAAGTAAGACATGACATTGCTTTCTTACCAGCTTGAGAGGAAAATCCGGGAGCACACCAGTATGCTCTCACCAGTTTGCACATACCTTCTTTACCCAGGTGAGTCAGGCCGTGTGCTGCTTCAGCCAGGCTTGGATAGTATGTTCGGGGAGCTACAGGCTTACCTTGTCCATCCCTCCAGAGTCCTGAGGACTCTTGACCACATCTCTTCGCCTTCCAGACCGCCTTCTCCTGCAGGGAACACAAATCTTGCATTTCAATTAATTTCTGCGTGTCTAATGTCTGAAAAACCATCATAGTCTCGGTCGATACAGTCATAGGTTGCCCTGCTGCCCATTTAGCAGCTTCGTCTGCCCTGTTGTTGCCCAATGACACTGGGTCTTCTTCAAAGGTATGGGCTTTGCACTTTATGACGGCTACTGTTCTGGGTAACTGTATCGCTGTCAGAAGTCCCTTTATGTGTTGTGAGTGTGCCACTGGTGTACCTGCTGCTGTCGTAAAGTTTCTAAGACGCCAAAGGGCCCCAAAATCGTGCACTACCCCGAAGGCGTACCTAGAGTCAGTATATATATATTGGCTGATTTACCATCTGCCAGTTCACACGCTCTCTTTAGTGCTACTAGTTCCGCCACCTGGGCTGAGTGAGGTGGACCAAGGGGTTCAGCTTCTACCACATCCTGATCGTCTACAACAGCGTAACCAGTACATAGCTCTCCTGTCTCTGTCTGTCTATGGCAACTTCCGTCTGTATAAAACGTAAAATCTACATTTCCTCACACATCAATAGGTCTAATTAACATGAGATTAACATGGGCCCTTTCTTAAGACAGTCGCAAAATACACATTCCCAAAGAAAGGCACAAACCCCCAAACAAGTAATTTCCACACATCGCAAAAGACTTAGGGCCTGATTCATCAAGGTACGCAAACGCATATGTGTCTGCTTTGCATACTTTGAGTGTCGCAAACACTTACGAGAGTAAAATAAGTACCTCAAACTTCAAGAACACACCCTCCGGTGGTCCTGTACACTTAAGGAACAGAAATACGATTGATGGGAAGCTAAGCAATGTATACGTCACGCCCAATGTGGGAGGGATGAACAGTTTGTTTACACAGAACACAACACAATGCCTGGGGCTTATTTTTATGGGTTAGCTCTTTACTCATTAATCACTGGCAAATAACAATGATGTGGAACACTCTGAACGTTGTTTTTGCTTTGCTATTAATTAGTGTAGTACACACTTAACTAAAACACACATGGCCTTTCTGTGTTTTGGATTTCAAATCGCCGTATAGTACGCAAAATGCATGGATAGATATGGCTACATTAAAAGCACATACATATTGACTCTATAAAAATGTATGTTGTAGTAGAAATCCATCTGGCTTTTTCGGAAGATGCATAGCATACTCTTCCATAAACGATACACACACACACACACGTGTACATAACCTCCACACAGATTAAGGGTTTCTGTCGGGACTAAAACTCATGATTGGTTTTATGGAAAGTGGGAGAGCTACCCACTAGCCCAACCTGAGATGTGAAAACACACAGAGAACACAAACAATACAGCATGCGTGCTACACAGGCAACTCACACTTAATAGTACTCTTCATTATTCACACAAATTACTGACAAAATACCAATTTCACAGGTAGCTCACTGGTTAGCACTTTGGACTCACAACACAGCAGCCATGAGTTCAAATACCAAGCATACCCACAACTATTGTGTGGACTAGATTCATTATGCTAACAAGAAACACAGGAACTTGACACAATGGTTTAATTTTTTAATTTGGATTTGTTATACACGCTCAACCACATTGTAAAATATGCCCTAATATTTATCCTGTATTGTAAGTAAATCATTTTTGGGGGGGGTACTTTAGAAAAGCCTCAGGGCCCACACTTCACATGCACATTATTATGTCCATGCTGACATTTATTACTACGAATGGACTAAGAGGGGGGGAAGTTTGTAGGGGTCAGACTCCTTGGAGTTAAATGCAACATTGCCTGCAAACAGACTTTCATCTGGATCCATGGTGTACAGGTTTGGTCATGTACTCAGCTTTACCCAAACAGAACGCTCACCACACTCCAGTACCATGGAGCTTTGCAACATTTGCACTTCTGCCTTACACCACTGATGCCACTTCTGGGTACAGTTTCCATGTTCTCTTCAATGTGTGATTTCCTTAGCTCTGATACTTTAACTTAACATTGGACTATCACTACAATGACACATGATTTGGGGAAATTGAAAATTAGCTAGGCCAATTTATCTGGCACACAGGTCCTACAGATGCCATACCTCTTACAGGGGTGGCTTGTATGTGGAGGGCACATGTTTCTTTTGGATCACATGCAAACAGCAAATCTCAACCTTTTCTGCTAGAGAAATGATGATGGAGTTCAAAACAAACCATCTTCCTTAAATGTTACTCTTTTGGAATTATTATATACATTCTGTTTTGTCCTTAGACCCACATGTTGGGTAATTAGAATATATTAATAAATACACACAAACCAATGAATCTTTTTTTTCAAAGTTATATTATTATAAAACTCTTTAAAGTAGCAAACATATTTACATAAAGTAACAAAACTATTTACAATAAAAAAACAAAAAATATTGACTCAGAGAGTGTAGACCAGTAGGCCATTTTTTTCCATTTTTTTTTATTTTTTTTTTAAGAATTTGGGACATTTCTGCCCTCATTTCGGTCCATGTTGGTGGAGGTGGAGGACAAATGTCACCTTCCTCGATGTGTGCTGAAAAATCCCCAGAATTTTTTTTTTTAAAACATGTAAACAAATTTTGCCAACCATACAGGAATTACTAGAGATGTGTACTGTTACATTACTTTAAAATGTTAGGCCTCTGGCTACAAAACCATTTGGACGCACATTAGACCTTGATAAGGCTTGGGAGTCGCATTTTGATAGATGTACTAAATTCTGGTGAGTCCCAGGGAGAGGGGCGTGGACAGGGTTGTCTTACCAGCATTATAGGCCCCAGGGCAAAGCACTACAGTGGGGCACTACCTACAAAACCACTCACAAGAAATAACAATATTTTGGTTACGATTTGATTTCCCAGAAAAAAGAAAAATATACTGACAATTTGGCAAGGCTCTCGGGCCCATTTGTGTTGCCACTGCCCTGCGTGCCTATGTTTTAAGATGGCTCTGGCTGTTCTTTTCTGGTTTACACAAACTCACATTTGAATGTCCATTATCATTGCAACCTGTGTCATAAATGTCATCTTTTAATCAACATGTGTTCCAGCAGGGATTAGTTCCAAAGTTTAACTACATTGAAGTGGTATCAAAATCAAAATATCCTTTCTTGTAAACACTTACTATCTCCTAAGGCCTCAGCAGCTTGAGGCACCACCAGCTGGCTGTCGGCCTCCTCGTCCTGCTGAACTTCTGGTTCTGCCTCCGGATCCTCAGCAGACCAGTCGGCCGCTCCAGAGGCGCAGGGGGAGGATTGGGCTGCAGGCTGGGAGTCCTTCTCAGCTTCCTCCTGGCCCTTGCCCTGCTCCTCCGCCTCCTTCTCTGTGGAGGCTTCAGCGTCGCCCTCCGGCTGGCCTGCCACCTGCTGCCGCTGGTCATCCTCGGCCTCCTCCTCCACCACCGCCCGGCGGCGTTGGCGCCATTCCCAGCGTGCCTGGTCTGTTCGAAAAATGAAAAAAAAAAAAAAAAGGGTATTGTTAACACATTCACCAGCTTAATAAACCAATAGTATTATGACAATCAGGTGATCATACATGTTTAATAAACTTTGCATTGCCAGCAGACACAAATATTCGCTACTACCATAGCAAGGAGCTAAACATGATAAACACAAAGCATTTCACATGACCTGTTACAAATGTTTGTTTTTTATATAGAGATGTTGAATTTCTCAGTGGCCTAGTGGTGAGCACTTTGCTCTCACAGCACTGGGGTCAGGAGTTTAAGTCCTGATTATTGCTTCATCTGTGTGGAGTTTGGCGGTTTACTCAATACTTGCATGTGTCGACTACCACACTCCCCAAACATACTACTGGGCGGGTAATTTAGCTTTTGGACAATTTGCCAGTAGTCTGCTTTGAAATGTTAGGGAATTTAAGTCTGCAAACTCCCATGGGGCTGGTAATGATGTCAATTAGTTCTCTCTGTACAGGACCACTGAATTAGTGGATGGATCTCAAATAATTTGAATGATGAGTATACTTTGGAAATCAGCCTTTGTTGGGACTACCTCACATTGTAACTAGCCAGTTAATTAATGATTGATTAGCTATATCTAGTAAAGTATGTAATCTGTTTCCACCTTATGGGACCTTCAAATAATTTGTAAAAACGCTAAGGTGTTTGGGTTTACAAACCTGCCTTTTAAATGTTTGGCCAATAATAACAACACATCTGCTACTCCAATCTGTTTTTAAGGTTAGGTCAGCACTCAGGTCAGGAGTTGGAAAGCCTGAATCCAAAAACCACCCTTAATGTTCAGAAGTTTCTCACAAAAACATTTAGGTCAGTAAATTGTCAGCACACAAATGTAGGAGACAGGAGCCAAAGCATTTTGGGTGCACTGGAAGGGAATGACCTTTATAGTGTGATTGCACATTGTTATGTAGGCCATGTCAGGTAATTAGGGTGAACATATTTTCAAACATATAGCAAAGATATACGTGTACACATGTTTTTGCAGATTTGCTCCTTCTCTGTATCCACGTCTGGTTCTTCCTCCACCCCCTCCCCTCTCCCTGTAGGAGTCCCACAGGGCTCTGTTCTCGGCCCTCTACTCTTCTCGCTCTATACTTCCTCCCTTGGTGCTCTCATCTCCTCGTTTGGTCTTCAATATCACCTTTATGCTGATGATACTCAGCTCTACATCTCGTCTCCCGATCTTTCCTCCTCCCTCCTCTTTGTGTGACTGACTGCCTCTCAGCTATCTCCTCCAGGATGTCCTCACGCTTTCTTGAAATTAACATCTCAAAAACTGAGCTCATTGTTTTCCCCCCGCCCAGACTCCCATCCCACCATGACCTCTCTATCGTTGTCAATAACTCCACTAGCTCCTCTGTCACCCAACTCCGCTGCCTGGGTGTCACTCTTGACTCCTCTCTGTCTTTTGCCCCCCACATTCAATCCCTCGCCCAAGCCTGTCGCTTTCAACTCCGTAACATTGCCCGCATCCGCCCCTTTCTCTTTCAGGATGCCACCAAAACTATCATCCACGCTCTCATGATCTCCCACCTCGATTACTGCAACCTTCTCCTTACTGGCCTCCCCCACTCCCACCTTGCCCCCCTCCGCTCTATACTCAATGCGGCTGCAAGACTCATCTTCCTCTTACGCCGCTCCTCCTCCGCCTCTCCACTTTGTCTCGCCTTACACTGGCTCCCCTTCCCCTACAGAATCCTTTTTAAACTCCTTACCACCACTTACAAGGCTCTCTCCCAGTCTACTGCCCCTTATATCTCTAACCTCCTCTCCATTCACACTCCTGCCCGCTCCCTGCGCTCGGCCAATGATCGCCACCTCTCCTCCACACTGGTCACCTCTTCCCACTCTCGAATCCAAGACTTCTCCCGTGCTGCCCCCCTTCACTGGAATGACCTCCCTCGCTCCATCTGTCTCACTCCCAATCTGTGCTCCTTCAAACGGGCACTAAAAACTCACCTGTTCCTTAAGGCCTACCAACCATCCATTTAACATCTCATCTCTTCTGCTCATCCTCCCTTGACCCCTCTTCTCTCTCCCCTTTGATTCACTGGCTCCCTTTTGTGCCTGACTTTGTTTACCCTCCCTTAGGATGCAAGCTCGAATGAGCAGGGCCCTCTTCCCTCCAGTCTCCATACCTGTTCTTCTGCTCCGTCTCTACTGTATCTGCCCTCCCAGAGTTTCTAAAGTACTGGTACTGTGTGTTTATTGTTCTATACTGTTCTACCCTGTATAGTCTACTGTTGTCACCCGGAAGGTGTCTGCACCTGCAAGTACTGGCACAACTACACTTGGAGGCGCAGAGTTTAACACGCCGCCGGTTTTCACCAGGGACCCCCGCAAGGAAGTTTGGACTTTGTGGCGAACGACGTGCAGGTCACGGCTACTTGCGAGATGATGGAGATAATCGATGTCGTACAGGCAGGAGTCAGAACCAGACGGGCAGGGAAGGTACCAAATCAGGAAGCGAAGAATAGTCAGCAGGCCGAGGTCAGAACCAGAGATACAATGCAGGACAATAGGAAGATCCAAAAGCGAAGTTGGGGAGAGCCGGGTCAGTAACAGGAAACAAATGGCAGGTAAGCTAATATACACAGGAACGCTGGAGGCTAGAATACTAGTTGCTCTGGCACCCTAGTGGTGTCAGAGCAGGTGTTATATAGAGAGTGATGGTCTCTCATTGGCGGGCAGTGGTTCGGCGGTCAGACGCACTGACCGCCGACCGGAAGTTCCATTGCGCATCCTGTCATCATGGTGACGGGCGCGCATGCGCACCTGACCGCCGGAGAAGCGTCCCCGTTGCTTAGCAACGGGGCGCTCTGACGTGATCAGGCGTGCGTCCCCGCCTAGCAAGGAAGTGCGGGGGCAGCGCCTGATAGTACCCCCCTCCTCACAATTGGGGGAAACATCGGACAAAAAGCGCCGTTGTCACTCACCGGACTGTGAGTGCTTCTTCCCGGACATTTAGGAACCGTGGCCGTCCTCCATCCTGAGGGACTGCGCATGCGCAGCCCTTTCTATTTCTCCAGTGTGTGTTCCTTTAACTTAATTGGCAGATCAGGCAACCTCCCTATATTAAGCACCTGTGGTCATCACCACATTGCCTGATCTTGGAGTCTCATTCCCCATGAGTCTCTGAAGGTGTTCCTGTGTTTCCTTGTTTATTCAGCCCTGCTGATTCCTGTGGTTTCCAAACCACTTCTACCTCTGTGGTTTCCAAACCACTTCTGCTACTGTGGCTCCCATACCACTTCTACCATCTACTGTATCATCGTGACTGTGAGCTGATTCCTATCCGCTGCCTCCGTGCACTACAGTCTTCTAATCACTTCAACTCTACCATGTATCATTGGGACTGTTAGCTGATGCCTATCCGCTGCCTCCGTGCATTACAGGCTTCAACCACATCCACTCACCTGTTCATGTTTGTGACTGCCAGCTGATTCCTATCCGCTGCCTCCGTGCACTACAGGCTTCAACCTGCAACTCGTCTGTGTTTCATCATCGTGACTGTTTGGCTGATTCCTATCCGCTGCCTCCGTGCACTACAGTCTTCAACCTGCAACTCGTCTGTGTTTCATCATTGTGACTGCTAGCTGATTCCTATCCGCTGCCTCCGTGCACTACAGTCTTCAACCTGCAACCCGTCTGTGTTTCATCGTGACTGTTTAGCTGATTCCTATCCGCTGCCTCTGTGCGCTTCAGTCTTCAGTCCTTGTCTACTCTACCGTGTTTCCTTGAGTCTGCTGCCACTATTGCTACCCGCTACTCTCCGTGATCATCTGTTCCAGTTCAACTCTGCTCCGGTGTCCCATCGTTACTGCACCTGCTGGTTGCTATTGGTTACCTCCGTGTTCCCGCAGAGACCCGCTGCTGTTACTTCTCAGCGCTACTCATCCATCTACTGCTGATCCGCTCTCCACGCCTTCCTGTGTTCCCTGCTGGTCTACCTACCTGTGCGCTGCACCTGCTAGACCTCTGCTTCACCCATCCAGGGACTTGTATCCTGCTGGCCTCCTGCCCTTCAGGTATCTCTGCACTCCTGTCTGACTGCCTTCTCCTGAACCACGGTATGCATATTTCCCATTGACTGTGCTGTGTATTGCATACCTTGCTGGACTGTGTTGGTTCTCCTCTGGAGTGTACTATCTGCTGACTCTACTGCCATCATTGACTGTGTTATCTTATGCCGGATTACTTCAAGAGACTTTCTATATTGGCAGTGTTGTTCAGTCATTTATACATTTATATTGTGCATATTACTGTGGATCAAAGTCAAGGTGCCCGTGTATATATTGTGTTGCAGTCTCTCCCCGTGCACCTCCTCACATATATATTCAGTAGTACAACTTGCTAGTGGCAGACCACTGACTCCTGTTTACAGTTTCACCTGTTCCAGTATCCTCTCACATAGCAGTGGTACATCTTGCTAACGCAGACCACTGACTCCCCGGATACCTCCACTTGGATTCCATTCCTTCACTCTGACAGCGGTACAACTTGCTATCCGCAGACCGCTGACTCTCATCACCTCCTCGTTTCTGTTGGACATTCCTCCTCACTATAGCAGTGGTACAACTTGCTACCGCAGACCACTGACTACCTTCACGTGTCCTTTGTCCATACAGTTCCTCGTGTATTACTACCTCCATATTGCCAGTGCTGCTAGTCATAGACTTTCCTGAGCATCTCATCATCTGCTATTTCCTGTTCCGTGATCACCCTGCGACCAGAGTACCATATTACTACCTATTCTGCTCTGGTAAGCCTATCACCTGGTGATCCCTGGGTAAAGACTCCTAGTGCCCGTGACAGTAAGATCAGGCCATGACAGACCCAGATACGGAACCTACTGCTAAAGAGATGCTGCAGCATCTGGTCAGCCGTGTGGAGCAACAGGATGCTCGCCAACAGCTGTTACTTCAATGTTACCAATCGTTAACCTCCCAAGGAACATCTGGACAGACTGTTACAGCTAGTATTGAAGCTCCTGTGCTTTCCTCCGTTTCCCCAGTGCCATCCCAGGTGTCTACAGCTCCTACGCTTCACCTGCCTACTCCGTCAAAATATGACGGGGACCCCAAAACTTGTAGAGGTTTCCTTAACCAATGTTCAGTCCATTTTGAACTCCAACCTCAAAATTTTTCTACCCATCGTTCCAGAGTGGCCTATCTTATCTCATTGTTTTCTGGACAAGCCCTGGCTTGGGCCTCCCCTCTGTGGGAAAGAAACGATCCAATTCTACAAGATAGTGCCAAATTCATTTCCACGTTCCGAAGTGTGTTCGATGAACCAGGTCGTGTGACCTCCGCTGCTTCCAGCATTCTTCGTTTGCGACAAGGCTCCCATACAGTAGGACAGTATGTCATTCAATTTAGGATCTTAGCCTCTGAACTTCAGTGGAACACTGAAGCATTAGTTGCCGCCTTCTGGCAGGGGCTCTCCGATAAAATTAAAGATGCACTGACTACCCAAGAGCTTCCTTCGTCACTAGAAGATTTGATCTCTCTTTGCCATCGTGTAGACATGAGATTTCGTGAAAGAGAATCTGAGAAAACAACTTCTGCTAAAGCACCTCTTCGTTTAAACCCTCAATTTCGTCCAGTTTCACCTTCTGTGATTCCCATGGAGATAGGACGTTCCAAATTATCTTTAGAAGAGAGGAAACGAAGAGTAAAGAATAGACTCTGTATCTATTGTGCTGATTCCACACATATGCTCAGTTCTTGCCCTAAGAAATCGGGAAATGCCAGGCCCTAACTAGTTCTGGAGAGGTGAAGTTAGGGTCCCTGGAGTCCTCTCCATTGTCTATGAAATCTAAAGTCTGCGCTTTCGATGTTACGATTTCCTTTGCTACCAAATCCTTTGAGTCACAGGCATTGATTGATTCCGGAGCAGCAGGAAATTTCATTTCTAAATCACTAGTGAATCAATGGTCCCTACCAGTGATCACTTTAAAAACACCCATTACTGTGACGGCTATAGATGGATCACGTCTCATCAATGGTCTCATCACCCAGAGTACGTCTCCAGTAACCCTTCAGATTGGTGTACTACACCATGAAGAAATTTCGTTTTTAATTCTTCCTGTTACGACAAGTCCGATTGTCTTAGGCCTTCCATGGCTTCAATGTCACTCTCCCCAGATTGACTGGCGCACCCCTCAAGTTACGTCTTGGGGGCCTGAATGTCACCATCGTTGTCTCTCTCAAGTTATTCCTCTTAAAGTACAGCAATCTTCCATCTCATCTTCCTCCCCGGGACTCCCTCCTCAGTATGCTTCATTTGCCGATGTGTTTGATAAAGCTCAGTCTGAACGTCTTCCTCCTCATCGTTCTTGGGATTGTCCGATCGACCTTCTACCTGGCAAGACTCCTCCCAGGGGTCGGGTCTATCCTCTCTCGTTACCTGAAACTCAAGCCACATCTGAGTACATACAGGAGAATCTCCAGCGTGGGTTCATTCGACCTTCCACCTCTCCCGCTGGAGCTGGGTTCTTCTTCGTCAAAAAGAAGGATGGATCATTACGCCCTTGTATAGATTTTCGTGGACTCAACGCCATTACTATCAAGAATCGGTATCCCATTCCGCTGATCACTGAGCTATTTGATCGCATCAAGGGAGCTCGGATATTTACTAAGTTGGATCTTCGTGGTGCCTACAATTTAATTAGAATCCGTTCCGGTGACGAATGGAAGACCGCGTTTAACACCAGAGATGGGCATTACGAATATTTAGTAATGCCCTTCGGGCTGTGTAATGCCCCCGCGGTTTTCCAGGGTTTCATCAATGAGATCTTTCGGGACTTATTATATGTATGTGTCGTTGTCTACCTGGACGACATATTGATCTTCTCACAGGACCTGCCTTCTCATCACCAACATGTGGCAGAGGTCCTCTCCAGACTACGGAAAAACTCGTTGTTCTGTAAATTGGAAAAATGTTCATTCGAGTTACCCCAGATTCCATTCTTGGGGTATATAGTTTCCGGAGTTGGCCTGAAGATGGATCCAGACAAAGTAAATGCTGTACTACATTGGCCTCAGCCAACTACTCTTCGTGCCATCCAGCGTTTTTTAGGTTTTGCCAATTACTATAGACGCTTCATTCAAGACTTCTCATCCATTGCATCTCCCATTGTGGCCTTAACTCGGAAAGGGGCTAATACTAAGCAATGGTCATCTGAGGCTCTCCAAGCCTTTCAAATCCTCAAAGAGTCCTTCTCGTCTGCTCCCATTCTGCGACAACCTGATGTGACACTCCCCTTCTTCCTAGAAGTAGATGCCTCTAATGTGGGCTTAGGAGCTATTCTCTCCCAACGCTCGGAGCAACAAAAATTACATCCTTGTGCCTTCTACTCTCGGGGTCTTCTGCCCGCAGAGAAAAACTATACTATCGGGGACAAGGAGTTGCTGGCCATCAAAGCTGCATTAGAGGAATGGAGATACTTGTTGGAAGGAGCTCGCCATCCGGTGACGATCTTCACGGATCATAAGAACTTGTCATATTTGCAATCTGCTCAATGCTTGAACCCTCGTCAAGCAAGATGGTCTCTTTTCTTTTCCCGTTTTGAATTAATTATAACCTTCAAACCAGCTGCTAAGAACAAGAAAGCTGACGCTCTATCTCGAGCTTTTGTGACGTCCTCTGATGTAGAAGAGGTTCCCAACCATGCTATTCTAGACCCCAAATGTATTTCTCTGGCTGCTTCATCCACCAAAATGCTACCATTTGGGAAGACCCTCGTGCCTCCTACTCTGAGGAGGAAAATCCTTTCGTGGTTCCATGCCTCTCGTTTTTCTGGACACGCCGGTGAACATAAGACCTTTGAGATTCTCTCTCGTAGTTACTGGTGGCCTTCAATGAGGAGAGACGTCAAAGAGTTTATTGCTTCCTGTGATTTATGTTCTCAGTTCAAATCCTCCCGCAGAACTCCAGCAGGGTTGCTGCGACCACTACCCATTCCGTCCAAGCCTTGGACCCATATTAGTATGGATTTCGTTACTGATTTGCCACCAAGTAAGAATCACAATACTATTTGGGTAGTGGTAGACAGATTTTCGAAGATGGCTCATTTCGTCCCTCTGTCCGGTTTACCTTCCTCGTCTACTCTGGCTGAACATTTCATTAAAGAAATCTTCCGCATCCATGGATGTCCGTCTGAGATTGTGTCAGATAGAGGAGTACAATTCGTTTCCAGATTCTGGCGGGCCCTTTGTAAAACCTTGGGCATACGATTAGCACTCTCATCGTCTTACCATCCGCAATCTAACGGACAAACGGAACGAGTCAATCAAGATCTTGAGACTTTTATTAGGATGTTCTCTTCAGCCAACCAAGACAACTGGGTAGAATTGCTCCCTTGGGCTGAATTCGCCCATAACAACATGTACCATGAGTCATCATCCAAAACTCCATTCTTTGTGGTCTACGGTCACCATCCGTCTTTTCCGGAATTTCCTGCCCTCCCGCCCACCCAAGTTCCTGCTGTGGAGACTGCTTGTCAAACCTTCAAAAATATCTGGTCTCAGGTCAAAACCTGTTTAAAGAAGACATCTAATAAATATAAGTCTTTCGCAGATAAGAAGAGGCGGGCTATTCCACCACTAAAAATTGGAGATCGTGTCTGGTTATCTACCAAAAATATTCGTTTGAAGGTTCCATCTATGAAATTCGCCCCTCGTTTTATTGGTCCATATAGGATCATTCAAGTTATCAATCCAGTATGTGTTAAACTTCTTCTTCCTAAGAATCTTCGGATTTCCAATGCCTTCCATGTGTCCTTGCTCAAACCTCTCATCATCAACCGTTTCTCGACTCCTCCCTCAGCACCGCAGCCAGTTCAAGTTCATCAGGAGGAGGATTTCGAGATTACTGAGGTATTGGATGCAAAAATTTCGCGAGGAGTCCTCCGTTTCCTCGTTCATTGGAAGGGCTTTGGTCCTGAAGAGCGTTCATGGATCAAAGCTGAAGATCTTAATGCTCCTGCCCTTCTGAAGAAGTTTTATTCCAAAAATCCGGACAAGCCCGGTTCCAGGCGTTCTGTGCCCACCTTTAAAAGGGGGGGTACTGTCACTCACCGGACTGTGAGTGCTTCTTCCCGGACATTTAGGAACCGTGGCCGTCCTCCATCCTGAGGGACTGCGCATGCGCAGCCCTTTCTATTTCTCCAGTGTGTGTTCCTTTAACTTAATTGGCAGATCAGGCAACCTCCCTATATTAAGCACCTGTGGTCATCACCACATTGCCTGATCTTGGAGTCTCATTCCCCATGAGTCTCTGAAGGTGTTCCTGTGTTTCCTTGTTTATTCAGCCCTGCTGATTCCTGTGGTTTCCAAACCACTTCTACCTCTGTGGTTTCCAAACCACTTCTGCTACTGTGGCTCCCATACCACTTCTACCATCTACTGTATCATCGTGACTGTGAGCTGATTCCTATCCGCTGCCTCCGTGCACTACAGTCTTCTAATCACTTCAACTCTACCATGTATCATTGGGACTGTTAGCTGATGCCTATCCGCTGCCTCCGTGCATTACAGGCTTCAACCACATCCACTCACCTGTTCATGTTTGTGACTGCCAGCTGATTCCTATCCGCTGCCTCCGTGCACTACAGGCTTCAACCTGCAACTCGTCTGTGTTTCATCATCGTGACTGTTTGGCTGATTCCTATCCGCTGCCTCCGTGCACTACAGTCTTCAACCTGCAACTCGTCTGTGTTTCATCATTGTGACTGCTAGCTGATTCCTATCCGCTGCCTCCGTGCACTACAGTCTTCAACCTGCAACCCGTCTGTGTTTCATCGTGACTGTTTAGCTGATTCCTATCCGCTGCCTCTGTGCGCTTCAGTCTTCAGTCCTTGTCTACTCTACCGTGTTTCCTTGAGTCTGCTGCCACTATTGCTACCCGCTACTCTCCGTGATCATCTGTTCCAGTTCAACTCTGCTCCGGTGTCCCATCGTTACTGCACCTGCTGGTTGCTATTGGTTACCTCCGTGTTCCCGCAGAGACCCGCTGCTGTTACTTCTCAGCGCTACTCATCCATCTACTGCTGATCCGCTCTCCACGCCTTCCTGTGTTCCCTGCTGGTCTACCTACCTGTGCGCTGCACCTGCTAGACCTCTGCTTCACCCATCCAGGGACTTGTATCCTGCTGGCCTCCTGCCCTTCAGGTATCTCTGCACTCCTGTCTGACTGCCTTCTCCTGAACCACGGTATGCATATTTCCCATTGACTGTGCTGTGTATTGCATACCTTGCTGGACTGTGTTGGTTCTCCTCTGGAGTGTACTATCTGCTGACTCTACTGCCATCATTGACTGTGTTATCTTATGCCGGATTACTTCAAGAGACTTTCTATATTGGCAGTGTTGTTCAGTCATTTATACATTTATATTGTGCATATTACTGTGGATCAAAGTCAAGGTGCCCGTGTATATATTGTGTTGCAGTCTCTCCCCGTGCACCTCCTCACATATATATTCAGTAGTACAACTTGCTAGTGGCAGACCACTGACTCCTGTTTACAGTTTCACCTGTTCCAGTATCCTCTCACATAGCAGTGGTACATCTTGCTAACGCAGACCACTGACTCCCCGGATACCTCCACTTGGATTCCATTCCTTCACTCTGACAGCGGTACAACTTGCTATCCGCAGACCGCTGACTCTCATCACCTCCTCGTTTCTGTTGGACATTCCTCCTCACTATAGCAGTGGTACAACTTGCTACCGCAGACCACTGACTACCTTCACGTGTCCTTTGTCCATACAGTTCCTCGTGTATTACTACCTCCATATTGCCAGTGCTGCTAGTCATAGACTTTCCTGAGCATCTCATCATCTGCTATTTCCTGTTCCGTGATCACCCTGCGACCAGAGTACCATATTACTACCTATTCTGCTCTGGTAAGCCTATCACCTGGTGATCCCTGGGTAAAGACTCCTAGTGCCCGTGACAGCCGTTTAAGAAAGGTGGCCAATAATCGTGGGGCATGCAAATCTTCTTTAAAAACCCAAGACCTCTCCTCCGGTCCGAAGCCCCTCCAGTGCACCAGATACTGTAAACGTCCTCGGAATTTACGCTCAGCAAGAACCTGACTAACTTCATATTCGTCCCCAATAGTGGTTGGAATGGCTTGAGGAACAGGAGAGACCTGAGAAAATTTGAGTACCAGGGGTTTAAGGAGGGAGATATGGAAGGTGTTATGGATCTTCAGCGCAGGAGCAAGTTGGAGTCTAACAGTAACTGGGTTAATCACCTGACTTAATACAAAAGGACCAATAAAGCGGGGTGCCAGTTTAATAGAGTTAACCCGTAGTCTCAAATTCCAAGTGGACAACCACACCTTGTCCCCAACCTGAAGGATAGGCACAAGTCTTCTATGATGATCGGCGGAAGACTTATAATGATGTACAGATTTTAGCAGGTTCTGCTTTGTGGAAACCCATAGTTCAGCCATATCTTGAGTCATGGCATTGAGCATCAGGAACTGTGGGAGGTGGGGAAGAAAAATTGGGGAGAATAGGATGGGTCCCATACACAGTAAAGAAGGGTGAATATCCAGAAGAAGAATGACTATGATTGTTATGGGCAAATTCTGCCCAAGGCAGCAGAAGACTCCAATTGGACTGGTTGTGTGAGGAAAAGCAGCGGAGAAATAATTCCAAGTCCTGATTTACCCGCTCTGTCTGGCCGTTAGTCTGTGGGTGATACCCAGAGGAAAATTTAAGAGCAATACCCAAATCTTTGCAAAAGGCCCTCCAGAATCGGGAGATGAACTGCACGCCACAGAAACATGTGCCCAACGGAGCGCCTTCAGGCGTAGATGAGGTTCCAGAAAGGAGCACCCGACTGGAGGTGTACGAGTGATAGCCACAATGCAAGAAGGTTCAATCACCGGAGGAGGGTCAGTAGTAGGAGGAGTATCGGAGATGTCAAACGAACGGGAGAGAGCATCAGCCTTGGAATTCAGAATACCAGCAGGTAGGTGAGTTTAAGATTAAACCGAGCAAAAAATGAGGACCATCTGGCTTGACAGGGGTTTAGACACCGGGCATCCCGAAGGTAGATGAGGTTCTATGATTGGTAAAGACAGTCACCGGGTGAAGAGCACCCTCCAGAAGATGACGCCATTCCTCAAGCGCGGATTTCACTGCGAGTAACTCTTTATCTCCTATGCCATAGTTAGACTCGGAAGGGGAGAATTTCCTCAAAAAGAAACCACAGGGGAGTAGTTTTCCAGTGATAGATTCCTGCGACAGAACTGCCCCAACTCCAACCAAGGAAGCATCAACTTCGACTAGGAATGGTCTGTTTTGATCGGGCTGAGCAAGTACAGAAGCGGAAGAGAAGGCCTTCTTTAGTACTTCAAAGGCGGAGACAGCCTCTGGGGACCAAACCTGAGGGTTAGCTGACCTCCTGGTCAGGGCAGTGATGGGAGCGATGATGGAGGAGAATAGTGGTATAAACTGTCGATAGTAGTTGGCGAAGCCAATAAATCTTTGAATAGCTTTTAGTCCCACAGGTCTTGGCCACTTAAGGATTGCAGATAACTTTACCGGATCCATCTGCAGACCAGCCCCCGACACAATGTAGCCCAGGAAGGGAATCTGTGGCACCTCAAAAACGCACTTCTCGAGTTTGCAGTATAGTTTATTTGTGTGTAGGCGAGACAGGACCTCTTTAACATGACAACGATGGTTAACCAGATCAGAGGAAAAGATTAAGATATCGTCTAGGTAAGCTACAACCGAAACGTAGAGGAGGTCTTGAAAAATCTCGTTAATAAAAGACTGGAACACAGCAGGAGCGTTACACAGCCCAAAGGGCATCACTAAATATTCAAAGTGTCCTTCCTTGGTACAGAAAGCAGTCTTCCACTCGTCTCCTGAGCGTATACAAATAAGATTGTACGCCCTCCGCAGGTCTAGTTTGGTAAAGATCTTGGATCCAGCAATCCTGTCAAAGAGTTCAGAAATAAGCGGCAGCGGGTATCTGTTTTTGACGGTAATGGCATTCAATCGCCGATAGTCAATACAAGGCCGTAAGGAGCCATCCTTCTTCTTAACAAAGAAAAATCCTGCGCCAGCAGGAGAGGTAGACTTCCTGATTAACCCACGCTGAAGATTTTCAGAAATATAGGTAGTCCTAGCAGAATTTTCAGGTAGAGATAATGGGTAGATTCTGCCCTTAGGGAGTGGTTTGTCAGGAAGAAGTTCAATAGCACAGTCCCAGGGACGGTGAGGAGGAAGGGTTTCTGCAGCGGCCTTGCAAAACACATCCTGGAAGGAGAGATATAGAGATGGTAAGTCAATCTGAGGAGACGTCAAACGACAGGGAACAGGGGACTGACCAAGTTTTAGGCCAGCCAAACAAGACTTGAAACATCAGGGACCCCAAGAGGTAACCATCGCACGACTCCAATCGAATTGGGGAGAGTGAAGCTTGAGCCAAGGTAATCCTAGAATGACGGCATTCACTGAGCGAGGGAGAACCAGGAACTCGATGACTTCAGAATGTAGCACCCCTACCGTCAGCCGAATTGGAGTGCAGATATGGGAAACCGACCCGTTGGAGATCCGATTCCCATCCACTGCGGTGAGGAATAACGGCTGAGGCAATTTTAGTGTGGATAATTGGAGTTGCGATGCCAGTGTGGCAGAGATGAAATTCCCGGCAGAGCCGGAATCCACAAAGACGGAGGTCTCAAAAGGGCCGACAGCAGTTTCCAAGGAGATGGGCATGAGGCAATCAGTGCCAGAAGTAGAGTAGGGAGTAGTAACCCCAACTCCTAAGCTGGCCTCCCCACCACCGACTAGGAGGGGGTGTTTCCCGGTCTCTTGGTGCTAGAGGATATAACATGACCAGGGTCTCCGCAGTACAAACAAAGATTTTGCTTAAAGCGTCGCTGACGTTCCTCAGGTGTTAGTCGGGAACGGCCGATCTGCATGGGTTCCTCCATAGGCACGGGATTCTGAAATAGGGGAGTGAGGCGAGTAGAAGTCCGTCTGGTGGCGGAACGTTCCAGAGTACGCTCCCGAAAGCGTAGATCTATGCGGTTGCATAGGGAGATCAAGGAGTCCAGATCCGCTGGAAGTTCTCATGAGGTAAATTCATCTTTAACTCGATCTGCCAGTCCTTGCCAGAAAGTCGCCACTAAAGCTTCATTATTCCAACTGAGCTCGGAGGACAGGGTGTGGAATTGAATTGCGTACTGACCGACTGTCAGAGATCCCTGGCGTAGATTCCAAAGGCTGGAAGCCGTTGAAGAAATACGACCGGGCTCATCAAAAACTTTTCGGAATGCCTCAATAAACGAAGAGGCACTAGCCAACAAGTGGTCATTATGCTCCCACAGGGGGGAGGCCCAGGCTAGAGCTTGTCCAGACAAAAGAGATATAATGAAGGCCATCTTAATGCGTTCTGAGGGAAAGGATGCTGGATTGCATTCGAAGTGGATAAGACACTGATTAAGGAACCCTCTGCATTTCTTGGGTTCTCCATCAAATTTATCCGGCGTGGGAAGTTTTAACGAAGCAGTAGAGACCACCACGGGAGAGGATGAGGTTGCCGCGGCAAAAGAAGTCGTCACAGGCACGGCCTGAGTAGAAGTCACGGAAGTCTGAAGGGTCTCGAGACGCGCTGCGACTCCTTGAATACATTGCAGCAACTGCGCCTGCTCGGCTTCCTGTTTTTCAACTCTGTGAGCCAGGTGGAGGAGAATGTCTCTAGCAGATGGTTCGCCAGGCGTTTCGGTTGACATTGCCAAAGCAAACTGTCACTAGGAAGGTGTCTGCACCTGCAAGTATTGGCACAACTACACTTGGAGGCACGGAATTTAACACGCCGCCAGTTTTCACCAGGGACCCCCGCAAGGAAGTTTGGACTTTGTGGCGAACGACGTGCAGGTCGCGGCCCTCCCAGGTAGCTACTTGTGAGTTGATGGAGATAATCAATGTCGTACAGGCAGGAGTCAGAACCAGACGGGCGGAGAAGGTACCAAATCAGAAAGCGAAGAATAGTCAGCAGGCCGGGGTCAGAACCGGAGATACAATGCAGGACAATAGGAAGATCCAAAAGCAAAGTCAGGGAGAGCCGGGTCAGTAACAGGAAGCAAATGGCAGGTAAGCTAATATACACAGGAACGCTGGAGGCTAGAATACTAGTTGCTCTGGCACCCTAGTGGTGTCAGAGCAGGTGTTATATAGAGAGTGATGGTCTCTCATTGGTGGGCAGTGGTTCGGCGGTCAGACGCGCTGACCGCCGACCAGAAGTTCCATTGCGCGTCCTGTCATCATGGTGATGGGCGCGCATGTGCACCTGACCACCGGGGATGCATCAACGGGGCGCTCTGACGTGATCAGGCGTGAGTCCCCACCTAGCGAGGAAGTGCGGGGGCGGCGCCTGATAACTGTATAGTCTACTGTTTGTACTGTGTGCGGCGCTGTGGAAACCTTGTGGCGCCCTACAAATAAATAATAATAATAATAATAGAGACTCACGTCTTCGAATCTTCTGGCGCAGTTCTGCAAGGAGCTTGGGCTGCCGGAGATCGCTGCAGCACCGCTGGAGCTGGACGATGGTCCTCCTTTTATGATAACGCAGGTGGAGGTGTCTGCAGACCCTTTGATAGGCCCGCAGCTTTATTTCATTGGAGATCATATCTCCCCGAGGGCACGTTATCCATGCCCTCGGTTAGCACCCTCAACTCGCAACAAGTGAATAAAGCGGTCCTCATTTTCAATGACACTCACACAAAATGGTATTATTCTGCGCTGTGATTGGTTCTCTCAGCATGTATGGCCGCGCTAACGTCACACGCGGATCTTTCAGACACCTGTGTGTGTAATGGTTCTCTCCCACCAAAAACATGGCGGCCGTCGCGGATGAGACGAGTACTCTGTGCTCTGCAATTAGGAAGAGAGTGTACACCTGGTTTATTAATACAATCCTGCTTTTAAACACACCTGGACTTTGCTTTCCTTCCTGTTCATTTGCTATTTTGCAGGGCAGGCCAAGAAGTGGATTTTTTGTGTGGTGCTTCTTACCAAGCAAACAAACTGTAAGTTCAAAATGTTCAGATATTTTTCAATATTTACAAAATGTTTGACTCACATAATGGAGCCAGTTTTTTTTAGGAAGAATTATGTGTGACATTGCTGTAATCTAAATGTACCAAAAAGTGGCCTTGGGCTTAAATTTAACATAGAAAGTATACAATTTCATGATACACTCGGCTAATTACCTTCTCCTTAACAAACACACTAATGTCATTATAGCATTGATGGACACATGGCTCCCAATGTATCTATTAACTTAATTAGAGTATTGAAAAAAAAAAGTACATTTGTAGTACACACTATTAATTGTGGTGGTGGTGGGTGAATTTGACAATAAACTTAAATGTCTAATCACAATCTGGGGTTGCCACTCAGAAAAGTTGAATGTGATATAAGTGACTTTACTGTGTTGATAACGTGAAAAACATTGTTAGTATTTTGAAAGTGGAGAGTGGTAGTATTAGCAGAATGTTGAAGTATTTATTGTAGGCCAATGAGGTAAAAAGACAGTGGCCTAAGTCAATGATGGTGAAATATTGAAGCAACAATGATGATTAGATTAATGGGCATGTGCTTGATACATAGGTAGAAGTTTGCTAAATACTATCTTTAAGGGGGTGGATGGGCTTACAATCTTTAATTGCACCTGACTGTTTGCATTGCAAATAAATACACTTCTTTTCTTTTCAATAGCAATATGTCTGATGCAAGCCCCAGTGCCGAACAGGCCCCAGGGCTGCCTATTCGGCGAAAACATAATTTCAATGACCTGGACCTGGAAGTACTAGTGGATCAGGTGCTACAGAGGTTTCACTCTGAAGAGCGGCAGCTCACTGGCCCTGAGCGCCAAAGACATTGGCAGGAAATAACTGAATCGATCAATGCAAGTTCAGAAACGGTACTAATCAAATTGTTGTCCTAAATCCCTAGTTATGTTGCATGACTGTGTATAGTAGTAATATATATATATATATATATATATATATATATATATATATATATATATGTGTGTATATGTGTATATATGTGTATGTATATATATATATATATATATATATATATATATTTTGTCGAAGTCAGCAAATTGGATAAAGTCATTTCAATTAAAGTCGAGCAAACTTGGTTGTCTTTGTCTGAAAATATGCGTACGGTACGCTACGGCGTACAAGGGCACGCTACGGCGTGAAAGGGCGTACGCATCCACTACACGTGGCAGCAACAGTAATTGGTCTTTTACCATACATTCGCACAAACTTGCATACCGTATTTGCCGGCGTATAAGACGATTGGGCGTATAAGACGACCCCCAACATTTCCACTCAAAATATAGAGTTTGTTATATACTCGCCGTATAAGACTACCCCCTCTTCCGCACACCTTCCACACACCAAATAAAACGTAAAAAGAACATCAGATTTGATTTCAACATGTTAATTTATATTTGAATGCCTATGACATGCAGGAAAACTGTCACAAGGCTGTATGTTATCAAACATGTACAGTAAACATAAAACAGTGCAAGTTTATTAAACGTAATTCACTAGTCAATGATAGAAGGAAGATAACAAATAGAGGGAGAGAGCAAGTGCACACTTACCCCTTGGCATAATCTTTAATGCTTTTTCATTTGATTTCCAATCCCGAACCATCTTTTCTGTTACTCCATATTGTCTTGCAGCAGCACAATTATTAAGTTCCATGGCAAAGTTTACAACTTTAAGTTTAAAACTTGCATCATATTTCTTTCTTTTTGCTGGTGCCATGATAGGGTTGATAGGGGTTTGACTGCTGGACATTTTCTATGCTGTATTGTACTGTACAATGGTGCAGTACTGTGGTTGGCTGTTGGCTGTATACAAAGCCTGATTGGATTGGTCCCTGCTCCCTGTCTGCCCTCCCTGTCAGCAGAACGGGCCGGTCACGCCGAAAAGGCTGGCACCCCTGTATCGCTGCTGATGCTCGCTGCAGCCACGCTGATGACCCGCCGCGGCCGCACTGGATACCGCGTGATATTGGACCCGGTGTATAAGACGACCCCCCCACTTGGAGGCATGTTTTTCAGGGCAAAAAAGTAGTCTTATACGCCAGCAAATAGGGTACTTATAAAATAGTACACATTAATGGTAGTTGCAACACATAGTCAGTTATGTCGAAATATAGTAGTATTTATGTGTTATATTAAAGTTACATGCATATTAGTGAAATATACGGAACAGGTTGAAGGAATCATTTCATGAGTGGTATCATAATAAACCTCTTTACATTTCCTACTGTTTGGTGCACTCTGCGAAGGAATGGCAGAGTGCATACACAAGTTATGAATGAAAGGGAATTATGAACTACTTAAGACTAAGGAATCTTGGCGGGAAGAGCTGAGCATACCCCCTGGAGAGGTGACCCCCTCCTTTGGATTCCTTAGGATGAACTAGCCAATGATTGACAACCCCTTGGACCTTCCTGAGACCTGGACCAATAGATGCAAGCTATACCATCTTCATTGTATTACTGTATTTCTGTGTGTATATAAGCAGCAGCTTCACATCTAGTGTTCAGACATCTTGTCCCCAGACTTCAGGATTGAATGACTGCACACTGGATCCAGAGCGCCTGCGATAAGTAACGGCTGTATTTATTATCACTTCGCTTGAACATATTATTCTACTATTTGCGAATAAATCTTTGTGCGTTGGAAACACAAATTGAGGTTCGACAATCGTTATTGGTTAGCGACAATACGCACATAACAATTTGGGGGCTCGTGAGCTTTGGAGCTTTCGTTGCCGATGATACGCAAGACCAACGGATTTCGGTTCCGCAACAAAGGGTGGAGACGCGTCATATACGGGTAAGAACGCAATGTGTTCAAAACCTGAATTTTACTCTGTGTTGTGAAACCAAATGTCCGTTTTGCATTATCTAGGGCACGCTAACTAGAACCTAGGGACAAAAGAGAAAACTGTTTCTTTTTACTGTCATTGTGCGTTTTAACTGTATTGCATTGCTTAGCGTATGTGTATTTCCTGCTGTGCGTACGCGAACTTCCGGTAGATTTGCCACGTGGTTAAACAATCGTTTTGATAGTTATTATATGTATATAGTATAATTACTTGTGAAAACCTCTGAGACATTATTACTGGTGTTGGGAACTTTTGATTTTCTGCGCAGAAAAGGTGTATAGTGTGTGATTTTGTAACGTAGATACACTGTTTACTATTCATTGTGCTCAGTTGCTATCTGACGAGGCGGATTGCCCAACTGAAGGACGTTATACAGGGCAGGTATACCGAAAGCGAAAACCGGGTTTTCGCAAAGTGCTACCAATAGATCGCAAGGTTTGCTAATAATTAGTATTGGTAGGCAGTGCGATCTAACCGCACCGTTAGTGCAAATTGGTGAAGCAGCTAGGAGGAATTATACTGGAAAGGCAGGTTGATTTTATCAACTTGTGCTCCCAGCAATAATAAACTCAGCAGATTTTGTGGTGAGCCAGGGTATCGAGGAGCTGATAGCCCTTGGGGCCCACAGTGATATTTCTGTGTTAGGGAATTCTTGTTCGGAACAAGAGAAAGCGAGTGGACGCGGCTATCTGGAAATACGTTCACAAGGGGCATTAGAGATCTCTAGCAGTGATTGTAGCAACAAGGTTGAAATTGTTGGGTGGAAAGAACAGAGCATTGCGGTGTGTCTGTATTCCACAGAGAAGAGTATTGTTGGCCGGAAGGAACAGAGCATTGCGGTGTGTAGATTCTAGTTGTTTAACATGGGTGCTAAGCATACGCTAGAGAAGGCCAAGGTACTGCCTAAGGAAGGTCCTATTGGTTCAGCGAGGTTTCTCATGTGTAAGAAATATGGTGCATACGCAACTGTGTATTGTGACACGTGGGTCAAGATGACCAAAGATTGTGATAGGCCTTTCCCAACAATAGGAAGTTTTAATGCAGAGGTACTAAATACTGTAAAAGATAAAGTATGGTTGATCAAGTCAATGAAAAAGAGAAATAGAAATAATGATTGTTTAAAATTGTGGCAAATGGAAGGTAACACGTGGCAGAGTAGCGAATGCACAGCGGAAGTAGGCGTGGCTAAAAGCGCGCGCACAACGGACGTGGCCATTGAGAAGCGTGGCGAACGCAGCGCGCCCCTACCACCTTCTGTGGCGGGAGCGGTAAGTACAGCCGTTATTAAAACTGAAAAAAGAAAAATTGCTAAGTTGTATCCTGTTTTAAGCCAGTTTAAATCAAGTGTATCTGAAGATGAAGATGAACCCACTGTGATTTCGCCCATTGCCCATGCTGTTAGTGTACTAGAGGCTCAGCGCAAGTATGAGAAAATGGCTGAGATAGGTGAGAGTAGCGTGATCACTAGGAGTGAGAGCGTTCTAAATCTTGAAACAACAAATACTGTAGTGTCCCCTGAAGTCAGTGAACCAGTGGGTGCGTACCCAGTCCGCATAATATCAGTTCCCAATGGGAAACCGGATAAGGATGGTGTAGTTCCTTTAATAAATGTTACAATGCATTGTCCCTGGACTAGATCAGAATTGCGTTCCATTATGACTGTGTAACAGATTCTGGATACTATATTACTAATCTTGATTAGCACTGGCTTACCTGAGGTGCGGAGTCTAACGATCTCCCCGGTGTTCACCAAGAACCGCCGCAAGGCGGGGTGGGCTTCGCTGCCAGGAGTCGCAGGTCGCGGTCCCCAGGTTCGCCTCAAGATGTAGTACAGCGGAGTGAAGCGGTGGTAGCGGAGTCAAACAAGCCGGTTCGGTACACAGGAATGGAGTCAGGCAGAATCAGAAGGCAATTTGGAGTCAACAAGCCAGGTTCGGTACACGGGTCACAAGAATAGGAGAATGGTCAGCAAGCCAGGGTCGGTACACAGGGAAAGGAGAGCCAGGGAAGTCAAACAGGCAGAGATCAGCACACAGGAAGACACTGGAAACTGGAAGACACTGCAATCCACGAAGAGCAGGAGCCAGGAACAGGTAAGTGTTGCTCTGACACTCAGCGAGTGTCAGAGTGAGGTTTTTATACTGAAGGGGATTCAAAATCCCCACCTCTAGGGTTGTGGTCATGTGACCGCCTCCGGGTGTGGTCACATGGTCCTGAATGCGGAAGTGCGGCTGGACGGAGCGGCGAGGATCATGTAAGTCCGTGACAGTACCCCCTGCCATAAAGGTGGACTCCGAACACCTAATAGGGTTTCAAAGGAAATTTTTTATGGAAGGATTTAAGTAGACGGGGAGCATGTAGATCAATGGCTCTTACCCATGAGCGCTCCTCAGGGCCGTAACCCTTCCAATCTACCAAGAACTGTATGGCACCTTGAACTTTACGAGAATCTAGGATAGTTTTAATCTCGTATTCGACTTGATCCAGATCCACAGCAGGAGGAGGAGTTCTGGATGAGGTGGAGAATCTGTTGGTTACCATTGGTTTTAACAAGGAGACATGGAAGACATTGGGTATACGTAAAGAGGGAGGCAGACTCAATCTAAAGGCTATGGGATTAATAATCTCAGATATAGCGAATGGGCCAATAAACTTGGGAGCAAATTTTTTACTGGGAACCTTTAAACGAATGTTCTGGGTGGATAGCCATACCCTGTCACCAACTGCAAAACTTGGAGTCATTCTTCTCCTTTTATCGTAGAATTTTTTGGAACGAGTAGTTGCTTTCTTTAAATTTGTCTTGGTTTGTTCCCAAATATCAGATAAGTTACGAAACAGAGAGTCCACTGCTGGAACTTCAGAAGATGAGACTTGAGAGAAAGTGGGTAGTCTAGGATGGCAGCCATACAGAACAAAAAAGGGGGAGTTAGAGATGGCCTCATGGAAATGGTTGTTATGGGCGAACTCGGCCCAAGGGAGAAGGTCCACCCAGTTGTCTTGGTTACTAGAGATAAATATTCTTAGAAACTTCTCTAATTCTTGGTTGGTTCTCTCAGTAGCCCCATTGGACTGGGGATGATATGCGGAAGAAAAGTCAAGCTTAATCCCGGATTTATTGCAAAAAGACCGACAAAATTTTGATATGAATTGTGATCCCCTATCGGAGACAATATGTTGAGGACAGCCGTGGAGGCGAAATATTTCTTTAATAAAAATATCAGCTAAGGAGGAGGAAGAAGGAAGGCCTTTGAGAGCAATAAAGTGAGCTGTTTTAGAGAAGCGATCCATGACCACAAGCACTACAGTACAGGATTTGGAAGGAGGAAGGTCCGTGATAAAATCCATGGAGATCTGTGACCATGGGTAATCAGGAATGGGTAATGGGAGCAAGCATCCATAAGGCTTCTTCCTAGAGGTCTTGTGTTGAGCACATTTGGAACAAGCAGCAACAAATCTCTTCACATCCTCCAGCAAGGAAGGCCACCAGTAGCTTCGGGACAATAAGTCCCAGGTCTTGCGAATGCCGGCATGCCCAGAGAAGAGTGAGTGATGAGCCCAGTGAAGGAGCCGGGTGCGTAAATGTGGCAAGATGAATGTTTTGCCCGGAGGACAACCCTTTTTCAGGTGTGTAGCTGCCAATACTTGACATGGATTTACAATGAATTTATTATCTTCCGAGGATTCCATGTCAGCTGGATCAAAAGAGCGAGATAAGGCGTCTGCCTTCGTATTCTTAGATCCCGAGTGAAAAGTGATGTTGAAATCAAAGCGTGAGAAGAATAAGGACCACCTTGCTTGTCGAGGGTTTAGACATCGAGCAGTGCGTAAGTAAAGTAAATTCTTATGGTCGGTATATATGGTGATAGGAAATTGCGCTCCTTCTAGTAAATGTCTCCATTCGGAGAGAGCCAACTTGATGGCCAGGAGCTCTTTGTCGCCAATTCCATAATTCCTCTCAGCAGGTAAAAAGCGTCGGGAAAAGAATCCGTAGGGATGAAGTTTTCCAGAAGGACCTCGCTGTGATAGTACGGCTCCTGTGCCAACAGAAGAGGCATCTACCTCCAGGACAAAAGGACGAGAACAATCTGGCTGTTGAAGAATGGGTGCAGATGAAAAAAGAGACTTTAATAATATAAAGGCTTGGATAGCTTCAGTGGGCCAAATACCAGCATCAGCAGATTTGCGGGTCAATGATGTGATGGGAGCTACGAGAGAAGAGTACCCCTTGATAAATTGACGATAATAGTTGGAGAATCCTAGGAAGCGTTGAGTGGCCTTAAGGCCCGAAGGTTGGGGCCAGTCAAGTATGGCTTTCAATTTTGTGGGATCCATCTGTAGACCGGTGCCCGAAATAATATATCCCAGGAAGGGAATTTGTTTCTGCTCGAAGGTGCATTTCTCCAATTTGCAAAATAGCTGATTTTTTCGGATACGAGAGAGGACCTCCAATACATGAGTACGATGAGATGCTAGATCTTGAGAAAAGATGAGAATGTCGTCCAAGTAGATGACTACGGATTGGTACAAGAGGTCTTGAAACAGCTCATTCATAAAGCTCTGAAATATGGCTGGGGCATTGCATAGCCCGAAAGGCATGACCAGATATTCAAAGTGGCCGTCTCGGGTGTTGAACGCCGTCTTCCATTCATCCCCCTCCTTAATGCGTATAAGGTTATACGCTCCTCTGAGATCAAGTTTAGAAAAGATGGTGGCACCCTTAATCCGGTCAAATAATTCAGAAATCAGTGGCAGTGGATACCGATTTTTAACGGTAATGGCATTCAGGCCTCTGTAATCAATGCAAGGGCGGAGGCCCCCATATTTCTTTTTTACGAAGAAGAAGCCAGCCCCAGCTGGGGAGGCAGACTTGCGGATGAAGCCCCTCTTTAGATTTTCTTGGATATACTCCTCCATAGCCTTAGACTCCAGGAGGGAAAGGGGGTAGACACGGCCCCTGGGAACGGGTTTACCAGGTATCAGATCAATGCCACAGTCCCAGATTCTGTGAGGAGGAAGTCTAGTGGCCTCTTGTTGACAAAAAACATCAGAGAAAGTTTGGTATGGTTCAGGTAGGAGAGTCACAGGAAATTCTTGGGAACGTCTAGGACTATTCGGAGGAACCACTCTCTGTAGGCAGCGAGAGAAGCAGGACTGTCCCCAGGACAATATGTGACCAGATTTCCAGTCCAAGTTGGGAGAGTGGACACGCAGCCATGGAAGTCCTAGGATGACTGGGTTGGTAGACCTCTGTATTACTAGAAAAGAAATCTTCTCTCGATGAAGTGCTCCTATCTGAAGCAGAAGGGGAATAGTGCATACCAGAATGGACCCCTCAGGAATTCTTCCCCCATCAATAGCCATCAGAGAGATGGGTTGTTCCAAAGCTTGTGTGGGAATAGCGAATTGTTTAACTACAGTGGCAGAAATGAAATTTCCTGCGGCTCCGGAATCTAGAAGAGCCGACTGCGGGAAGGTCTTTTGTGCTAACTGGAGGGAAATGGGAATAGACAGGCAATCATTACTATTGGGAACTGACTGACACTGAGAAAAGAGGCCCAACGATACAGCTCCAGAACTCGTTAGGCCCTGTCGTTTCCCGAGCGTTTGGGACAAGAACTCAGAAGATGGCCGCTCTCTCCACAATATAAACACAACTTGTTCCGAAATCTCCTCTCCCTTTCTTCGGCTGATAGGCAGGTCCTCCCAAGTTGCATGGGCTCTTCAGGAGGAAGAACAGGGGTTTGGAAGTTGGGGGCCAAACGAATCATACTACGCCGCGACTGTTCCTTCTCGGAATTACGTTCCTTGAAACGCAAATCAACTTTGACACAGAGGGAGATAATGTCGTCCAAAGACGTAGGGAGTTCCTGGGATACCAACTCGTCTTTGATTCGGTCTGAAAGGCCCTGCCAGAATGTAGCTACTAGGGCCTCATCGTTCCAGCGAAGTTCAGAGGCCATAGTTCTGAAGTGGACCGCATACTGCCCCACAGACTGGTTTCCCTGGCGGAGACGTAGTAAGCCGGAAGCGGCATTGGACACCCTTCCTGGCTCATCAAATATTTTCTTGAAGGTGGACAAGAAGAGGTTGAAGTTATGTAGAATGGGGTCGCTCCTCTCCCATAAGGGGGAAGCCCATGCTAAGGCTTGACCGGACAATAACGAAATCACATAGGCCACTTTCGTTTTTTCGGAAGGGAAGTTCCCAGGTAGAAGCTCGAATTGTATGGAGCATTGATTTAAGAATCCTCTGCAATATTTAGGGTCTCCATCGAACTTGGGTGGGTTAGGTAACCGTAACTGCGAGGAAGAAGCTGCTGCTGCGGCCTGAGGTACAGGAGCCACTGCCGGCCCAGGTGATCCACCAGCCACAAGGGTGTTCTGGACAACATCCAACTGAGTGGATAGACTATTGAGGAATTTTAAAAGTTGCTCTTGGTTAGCTTCTTGCTTATTCATCCTTCCTACTAAATGCTCCAACAGATCTTTAGCTGTGGTATCCATGGTCAGAGCAAACTGTAACAGATTTTGGATACTATATTACTAATCTTGATTAGCACTGGCTTACCTGAGGTGCGGAGTCTGACGATCTCCCCGGTGTTCACCAAGAACCGCCGCAAGGTGGGGTGGGCTTCGCTGCCAGGAGTCGCAGGTCGCGGTCCCCAGGTTCGCCTCAAGATGTAGTACAGCGGAGTGAAGCGGTGGTAGCGGAGTCAAACAAGCCGGTTCGGTACACAGGAATGGAGTCAGGCAAATTCAGAAGGCAATTTGGAGTCAACAAGCCAGGTTCGGTACACGGGTCACAAGAATAGGAGAATGGTCAGCAAGCCGGGTCGGTACACAGGGAAAGGAGAGCCAGGGAAGTCAAACAGGCAGAGATCAGCACACAGGAAGACACTGGAAACTGGAAGACACTGCAATCCACGAAGAGCAGGAGCCAGGAACAGGTAAGTGTTGCTCTGACACTCAGCGAGTGTCAGAATGAGGTTTTTATACTGAAGGGGATTCAAAATCCCCGCCTCTAGGGTTGTGGTCATGTGACCACCTCCGGGTGCGGTCACATGGTCCTGAATGCGGAAGTGCGGCTGGACGGAGCGGCGGGGATCAGGTAAGTCCGTGACAGACTGAATTCCCAGATCCTAGAAAAGAGTTGGCAAAGTGTCAGAAATTTGTTAAAGACTTAGGAAATGCACACGAACCAACCGATAAGGATTGGCGTGTAGTGTTGAGGGCGTGTCTTCCTCTTAATACTGACATACAAAAATGTATTAAAGATTGTTTGTTGGAGGAAGATGACACCTTGACTGATGAGATTAACCAAAAAAAATAGAACAAATTGTCAAACACTTAGCCATCTATTTTCCAGTAGTAGTAAATTGGAGTAAGATTTTCACCATAAAACAAAAGGATAGTGAAACAGCCTCAGATTACTTTGCTAGAGCTATAGCAGCGATAACACGGTTTACTGGGATATCCAACATAGGGGAGGACCCTCATCATAGGGAAGTAGCTGTAGGAGTATTAATGGATGGCCTTAGAGAAAATTTAAAAACCAGAGTACAAACCACATTACCTAATTGGAGAGGCATTACAGTAGATTCTCTTAGGGAGTCTGCTGTGGAGCATGACAAAAACGTTTTTAGACAGAAGGAGGAGAAAGGTGATAGGTTAATGACGGTAAGTATACAGGCTCTAGAGGGGATGCATACACGACCACCAGCATACAACCCATATAACAAGAAACCTAAAGTGATCAGATGTTTCAGGTGTAACGAAGAAGGCCATATTGCAAGAGACTGTAAAAAAACAAGACAGGATACACATATGGATAGGGAATCATATAGGTATCCTCCACGGAGAAACACACATAGGCAAGAGAACACACCGTTACCTGCGCATTTTATAGCAGCAAATGCTGCGTGGGAAAGCAATAGTCAGCGCTAGGGGTCAGGTCATACCTGTAGTCTACAGCCAGTGAGGTTAACTGAGAGTCAGATGGAAGAACCAACAATGATAGTTGACATAGCTGGCAGGAAACAAACTTTTCTTGTAGATACAGGGGCGGCCCGATCTGTGATAACCTCTCCTTTCAATCTACAGGTGACCAGTAAAACAATTCCAGCCATCGGGGTAACGGGAAAAGTGTTGCATTATCCACTAACTAAACCAGCTGAGGTTACTATCGGGCCCCTGCAAACCAAGCATTCGTTTCTCTTGGCTGCGGCGGCTCCTACTAACTTGCTAGGGAGAGACTTGTTATGTAAAATGGGATGTGTCATATACTGTACTTCTGATGGTGTGTTCTTAGATATACCGGAGAAGGTCGCACATGAGGTACAGGATATATTGGACACCCCTCAAAGGGTAATGTTACACTCTACTGTTATAGAACACAGTCCATCTCAAGTAAAGGGGATGTTGCTGGAAATACCAGGTTCACTATGGACCAGAGATGGACAGGACACTGGACTGATGGCAAACGTAGCCCTGTCATGGTCAATCTAAAAAGTGGTAGGATAGCTCCAAAAATCCCACAGTATCCATTAAAACCGGAGGTGGAACTAGGGGTATATCCTGTTATTGAGAGGCTGTTACAACAAGGGATTTTAATTCGTACAGCCAGTACAGCAAATAGTCCCATTTTCCCTGTAAAGAATAATGGGGGGAGGGGCTATAGATTAGTCCAGGACTTAAGGGGAATTAATAAAGTTGTTGAGAGCCAATTCCCCGTAGTGCCGAATCCAGCTGTCATCCTCATGCAGATTTCACCGTCTGCCAGTCATTTTACTGTCATTGATCTATGTTCTGCTTTCTTCTCAGTCCCTCTTCACCCTAACTGCCAATACCTTTTTGCATTCTCCTACAGGGGAGTGCAATACACATGGACCAGACTACCCCAGGGGTTCATTGACAGCCCCAGTATTTTCTCCCAAGCCTTACATGACTGTTTGCAATCCTTTCAACCCCACAATGGGTCTGTTCTAATTCAATATGTGGACGATTTGTTGTTGTGCTCTGATTCTTTTATGTCATGTTTACATGATACTAAATTGTTGTTGCTTCATCTTTCACAAACAGGGCACAAGGTGGCAAAGGATAAATTACAGCCATGTCAGACTAAGGTCAAATACTTAGGACACTGCCTCACTAAGGGGCTAAGACACCTGACAACCGACAGGATTGAGGCCATACAACACATGACTCTGCCGCAGAGCCAGAAGCAGATTCGTACTTTCCTGGGGATGTGTGGATACTGTAGATCCTGGATCCCAGGTTTTTCTATTCTGGCATTACCATTGCAGGAGCTAGTTTCTTCCTCAAAACCAGAACGTGTTGTACACACAGAAGAGTCAGAGCAAGCGTTCTTTAATTTTAAAGACAGTCTGACTAGAGCACCTGCATTGGGAATACCTGATTATGAAAAGCCTTTTGAGCTATTTTGTACAGAAGCTGATGGTTGTGCAGCAGGTGTCCTCGCACAGAAACATGGTGACGCTAGCAGACCGGTAGCATACTACAGTGCACAATTAGACAATGTGGCAAGATCACTCCCAACATGTCTCAGAAGTGTAGCAGCAACGGCTCTTCTGGTAAGTAAGAGCGAGGACGTAGTATTAGGACATAATTCAACTATCTATACACCCCATGCTGTATCAGCTCTGTTAAATTCAGCCCAAACCAGACATGTTTCTTCACCTAGATTCACAAAGTGGGAACTAGCCCTGATGGCACCCTCAAACATCACCATCAAACGATGTAGCACCTTAAATCCAGCTGCATACCTTCCGTATGTGTCTCTAGAGGCACAAAGGGTGGGAGGTGAGGAAACCCTGGTTGATGATGAGTTAGGCAAGAATACTGACACGCATGACTGTATGGAACACCTGAATCAGACCTTTACTGCAAGGCCCGACATACGTGACACCCCCTTAGAAAATGTAGATTTTACGTTTTATACAGACGGAAGTTGTCATAGACAGACAGAGACGGGAGAGCTATGTACTGGTTACGCTGTTGTAGACAATCAGGATGTGGTAGAAGCTGAACCCCTTGGCCCACCTCACTCAGCCCAGGTGGCGGAACTAGTAGCACTAAGGAGAGCGTGTGAATTGGCAGAGGGTAAATCAGCCAATATATATACTGACTCTAGGTACGCCTTCGGGGTAGTGCACGATTTTGGGGCCCTTTGGCGTCTTAGAAACTTTACGACAGCAGCAGGTACACCAGTGGCACACTCTCAACACATAAAAGGACTTCTGACAGCGACACAGTTACCCAGGACAGTAGCCGTCATAAAGTGCAAAGCCCATACCTTTGAAGAAGACCCAGTGTCATTGGGCAACAACAGGGCAGGCGAAGCTGCTAAATGGGCAGCAGGGCAACCTATGACTGTATCGACCGAGACTTTGATGGTTTCTCAGACATTAGACATGCAGAAATTAATTGAAATGCAAGATTTGTGTTCCCTGCAGGAAAAGGCGGTCTGGAAGGCGAAGGGATATGGTCAAGAGTCCTCAGGACTCTGGAGGGATGGACAAGGTAAGCCTGTAGCTCCCCGAACATACTATCCAAGCCTGGCTGAAGCAGCACACGGCCTGACTCACCTGGGTTAAGAAGCTATGTGCAAACTGGTGAGAGCATACTGGTGTGCTCCCGGATTTTCCTCTCAAGCTGGTAAGAAAGCAATGTCATGTCTTACTTGTTTGAGGAAAAATGTTGGGAAAACTATTCCAACTGAGCCATCCCACATCCCTCCTACAGACGGACCTTTTCAGGTAATACAAATTGACTATATCCAATTACCACCGTGCAGGAATCTAAAGTATGTGTTAGTGTGTATTGATGTGTTTTCCGGTTGGGTAGAAGCATATCCGGCAGCCACTAATACTGCTGTGTTCACTGCAAAGAAAATTGTACAAGACTTTGTGTGTAGGTTCGGTATCCCTAGAATCATTGAAAGTGATAGGGGTACCCATTTTACTGGTGATATCTTCTAAAATATGTGTAAACTCATGGGAATCGGTAGCAGACTTCACACCCCTTACCGACCACAAGCCAGTGGTAAGGTGGAGAGAGTAAACGGTACTATCAAGAACAAGCTTGGCAAGATAATGGCTGAAACTGGGTTGGCATGGCCAGAGGCTTTGCCATTGGTCCTCCATAGCATTCGGACCACTCCTAGACCTCCTCTTAATCTGTCCCCCTTTGAGATACTGTTCGGACGACAACCTCATTTGATCGTGAGTCCACAAGACGACTTGAAGTGTAATAATGAAGTGACTGTACAATATCTTATAAGAATGAGTAGACAGCTAAAGCAACAACAACAAAAACTAAAAATGCTGTCACCTGGTATGCCAGAAACGAACTGTCGTGATGTTGAACCTGGAGACTATGTTATGATCCGCAATTTCTTACGTTCAGGTTGTTTAACAGACCGTTGGGAAGGCCCGTACCAAGTGCTGCTGACCAGTACTACATCACTGAAGGTTGCAGAGAGAGACACTTGGGTCCATTCCACCCACTGCAGGAGAGTCCATAATCTGGAAAAAGTGCAAGATAAAACTAAGACCGACGACATAGATCTGTCACTTGTGAGTCTGTTCCGGGAGACCTAAAGCCTGCAGTCGAGACACCTGATTTAGAAACGTTGCCCCAGAACTATCTTTCCAGCGATGGAGTGGTGGTTTTTGTTTTTCTTTTGTTCCAGGATTTTCCTTGTTTTTAATCTTTCTAGGACATTCTATTATTGTGAAGGAGGATGGAGGACGGAGGAGAGTTCTGGTAGTGATACGGATGAGATGGAGGCAGAGGAAATGTTATTAGGATACTCAGAGCAGCCCATTATCAAACTTGGTCCGGGGGTTATGAAAAGGTCTGCTAGCTCAGGAACTCGGAGGCAGTGTGAGGTGCTATTGTCTGATGAGTATTGTATCTGCAAGTTCTGTGACTCCCTAGTTGAAGAGAGATGCATCCAACGATGCCAGTCCCCCAGTACTCTGAATATAGGCGGGCATCCTTTGGAGGATTATCACTCCCTGGTGGGTAAGGTGCTAAACCAGACCGAGTGTTGGGTGTGCTCTCACGTGCCTCAAGGGCAGCATAATATAGGACTAGTGCCATTCTCTCTAAACATATCCGAAGTACTCGAATTGAGGGGTGGGAGGCCCATAGACGGGAGGTACAATAACACTAGTTCCCCTAGTCTGACGCTTCGACAATACTCAATAGGCAGATCTTTGCTGTGCCTAAATATATCTCATGCAAAGCGCCTGGAGAATTGTGAGGCTGACCTATCAGATCAGACAATGGCTCGCCACACTCATTTTAGAGGGAGACTCACAAGGTCACTACTAGGCAGGAATGTTGACGGAAGTCACAAATTAGGGCGTATAACTAAACATAAGAAGCTATCCATTGGAAAAGTCTCTACAGATAAATGTAAAAATGTCATTAATGCCGACACGTGTCTAGAGCAAATGGAGACACTAGGCATGGGTAGTTTTATCAAAACTCTGTGTGATATAATTCATGGGCATACTGTTCCTTATGTTCTCCCTGATGATGTGTATTTTGTTTGTGGAAGGAAAGCTTATTCCTGGGTGACTCCGAGTTCCAAGGGCTTGTGTTTCTTAGCTAAACTGGTTCCTGAAATCATGACTATTACTCATGAAGAAATGGTTGGTATTCACAAGACTACATCACCACCATACATACACACACAGTATGAACACAGTGGCAAGAGAAATATGATTCCTGGTGAGGAACCCATAGCTATAAAATTTATTAGTGAAACTGCTGGTTTCCAAGTTATGGTTGCTCTAGATCTCACCAGGACCGCTCGGGGAACATTAAACTTTAAATATATCCAAGACCTAGCTAAATTAATAGATAATATCACGAGATGTATAATGACACTTTCAGGTATACTGGAAGGGAGCTACAAGCGTACAAGAAGGAGTTGGTGCAACATAGACTGGTACTAAATTATCTCACCTCTATTACTGGTGGGTACTGTGTGACACTGGCCACCCAGTACCCAGTTCGGTATCAAATGTTGCACGTACATCACTAATAATACGGATGACCCTAAAGAGGTTATAGACCGGAAGATGGATGAAATTTTGCAGCTGAAATGGGAATTTCGAAAGAGCCATAATTCTTCGTTATATGAGGTCGGGGAAAAGGTGGCGGGTTGGTTCTCGTGGTTGAACCCTGTGAAATGGTTCTCCGGTCTGGGGGAGTGGGTACAGGAAATGGTTGCTAGTGTAGGTAAGCTCCTTCTCCTTATACTGGGTGTCATCTTAGCAATTGGTTTAGTTGTCAAATGTGTTCCTACTGTGTTGAAGTGTGGAAAATGGTCTCATAGGAGTAACACTGAGAAAGAGACTGAAAGGGTGGTACCAGATACCGAGATCATGGTCTGTGAAGAAGTATTGTATAATTCTGAACTTGAAACGGTGATTGGGTGATAGTTTATTACACTATCAAAGGGTGGAGCTGTCGAAGTCAGCAAATTGGATAAAGTCATTTCAATTAAAGTCGAGCAAACTTGGTTGTCTTTGTCTGAAAAGATGCGTACGGTACGCTACGGCGTACAAGGGCACGCTACAGCGTGAAAGGGCGTACGCATCCACTACACGTGGCAGCAACAATAATTGGTCTTTTACCATACATTCGCACAAACACGCATATTTATAAAATAGTGCACATTAATGGTAGTTGCAACACATAGTCAGTTATGTCGAAATATAGTAGTATTTATATGTTATATTAAAGTTACATGCATATTAGTGAAATATACGGAACAGGTTGAACATATCATGAGTGGTATCATAATAAACCTCTTTACATTTCCTACTGTTTGGTTCACTCTGCGAAGGAATGGCAGAGTGCATACACAAGTTATGAATGAAAGGGAATTATGAACTACTTAAGACTAAGGAATCTTGGCGGGAAGAGCCGAGCATACCCCCTGGAGAGGTGACCCCCTCCTTTGGATTCCTTAGGATGAACTAGCCAATGATTGACAACCCCTTGGACCTTCCTGAGACCTGGACCAATAGATGCAAGCTATACCATCTTCATTGTATTACTGTATTTCTGTGTGTATATAAGCAGCAGCTTCACATCTAGTGTTCAGACATCTTGTCCGCAGACCTCAGGATTGAATGACTGCACACTGGATCCAGAGCGCCTGCGATAAGAAACGGCTGTATTTATTACTACTTCGCTTGAACATATTCTACTATTTGCGAATAAATCTTTGTGCGTTGGAAACACAAATCGAGGTTCAACAATCGTTATTGGGTAGCGACAATACGCACATAACAATATCTATGTATGTGTGTGTGTATATATATATATATATATATATATAAAATCTAATATATATAAGCCTAGCGGCGTGTGTTAGTCTGTGTGTGGAAAAAAAACCAAGCTGCAGCGCCAGCTGCTGGGCGGAGTTATACACTGACCTACTAAATTCTTAGCATTATCTAATATATAAAAGTAAAAGCCTAGCGGCGTGTGTTAGTGTGTTTGTGTGTGTGTGTGTGTAAAAAACTATTTTCTCAGAAAGGGCTCATCCAATTGACCTGAAATTTGGTATACTGACATTAATTGACAAAAAAATTAGAATAGTGAAGTCAGTTAACTTCCATCATACCCCCTCCTCCTTCACACCCTCCAGTCTTTCGGCCTCTCCGGCCCAGTCCTGTCCTGGTTCACCTCTTACCTTACTCACCGTTCCTTCTCTGTCACCACCTCTGGGTCTCTCTCCCCCCCATCCACCCTTCCAGTCGGGGTCCCTCAGGGCTCTGTTCTGGGACCCTTACTCTTCTCTCTATACACCTCCTCCCTGGGTGAACTCATCAGCTCCTTCGGCTTCAGCTACCACCTTTACGCTGACGACACTCAACTATACCTCTCCTCTCCTGATCTCTCTCCCTCCCTCCTCTCTAGGGTGTCCGCCTGCCTCTCTGCCATCTCCTCCTGGATGTCCTCTCGATTCCTCAAACTTAACCTTGCCAAAACTGAGCTCATAGTTTTTCCTCCCTCTCATACCCCATCCCCTTCTGACCTCTCCATCACTGTCGACAACACCTCTATCTCCCCTGTCCCCCAACTTCGCTGCCTTGGTGTCATCCTCGACTCCTCTCTCTCCTTTGGCCCCCACATCCTCTCTCTTGCTAAATCCTGCCGCTTCCAGCTGCGCAACATCGCTCGCATCCGGCCCTTCCTCTCCCAAGATGCCACCAAATGCCTTATCCACTCTCTGATCATCTCCCGCCTGGACTACTGCAACCTCCTCCTCACTGGCCTCCCCCACTCTCATCTCGATCCCCTTCGATCCGTCCTTAACGCTGCAGCTAGGCTTATTTTCCTCTCTCGCCGCTCCTCTTTTGTCTCCCCCCTCTACCTAGCCCTTCACTGGCTCCCATTCCCCTTCAGAATCCTCTTTAAGCTCCTCACACTCACCTACAAGGCCCTCGCCAACTCCACTGCACCCTACATCTCCACCCTCCTCTCTATTCATGCTCCATCCCGCCCTCTCCGTTCTGCCTCTGACCGTCGCCTCTCTTCCCCCCTTATAACCTCCTCCCACGCGCGTATCCAAGACTTCACCCGCGCTGCCCCCCTCCACTGGAACAAGCTCCCTCCCTCCATCAGAACTTCCCCTAATCTATCCAGCTTCAAACGGGCCCTAAAAACCCACCTTTTTCTTAAAGCCTTTCTGTCTCCCACTTAATTTCCTACCTTATCTTCTGCCTCTGTCCCCCTACTCTCCCTCTCTCCCCTGCGTCTCTCTGTCTGTCCACCCCTCCCCTTAGATTGTACGCTCCTCTGAGCAGGGCCATCTCTCCTCCTGTTTCCACCACTTCTAACTCTGCTCTCCAGCTACTTAGCCCTCCTCCTCAAAGGTCCTCCACCCCACATCCACTTTCGCTCCCTCCTCCCCCCTGGGGGTCTCCCTGTCTTCCACGCCCCCCTTCTTGGGCCCCGTCATTTTCGGATCCTCCCTCCCCCTTCCCCGCCTTCTCTAGCTGTGCATTGAGCGTACTGAGTTGCTGTGTTTACTGTACTGTGCTGTCTCCCATTGTATTGTGATTTTGTTTGTCTCTGTACGGCGCTGCGGATGCCTTGTAGCGCCTTATAAATAAATATTATTAATAATAATAATCATCCCCCCTTCCCCCCGTGGAAAAGGTAGTAAAGGCTAAATTTACGAGTTAAGGGCTCAAACTCATTTTCGTGAGGTAATTTTACCTCATGAACACACATGTGTAGCGGCGTGTGTTAGTGTGTGTGTGTGTGTGTGTGTGTGTGTGGAAAAAACTATTTTCTCAGAAAGGACTCATCCAATTGACCTGAAATTTGGTATACTGACATTATTTGACAAAAAAAAATAGAATAGTGAAGTCAGTTAACTTCCATCATCCCCCCTTCCCCCCGTGGGAGGGGTAGTAAAGGCTAAATTTACGAATTGAGAGGTCAAACTCATTTTCGTGAGGTAGTTTTACCTCATGAACACACATTAAAAAGGGCGCTTGCGTCGGGAAGTAACGCTCTTCCCCTGAGGAGGCCTGGGCTAGGCCCAAATGCATGACAAGAACCTTTTTAAGACCTTAAGTAGCTTGATTTGACTAGAATGCATGAGTATCAAGCACGGGTTAACTTGTTATATATATATGTATGTATGTAGATTGTGACATAGTAGTAGTTAGCCAACTGTGATCTTAAACCACCTTGTGTATATAAAGCATTTCTCTATCAGGGTCTTAGCTGAAATTAAAAAGCAGCCTGGGCCGTGGTCATATTAATATATTCAGTTTTCAACATTATCAACGCTTGAAAAGGGCCACACATTTTACTGTGTATTTGTTTGTAAAATTGGTGTGAATAGCAAATGTACACTGTTTTTGTTTTATTTAGGATTGTAAGCTGCTATTTGACACCATAATGTTTGTCTATTCCACAGATGGGCAGACTATAAAGGGCGACTTAAAGCAAAACTTGCTCGCTGGTACAGACACGCCCAAGGGACTGGGTTGGGGGGGGTCCTCCCATGGACATATCCTTAACACCACTAGAGGAGCGTGCAAGGGCAGCAATTGCACTGGTGGAGATTGTTGGGGTGGGTGACAGACACTGGCTATAGCCCACCCCTAACAGGAGAGGACGCTCCACTAGGTACATGATGAGTTTGCTTATTTAATGTCTCTAAATGTTTGTGTCTGTCTGTGCAAATGTGACAACTCAGGATGTGTCTGAAAGAAAACTTTAAGGGCACAATGTGTTTGCCTATCAGATAGTAGGAAAAGAAATGTACACACAGAAGACAAAATGTCTCTATATGTTGTTAGTTTCGAAAATGGTTGCACCATAAGTGACAATGTCTGCTTTTGTGGACTGCCAAGGGTTGTTAGCAAATTCAATGTAAGCCTACACTTTACCAATGCTACATCTTGCGTGCCTAAATATGTTTACAAATATATTATTTTACCTTAGTGTTTGGATATAATATCTATTTGTTTCTTTTTATCTCTCTACAGAATCTGAACAGCAGCCTGCTCCACAGGTGCAGGAGGAAGTTGCCCGTGATGTGGAGGACCCTCAGCTGGAGCCGGCTGTAAGGGTGTAGACACTCTCACTCGCATCCAAAAGATTTGAAAATGCCACTGTAGCTCAGAACACTCACCTAGCACAAATAGCTAGCACTGTACAACACACGGACCAACAACTCACTACTCTCAATAGCACACTCTCTACTTTCATGAACACACACAACAGGAAAATGGATATTCTAAGCAACACAATGTCTACCATAGCAACACTCCTGGGTGAGCTTGTGGATGCCCTCTCGAAATGCACCTCTGGCACATTCCCTTCACCCAGTTCAGATTATTCTTTCACCAGCCCCAAAACCCAGTTGTCTGTTGCCTCCTCCCTCCCTGGTGTGTCTGTTGCTTCCTCCCTCCCTGGTGTGTCTGTTGCCTCCCCCCTCCTTGATCCAAACCTAGCCCGTCTTTATTGTTTTTCATTTGCCCATGCTTTTGGGACCCCCCCTGTCATGCCCTCTGCCCCCCCCTTCCCCGTCCATGACCCTGCACCTTCACAGCGTCGGACACAATCTGTTCCCCTTGCAAGTTTGGCAGGTTCCTCTGACTCCTCTACATCACGGGTAACCCGAAGTCAGAGCCGGCGTGATAAAGCATCAATACCATATAAGAAGCCCAAAATAAAATGAGTATTGATTATTGTTTCTTATGTTTTGTATTTACATTTAATTTAATATATCTTCTAAAAAAATATTTTTTTGTGAAAATTAAAATTGGTAATACTACCAAAACTATGTGGTTGTTGTTTTGTGATTGCATATTTTATTATGGATGTAAAAATTCAATACTTTTTATCAAGTCTAAGGACATTGTTATCTCATAACACTGAGTCTACAGTCCATATTTTTCTTTGGTAAACGTGTCTGACAAGACATTTATTTTTTAAATGTGAAATTTATATCTAGAATGACGGCGAGAATCATATAGAATCTAAACTTGAGACACTTCTTATTTCAGTCTCCTGTCCAAAACCATGTTACCCAGGGCAGCAAAATAGTGTTTGCTGAGGCACACAATTTAAATAATGACTGTTTTTTCATGCAGCACACAAATTTCCACGTGGATTTTCAGTGTACAAATAAGCTAGCAATTATTTGTGTGGTGCATGAACAAACAGTCAGATTTTAACTTATATAGCAAACCGAGAACTAGTTTGAAGCCCTTGCATTGTAACATGGTTTTAGACAGGAGACTGAAATAAGAAGTTTCTCAAGTTAAGTTCCAGAATGACTCTGGGGCCCTTATGTCTAGGTATAATTATCCATTTTGATCCACTAACTATTTAGTGGTGTCGTAGCTGACAAAGCATCCATGCATGAAATAAATGTCTCTATAGTCCACACAATGTTTAATATTTAATCTAAACATGGCTGGGATCTGCAGAGTAAAGCTCTGTTAGCACACATGTACATCACTTTTCCGGATTTGAAATCTATAACATTTAAACTATCGTCATGTGAATGCCAGCCATAGTAGGTGCATTTTACACTAAACTAATACTTGGTAATGGCTACCAAAAACAGACATATTTGACCCCAGTTGCAGTGTCTCTTGGTTTGTGTGAGTAAATGGTTGCAAACCAAGCATATAACTACTACAGTGTCCCTTTCTAGGTTTGCAAATTCCACCAGTAAAGGATATGATTTTTTTTGTTATTATGTCACCTGTCACAAATGAGCCATAAATCACTGGTGCAAATGGCACGAAATGTCTAGTTTAATTAATTCAAAGGATGGCACAAGCTAAATAATGTTATCTACAAATATGTTCCGTTATGAATATGGCTAAATGTAACATATCTGAAGAAATTTGACTTTTAGATTAGTGATAATGCACAGTGTCTGGTACACCGGCAGGGCTTCTGAAAACCACTTTGATCAATGTTCATTCCTGTCCTTATTGCAGTAGGCACATATGTTTAAAAATAATAAAAGGATGTAGTGTTTTCTGAGCTATTTGCTGTGTGTCTGCCTAATAATGTTAGATAATTTCATGCACAGGCCGGTTAGAAAAATATTACCTCTGCCAAAGAACCACACCCTGTTATCCAAGAAAGTAGACAACACATTATCTAATATATTAACTAATATATATATATATATATATATATATATATATATATATATATATATATATATTTTAACTAGTGATGGATGTCCCAGAGTTAATTTGACTCAAATTTGGCACTCTCCAGTAGTGCTTTTACAAATCACTATGGTCTGAGCCACCCAATCCAGGCCAAATCTATACAATACGGAAGCCTGTATGGTTTTTTCCCGAAACTGACCATAGAGTTTGTTTGCTTCCAAAAACTGGCATTCATACACTTTTATACTGGGCAGGTCATTAGGTTTAAGCTTGATTACAGTAGTTGCTTTAATTTAAGCAAGGGCAAGGTAATTGACATAACAGGCAACATAATCCAAATGGTATTTTGGTATGTTTAGATTGCTTGATATCACAGAGCCAGTTACCCATGTAGCAAAATACGCAACTATAAAACTATCAACTAGGAAGCCTCACATAACCATTTATACATTATCTACAATATCAACCAGACATTAAACAGTCAAAGGACTTATGTGTGCTACGGCAGACACTCTTGGATAAGATGGTGATGTAAAATGAAATGTAACATGGGCCCTTAATCTTAAAAAGCCACTAACATAAAAAACTATAGAAAAAAAGTACCCTTGGGCAAATCATGTCCAAATGCAAGAGGTGCAAATGAGTAATTTGATTCAGTGTATAAATAAAGTATCAAGTATTTGTGTGCCTCATTAAATACAAGTCAGTATGTAAGCTAGAAAGTGTTAAACATCACATTATTCTTGACTAAGTACTGAATATTTCTGCCTATTTGCTATCATGTTTAAACAGGCATAGTTGTTATGGCACAAAGTACCCCTAAAGACTATTCACACACACACACACATATATATATATATATATATATATATATATATATATATATATATATATATATATGATTTGAAGAGAAACCCATCCGCAATGTGGCTTGGTTTGGATACTTGGGCATTTCAAAGGACAACATAAATGTGCATTGTATTGACAAGCAATGACACATTTAGACACCACAATCCAATATCTAGTTCGTTCAAATACTGTTTGGGGCATACATTGTGAGATGCACAAAATATGTCCAGTGTGTGCTGGCTAACAATGTGTGTATTCAGACTAATTTAAGTAGTGCTAATTTGGAATATCTGTGTGGCTTTTAAATGGGACCTTGTCTGGCTGGACCAATGATCAATCTAGTTGATTTATTACATATCACAAATAGTTTACATTGTAAATACACCCAGAAAAGGGTGGAGAGTGGTTTATCTGCTGTCCCAAAGGTGGGTTACACATAATGCATAATGTGAATAGACTCCACTAGCTTCTGGCAATAACGCATTTTCAATGATTGTTAGTGTGGGTTTTGTGTCTGCCATGTGGGTATTGGACCACTTGTAAACAAAAGCACAAGAGGACGATTTTGACCCTGTTTGCCCAAGGGCCAAAGCTTTGTAGTGTTTGAGGTAACTCCTCTAACATTTAAGGGTAATTTTTATACATGGTATTTTTCCCAATGCCTATGTTGCTATGCACATACCATGTTGCCATAAAAGGTGAACAAGCACTACAAATTGACTACTAAGCAAACAAACACACATACAAACCTCCAAACTAACCAGAATTACTCTAACTTTAAATTAATTCCAGAGAGTGGTTTTGTAGTCTATGGTGTGTCTATGGCAAAGGACAAAGAACCACACATTGATTCAATATATTGTACAAGTACACATGTTCCACAATAGTTACCAAAGCACTACATATGGATTTATGTGTATTCAAAGAGGAATCACTGCACTATACCATCACGCCCTGTTGAATGTAAAACAAGCATTTACTAAGGCAATATTAGCTCACAACTAACTTGCATTTAGGTACCTAGTTGATGACTTGATGATCAAGAAGTTGCCCACTGTATTGAAAATGGTAAAAAATCTTGTAAGATTCTACACAATATTGTCTAATATTGGCTTGTGTGTTTGAGCTATATCTTTGTTTCATATTGTTCCATTTGACATGAAAAAAATAACCCTAAGCCATAAGTTACATAATTAGCACATAGGCATACGTTGAATTAGCACACCTACACAATCAAGGCTTACTAACGTCATTATTGTATGAGGCACACACACTTGACAGTCACTTTTTAGTGCTGATAACACTATAGATACTTACATTTGTCAACATCCTTCACCATGGCAACATCCACCAACTCCAATGGAAAGTGCAATGGCATAAAAGGCCAGCACTGCAGGCCAAGTGTTCAAAACAGCCTCTATATATAAAAAAACACCAAGGGGTAAATGTATCAATATGCGGGTTCTTCAACACCCGCGTATTCAGCCTCTTCCGCGATTAAATTTCAAGCGGCGCTGCATTGTAAAGGGAAGTTAACCCTTTACAATGCAGCGCCGCTTGAAATTTAATCGTGGAAGAGGCTGAACACGCGGGTGTTGAAGAACCCGCATATTGATACATTTACCCCCAAGTGTCACAAATGTCCACTTCTCAACACTATAAGTGTTGTACAATAACATATAAGCCTCACATGACTAACTGAGCAGAGTTAGGGTAAATTCTCTTTCCATATATATGGCTAGGACTTTTTGACACTAGGGGACATTTACATACTACACCATTCTGGGCTTTAGGTGCATAGCTAATACAAGCAGCAAACGTGGAAAGTAGGGACTGTGCAAACAGTACAAAACTTTGCAACACAATGACGTTTATGTAGCCACATTAGCCTGTAGATGAAAACTAACACATTAAGGTGCATTTACCAAAATACACTGATGCGAAACTTAGAGGCATTTACCTATACATCCCACACACATTTGAAAAAAATATTACAGGTTGTAATTGTTTTTTAACGGTTATGACACATGTAATATAGTTCACTATCACACCAGCCCATGTATATTTATATCCTTATTTGGAGTTTACATACATTAGTCAATCTTACTTTGACTAAGCTTGGTCATTATTTCTCCAGAGAGCTTTGTAATTAAAAATTATTAGAAGTGCAAAAAAATCATTTACCTCAAAAGTATGTCTCCACAACATACTGCCTGAAGTTGGAGCCATGCACTGCTTCACGAGGGGGGTCTACAAGGTCTTCCTCTTCCTCCTCCGCCTCGTCCACCCCAGCAACCTCGTCCATGTCCCTTGGAGCCCCACTCCTGATGGCAATATTATGGAACACCACACACAGAGCAATGATCCTACACAGCTTACTCGGCTCATACATGAGGGCGCCACCAGACTGGTCAAGGCATCGAAAGCGAGCCTTCAAAAGGCCAAAAGCCCTTTCAATGACCGATCTGGTAGCCTTATGAGCCAAGTTATAGGCCTCCTCCTGCTCTGTGTGGGGGTTCAATATGGGAGTGAGGAGCCAAGGGCAGGAGGGATACGCATTGTCTCCTATGTAGGATGAGAGGAAAGACAAAAGAAACCAAGATTAATACCATTTCTGAGTAAAAATATACCTGCATCAAAAAATATAACATACTAAAATATGAGTCATAGCTTCATTCTATGCTAAATAGTAAGGTTTCAAAGTCATAATACTGTATCATTACCATCCTATGAAAAGTAATAATGTCTAATAATGGGTGCAAACCTAAGTTAAATCCAGATTTTCTTATTACACTGTTCACCAAACTAATACTTACAAACCTGCCGGTGTACACTTTTCGCAGGACACATACCCTTAACTGTTAGGTCTGTTTCATTAATAGGCCTACATTACCAGTAAATATCTAAATAGTTGAAACATAGCTAAAATTACTCTATAGTAGCAGCAACTATAAATACAAGGCATATGCACTTTATAACACATTGTGTAACAGTAACATCTCAAGTACAATAATATATTTTAAAAAACAATATTTGACATACATTTTAACTAACAATTTCTAGTTGACAGATCCAATAATTTCTAATAACCCCGACTGTGCATTGGAATGAACCAGTAGCACAGAAGTGCAGTACCGCCACAAGTTTGGTCAAAGGCGGTACTGCTGTCGGGATGTTACGCATTGGCTCAAGGTCACGCTGCACAATGCGCAGATCACATGTGGAGGAAGCCGATAGCGACGGACAACCTCCGCATCTGACATCCCAAAGAGTCTGACACATGGCCTGAAGATGCGCTCCCTCGGACGGCGATGTTGGTGTAGTTGCTGGTTTGGACGAGGCTGAGGAGCAGGCCCCCCGTAAAACAGATTGTGGTCCAACTCCAGGAGCCCCTGTATGTGTTGCAAAAGCCAGAGTTTACAAATCAACACTTTTCAAATTTGCTTTTTCAAACTTTTCCACAAATGAGCCTACCAATACTTACAATGTAGTCGTAACTCATCCTCAAGCTTTTTTGTGGAAAAGGACAGTCCATAAGTAGTGTTTTTTACAAAAGGAAAATAAAAATAAAAAATGTTGTCAATTTTCACAAAAACAAAACCTATTGAATGACCAAACAGCACCTCACCATATAGAACCACCACCAAAGTGCATGCAAACGTGATACTTACCATAGCCATATAACCTTGTAAAAATCACATTTGTTACATTAAAATTGTTCTGGTGTAATCGGTTTAAGGTAGTGCAACACAAAACACAGAGTGTTAAGGTGTTGGTTTTTTTCAAGCCCAAAAAAAACAAAAACAAAAAAAAAAGTGTTTTAAAAAATAATACACCACCTATACAACAGCATGCCCATTCTTACTGCAAAGTGATAAAAAAAAATGTGTATGTTATACAGTTTCTCACGTTTCTACTTACCACACATAGACAATATTATGTTCTGATGACACAGATCCAAACACACTATATCCCAGATCCAAAAAACAACACAGATCCAATATCTGTGGGGGAGGGTCAACAGGTAACAAATTAAGCAAGGAAAAGGGATCAGATTTAGTCAATTCACTACATTCTAGAGGTCTGTATGCAATCCCGCCTCAAAGTATACACAGTGACCTAAAGATTCAAACTCCGCAGCTACCCAAACACTTTACATAAACCTTCAACATAAAAACCACTAGCACAGTACATTAAGCCCTTTCAGTAGCAATTGAGATTTCTAGCTCACCAACACCTAGCTAAATATTTAAACATACTGAGTACTGAACAAGGTACAGCAGTAAACAGCAGGAAAACAAACATTTGACCATCTACGGTCTACTTACCCAGAACTGTGAAACTCCCAACAACACAGAAGTTCGAGGAAATGTATTTTTAACTAGCACTGTAATTAGTGAATTAAATGCCGGTGAGTACACCGGAGAGTACGCTGCACAGACGTCATTACACAGGTACGTTCTAATTGTGTTTTATTCTAAAAGCGATCTTCCATGTTAGCAAAGTGTATTCAATGTACGGTAAGACTATTTTCTACCGATTACTCACTTATTTAATAAATGAGCTTGCCTACATATGTGATAAATGAGCTTAGCGGTTTGTGTTGTTGCAATATTATGGTTTAATTACTGTACATTTGAAAGATATGCTGGAGAAAAGATTTACTATGTGTGGTACACAATAGTGTAGTGCAGTGGTCCCCAAACTTTTGCAGTTCACGGCACCCTTAGAGTCTCCAAATTTTTTCAAGGCACCCCTCCAATATAATTATTGAGCAGTCCTGTTTTAGTTGGGTCTAAAAATTGTAATAAGTATTTAGGTCAGGACAGAAATACTTATTTAGTTGTATGCAAAAATGCCCCCTCTGCATCCAGACACTCTGCCCCCTCTGCATCCAGACACACTGCCCCTCTGCATCCAGACACACTGCCCTCTCTCACACTGCCCCCTCTGCCCTCTGTCATGCTGTCCCCCCTCCTCTGCTCTCTGTAACGCTGTCCCGCCTCCTCTGCCCTCTCTCACGATGTCCCCCTCCTCTGCCCTCTCACGACGTCCCCCCTCCTCTGCACTCTGTCACGCTGTCCCCCCCCCTCTGCCCTCTGTCACGCTGTCGCCCTCCTCTGCCCCTCTCACACTGTATTCCCCTCCACTGCCCCTCTCACACTGTGTCCCCCTCCACTGCCCCTCTCATGCTGTGTCCCTGTCACACTTCTCTGCCCCGCTGTGCCCCTCTGTCTGCCCCGCAGTGCCCCTCTGTCTGCCCGCTGTCTGCCCCCACTGTGCCCCTCAGTCTGCCTGCTGTCTGCCCCTCTGTCACACTCCTCTGCCCCTCTGTCACACTTCTCTGCCCCGCTGTGCCCCTCTGTCTGCCCCTCTGTGCCCCTCTGTCTGTCCGCTGTCTGCCCCGCTGTCTGCTCCGCTGAGCCCCTCTGTCTGCCCCCCTGTCTGGCCCGCTGTGCCCCTCTGTCTGCCCTCTGTCTGCCCCTCTGTCTGCCACGCTGTGCCCCTCTGTCTGCCCCGCTGTGCCCCTCTGTCTGCCCGCTGTCTGCCCCTCTGTCACACTCCTCTGCCCCTCTGTCACACTTCTCTGCCCCGCTGTGCCCCTCTGTCTGTCCCTCTGTGCCCCTCTGTCTGCACCTCTGTCTGCCCTGCTGTGCCCCTCTGTCTGCCCCGCTGTGCCCCTCTGTCTGCCTGCTGTCTGACCCTTTGTCTGCCCGCTGTCTGCCCCGCTGTGCCCCTGTGCCTGCCCCTCTGTCTGCCCCGCTGTCTGCCCCTCTGTCTGCCCGCTGTCTGCCCCGCTGTGCCCCTCTGTCTGCCCTGCTGTCTGCCCCTCTGTTTGCCCACTGTCTGCCACGCTGTGCCCCTCTGTCTGTCCCGCTGTGCCCCTCTGTCTGCCCGCTGTCTGCCCCTCTGTCACACTCCTCTGCCGATCTGTCACACTTCTCTGCCCCGCTGTGCCCTTCTGACTGCCCCTCTGTGCCCCTCTGTCTACCCGCTGTCTGCCCTGCTGTGCCCCTCTTTCTTGCACGCTGTCTGCCCCTCTATCTGCCCGCTGTGCCCTTCTGTCTGCCCGCTGTCTGCCCCTCTGTGCCCCGCTGTCTGCCCCTCTGTGCCCCTCTGTCTGCCCGCTGTCTGCCCCGCTGTGCACCTCTGTCTGCCCGCTGTCTGCCCCCCTGTCTGCCCCGCTGTCTGCCCCGCTGTGCCCCTCTGTCTGCCCCACTGTCTGCCCAACTGTCTGCCCCTCTGTCACACTCCTCTGCCCCTCTGTCACATTTCTCTGCCACGCTGTGCCCCTCTGTCTGCCCCTCTGTGCCCGTCTGTCTGCCCGCTGTCTGCCCCGCTGTGCCCCTCTGTCTGCCGCTGTCTTTCCCTCTGTGCCCCTCTGTCTGCCCCGCTGTCTGTCCCGCTGTGCCTATCTGTCTGCCCCGCTGTCTGCCCCGCTGTCTGCCCCGCTGTCTGCCCCGCTCCCTCTCACTCCTCTGCCGCGAGCCAGCCATAGGAAAAAACAAAGAGCACATATACTTACCAATCCACGCGGCGCCGGGACCCAGCAGCCTTCTCTCGCACGCAGCTGTCACTGAATATCGATGTCAGTGACAGCTGCGGGAAAGTTCAGTGATTCAGCAGTATAAGTCCAGTGGTACTTATATATTACAAAGTTCACTGATTCAGCAGTATAAGTCCAGTGGTACTGATATATTACAAAGTTCAGTGATTCTGCAGTATAAGTCCAGTGGTACTGCTATATTACAAAGTTCACTGATTCAGCAGTATAAGTCCAGTGGTGCTCTCCTGTGCCGCATATAATTTTTAAAGGCTTTGCCGAGTGTGTGTGGCTTAGGGGTACGCTCTCTTGTGCTACATATAATGGAAAACAAAAATTTGGAGGATAAAGTAGGGAAAGATCAAGACCCACTTCCTCCTAATGCTGAAGCTACTGCCACTAGTCATGACATAGACGATGAAATGCCATCAACATCGTCTGGCAAGCCCGATGCCCAATCTCCAAGTACAGGGCATGTAAAATCCAAAAGCCCAAGTTCTCAAAAAGTAGCAAAAAGAGAAACTTAAAAATATCTGGGGAGAAACGTAAAGTTGGCAATATGCCATTTACGACACGTAGTGGCAAGGAACGGCTTAGGCCCTGGCCCGTGTTCATGACTAGTGGTCCAGCTTCACCCAAGGATCTAAGCCCTCCTCCTCCCCCCCCCTACAAAAAAATTAAGAGAGTTATGCTGTCAGCAACAACAACAAAACAGCAAAGAACTCTGCCTTCTAAACAGATGACATCCCAAATCCCCAAGGTGAGTCCAAGGGTGTTGGTGGTTGTGAAGCCTGACCTTCCCATCGCTGTAGGGAAGAGGTGACTTCATCCAGCATTTGCAGCACACCCTCTGCATATGTTGGAAGGATCACCCACAGTGTAGACCCAGATTTGGATAATCAAGGTGTCAATGTTGTACACCGGGAGGAGGCTATTGATGTAGCTGGTGCTGTGGAGGAACTTGATGATGAGGATGGTGATGTGGTTATTGTAAATAAGGCACCAGGGGGGGAAACAGCTGATGTCCATGGGATGAGAAAGCCCATCATCATGCCTGGTCAGAAGACCAAAAAATGCACCTCTTCGGTCTGGAGTTATTTTTATCCAAATCCGGACAACCAATGTATGGCCATATGTAGCTTATGTAAAGCTCAAATAAGCAGGGGTAAGGATCTTGCCCACCTAGGGACATCCTCCCTTATACGTCACCTGAATAACCTTCATAGTTCAGTGGTTAGTTCAGGAACTGGGGCTAGGACCGTCATCAGTACAGGGACACCTAAATCCCTTGGTCCTGATGGATACACACCACCAACACCCTCCTCGTCAACTTCCTCCACGAATTCCATCAGATTTAGAACTGCAGGCCATGTCGCCAGCCAGACTGAGTCCTCCTCTATACGGGATTCATCCGAGGAATCCTGCAGCGGTACGCCTACTACTGCCACTGCTGCTGTTGCTGCTGTTAGTCAGTCATCTTCCCAGAGGGGAAGTCGTAAGACCGCTAAGTCTTTCAAAAAACAATCGACCGTCCAACAGTCATTTGCCATGACCACAAAATACGATAGTAGTCACCCTATTGCAAAGCGTATAACTGCGGCTGTAACTGCTATGTTGGTGTTAGACGTGCGCCCGGTATCCGCCATCAGTGGAGTGGGATTTAGAGGGTTGATGGAGGTATTGTGTCCCCGGTACCAAATACCGTCGAGATTCCACTTCACTAGGCAGGCGATACCAAAGATGTACAGAGAAGTACGAGCAAGTGTCCTCAGTGCTCTTAAAAATGCGGTTGTACCCACTGTCCACTTAACCACGGACATGTGGACAAGTGGTTCTGGGCAAACGAAGGACTATATGACTGTGACAGCCCACTGGGTAGATGCATCCCCTTCCGCAGCAACAGCAGCAGCTGCATCAGTAGCAGCATCTACACAACGTCTGCTCGTGCCAAGGCAGGCAACATTGTGTATTACAGGCTTTAATAAGAGGCACAATGCTGACAACCTATTAGAGAAAATGAGGAAAATTATTTTGCAGTGGCTTACCCCACTTAGACTGCCCTGGGGATTTGTGGTGTCAGACAACGCCAGTAACATTGTGCGGGCATTGCATATAGGCAATTTACAGCACGTCCCATGTTTTGCCCACACCGTTAATTTGGTGGTGCAGCATTACCTCAAGAGTGACAGGGGTGTGCAGGAGATGCTTGCGGTGGCCCGCAAAATTGCTGGACACTTTCGGCATTCTGCCAGTGCCTACCGCAGGCTCGAGGCACATCAAAAAAGCATGAACCTGCCCTGCCATCACCTCAAACAAAAGGTTGTGACGCGCTGGAATTCCACCCTCTATATGCTGCAGAGGATGGAGGAGCAGCAAAAGGCCATTCAGGTCTACACCGCCACCTACGACATAGGCAAAGGAGTGGGGATGCGCCTGAGTCAAGCGCAGTGGAGACTGATTTTCGTGTTGTGCAAGGTTCTCCAGCCGTTTAAACTTGCCACACGAGAAGTCAGTTCCGACACTGCCAGCTTGAGTCAGGTGATTCCCCTGATCAGGCTGTTGCAGAAGCAGCTGGAGAAAGTGAGGGAGGAGCTGGTAAACCATTGCGATTCCACGAAGCATGTAGCTCTTGATGAAGCCCTCCGTACGCTTTGCCAGGATCCGCGGGTGGTCACTATTTTAAAGGCAGAGGAATACATTCTGGCCACCGTTCTCGATCCTCGGTTTAAAGCGTATGTTTTGTCTCTGTTTCCGGCAGACACAAGTCTGCAGCGGTGCAAAGACCTGCTGATCAGGAGATTGTCCTCTGAAGAGGACCGTGACATGCCAACAGCTCCACCCTCATTTTCTTCCACATATGTGGCTGCCAGGAAAAAGCTCAGTTTTCCTAAAAGAGCCGCTGGCGGGGATGCTGATAACATCTGGGCCGGACTGAAGGACCTGCCAACCATTGCAGACATGTCTACTGTTGCTGCATTGGATGCTGTCACAATAGAAAAAATGGTGGAGGATTATTTTGCTGACACCATCCAAATAGACATGTCAGACAGTCCATATTGTTACTGGCAGGAAAAAAAGGCAGTTTGGAAGCCCCTGTACAAACTGGCTCTATTTTACCTGAGATGTCCCCCCTCCAGTGTGTACTCGGAAAGAGTTTTTAGTGCAGCGGGGAACCTGGTCAGTGAGCGGCGAAGGAGGTTGCTTCCTCAGAACGTTGAAAAAATGATGTTCATAAAAATGAATTATCAATTCCTCAATCAAGTACAGCACTGCCCTCCAGATAGTACAGAGGGACCTGTGGTTGTGGAGTCCAGCGGGGACGAATTGATAATGTGTGAGGAGGAGGAAGTACACACTGTAGGGGGAGAGGAATCAGAGGTTGAGGATGAGGACGACATCTTGCCTCAGTAGAGCCTGTTTATTTTGTACAGGGAGAGATGAATAGCTTTTTTGGTGTGGGGGCCCAAACAAACCAATCATTTCAGCCACAGTAGTTTGGTAGGCCCTGTCGCTGAAATGATTGGTTTGTTAAAGTGTGCATGTCCTATTTCAACAACATAAGGGTGGGTGGGAGGGCCCAAGGACAATTCCATCTTGCAACTCTTTTTTTTCTTTGCCAGCTCTTTTTGTGGGGGTCCAAACAAACCAATCATTTCAGCCACAGTTGTTTGGTAGGCCCTGTCGCTGAAATGATTGGTTTGTTAAAGTGTGCATGTCCTATTTCAGTCAACAAATAACACTTCGACCCTGTCTGTCTTTCACATACTTGATGGGATCTTAATGATGATTGCTCTGTACCATGGTCGTCTAAAACAAGAGTTATTGACGTGCTATAACTACTGTAGTTTTTATAAATTATAAACACTACACTTGAAAGTTGGAGGAGGTATTGTGGTACCGGGGCCACTCCACTATGCAGTCCAGATCAGGGCTGCCAAGAAGAATTCAGGGCCCGGGTACAACAAATTCATGGGGCCCCCCTCATAGTGAAGTAAGCCCCAAAATTTTTTTGCGCCGCCTTACGGCGGCGCAAAAAAGATTAGGTATGTGGTCATATATTCAGGGGCGTGGCTAGCCAAACGGCAGTGCAAAAATTTTGGGAGGTGCGGTCATGCATTTGGGGGCGTGGCAAACGTGCCATTGGGGCGTGGCTAACATAAAAACCACTAGGCTCTCAATTCGCCGGAGCGTCACATATGTTTAAGCACTCCTGACTTTCAGGACATCTACCACCACAGGGTAGTATACAAACAATGCAGTGTGTACACAAACAGTTCAGTCTTGGCCTACACCTTACATTGGACACAACATTCACCAAAAATTGGTATTGTCCCTACTAGAATCACAACATTTCACACACTGTGCTGCTCTCTCCTACCTGTTCTTCTCACTTTCTCCACCTGTGGCTGCTGCTTTCTTTAGTTGTGGCTTGTCCGGATCCAGAAATGTTGAAGGACCTATTTTGAAAAAAAAATGGCTACATTTAGAAAATTACAGCCAGCCCCAGCGTTAAATCAATAGCACCCACGATTAATAATTAGGCCTTCCTCCAGCTCCAATATTACAATAATGTGCCCCTTCATCATCGCCATGCCTTATGATCACACTGTGCCCTCCATGCTGTTTTTGCCCCCTTCATCTGGCTCCCCTTCATCAGACTATACTATGCTGCTCCCCCCCTTTTTCAATCCCACTGTGCCATGCCTCCCCCCCCCCTTTGTAACCCCACTGTGTCATGCTGCCCACCATTTTTTAACCCCACTGTGCCATGCTGACCCCTGTTTATTAACCCCACTGTGCCATACTGCCCCGTTTTTTAACCCATCTGTGCCCCTCTCATTTTTTCACCCCCTCTGTCATGCTGCTTTCCCATTTTTTAACCCCTCTGTGCTCCCCCCTCAATTTTTAACCCCTCTGACATGCTGCTTTCCCATTTTTTAACCCATCTGTGCCCCTCTCATTTTTTAACCCCTCTGACATGCTGCTTTCCCGTTTTTTAACCCCTCTGTGCTCCCCCCTCAATTTTTAACCCCTCTGACATGCTGCTTTCCCATTTTTTAACCCCTCTGTGCCCCCACTCATTTTTTAACCCCTCTGACATGCTGCTTTCCCATTTTTTAACCCCTCTGTGCTCCCCCTCATTTTTTAACCCCTCTGACATGCTGCTTCCCCGTTTTTAACCCCTTTGACATGCTGCTTCCCCGTTTTTTAACCCCTCTGTGCTCCCCCTAATTTTTTAACCCCTCTGACATGCTGCTTCCCCGTTTTTAACTCCTCTGACATGCTGCTTCCCCGTTTTTTAACCCCTCTGTGCCCCCCCTTATTTTTTAACCCCTCTGTCATGCTGCCCCCCCGTTTTTTAACCCCTTTGTGCCCCCTCATTTTTTAACCCCTCTGTCATGCTGCCCCCCCGTTTTTTAACCCCTTTGTGCTCCCCCTCATTTTTTAACCCCTCTGTCATGCTGCCCCATCCCCCCCCCCCGTTTTTTAACCCCTCTGTGCCCCCCTCGTTTTCCTCCCTTCACTTACCTTTTCTCCTCTCTTGGTCTTCTCTGCTGCTCTGTGCTCCATTGCTCCAGACTGACTGAATGCTGGGCATGACATGATGACATCACACCCAGCATTCAGACAGTCTGAATAGAGCACAGAGCAGCAGAGAGGAGGGATGCCGGCTCCGCGATCAGGTGAGTATGTTTTTGTTTTTTTTTAAACTAGCCTGCTCCCCCCACCAACGACCGAGCCCCCCCCCGCCAAAAAAAAAAAAAAAAAAGGAAAGGAAAAAAAACGTTTTGAAAAAAAAAATTTAAAAATTTAAAAAAATCAGCAGCGCAAGGGCCCGGGCCGGGCCCCCTGACATGCCGGGCCCGGGTAATTAGTACCCGCTCCCCCCCCCCTCTCGGCGGCCCTGGTCCAGATAGAGGCGTATCAGATATTAAACAACGTTGACTGTTGCTGCCAAATCATAAATTAATGAAAATGACCTGTCATCGTCAAAAACAAGAGGTATTGACACGCTCGAACTACACCCTGTATATGCTGCAGAGGATGTAGGAGCAGCCAGCTGTGCAGTGGAATTCAGACCATTTGAAGGCGGAGGTATTGTGGCCCTGGTACCAAATTGTGTACCGGGACCACTGCACTATGCAGTCCAGAAAGCTACCTCGGTGAAATGTTTTGGACTAAAAACAATATTGTGAGGTTTGAGGTGTTCAGAATAGACTGGGAATTAGTGGAAATGATTGTTATTGAATGTTATTGAGGTTAATAATAGCGTAGGAGTGAAAATAAACCAAAAAAAACTTGTTTTTAACACTTTTTATGTTTTTTTTCAAAAAAAATCCCAATCCAAAACCTTAAATCCGAACCAAAACCTTTCGTCAAGTGTTTTGCGAAACAAATCCGAACCCAAAACCTCAAGCAAATCCGAATCCAAAACACAAAACACGAGACACCAAAAGTGGCACATCCCTAGTGTCTAGGGTGTTCAATTTCATAGCACGTTATCCGTCATGCTGATAATAAATGCAACATGACAGCGAGAGTATTCAGGAACAAGACAGTGATTCTGCAGACCCCAAAAAGTTGATTGCAAACACTTTTAGGATTGAAGCACAGTGGTGTATTTTCAAACATGAGCCGCAAACCCCTTTGTGTCTAAAGTGTCCTAAATGGATAAAGTAAAGTTTGACCCACATGTAAAATCCCTTTGTCATTTAATGTTTGTTACGTTACACAGTGCATTTCCCACTGAGTGCCATCTGTAATACTTTGCAGTTATTTAATTGCCATTAAATGCTTTTTAAAACATTAACTAGACCTATAAGTCAATAAAAATAAAAGGCCACTAATGAATTCACCAGCAGCAAAACACAGAAACTTTAGCAATGTAATCGACTTCAAGTCTGCATAACGATGTATTTTATAGTGGTTTGTAATGAGCTAAGTATATGCAGGTGTATAGGCCAGGTATCAGCTGACGAGATCTGATGCTGGGTCTATGCAACGGTGATTATGAGTAACTCTCTTTCTTTTTATACTGATTAAAACAAGCTTGTGTTTAGTTCTTATAGTTAAAAATATCTGATATGCATTAGACTAGACATTGCTTTATTGATTTTGAAACGACCAAACATGATCCTTTCTGTCTGTTACTAAGAAGGTGTGTTCAATTAATTATGTTCAAGGACATTTTTGTGTGCAAATAGTTCATGTGCAGTTTGGTGTGTGTTTTTCAATCTGAAGTATAACTTAGTGGTTAAAGAAATGAGCTGGCAAGGACAAGGTAGTGAGTTTAAACCCCAAATGATGCCTGTACGTGGCTTAACTTTGTCTATTTATATGTTTCAGTGTATGTATTCCACTCTGTCACTTATCTAAGAGTGCTTTTGTATATGTTTTGTTGTGTAATATGGCATGTTGATCAGTGAGGTCTGCTACAGCAGAGAAAAGCAGTTGGTCCAAATGACTTAATTGCAAAGACATAGGAAATATCTACTGGCAAAAGTGAAAAAACCTAAGTGGCCAAAATAACCTTAGCGAAAAAATAATATTTTGACGTGCTAGCAATATTATTCTACTTTTGGTTTGTATTAATATACATGGATACATTTAAATATGCAGACATTTTCACTCTGCATGTACCAAATCTGTATGTGTTTAATAATTCTAAGTATTGCCCTTTTTAACAAAGTTTTAAGATAAACAACTAATGATAGAAGTAGGTGGTCAGCTTTTAGTTCTATTATATTTCCTTGACATGTTGTTTTCACCACTTGCACATTGGCGGAGCAGTTAGCTAATGTTCCGTGCAAGCCTGAGTTCTACTTCTCACCAATGCTCTTGTCTCTGAGGGATCATTAATATCCTTGCCATATTTGTGTTGATGTTAAAAGTGTTCCTGGGGTCATATTACGCTCTAGTTAAAGTCGCATAAATAATGCGTGTAATTCTCAAAAATATCATATTGTTTTTATTTCTATTAGTAGTGGTTTTTAATGCAAAAGTACCATCAACAACTGTCACATTAACCATCTCACATTGAGAGTAATTATAATGATGGTTCTAAAGATATTTAAAATCAATACTTAAGGCAACGTTGAATGTTAGTGCTAGGATAAAAAAAACAAAACTTTTTAACATGCACTCAGCACTCCATTACGGCTGCCAGAATGAATAGGGAATGCAGTCTGCACTCCATTCCGGGAGTGAACTGCACTCAGCACTCCATTCCGGCTGCCGGAATGGATAGGGAGTGATAGTAGAGAAGATATCTGCCTAGCATACCAAACTGCAGTGTAGAGGCCTATAAAAGCCAGGCCTCTTTACTGAAGACCCAGTAAGCAGCAGAGGGCGCTATATGAAGCTAACTAATTCCACCGTTCCGGCAGTTCCGATTTCAACCTAAAGGGCCAAAATATCATTAAACATCTTACACTCGCCAGTAGCATTTAATAGAAAGGTGTCTGTAAGGAAAAGAGGCTTCTTTTACACAAACAGACTAATGGAACATTTCATACATATATATATGCATGTATACAAATAAATGTTTTTGGTTTTTTGTTTTTTTTAAAAAAATAAATCTAAAAAATGTCTGTATTGATATGTATGTTTGTTTTGCATACTTGTTTGTGGTTTTTATACGCAAAGTACACTTCTAAAGGCTTTTATTAGTTGTTTTCGCTAGCTGTTTTGGACTTAAACATGACCCAGAGCTTCCTCAACTTTTCTCAAGGATTTATGGCATGAGTGACGTCAGATTCCCTTAACTGCACAGAGGGAACGCCTACTGTTCTTAAGTTGAAAAGCATAACGCTTACTTTACTCAAGTGATCTCTCATCTCCGCCTACTCTCCTCCCATTCCCACCACTTTATTCTCAAGTGGTCAGTCGTCATTTCAAATGTATTTGCGTGGCAGTTTGCGTTTGAGTTACCTTTCAGTGCCGTATCTGCTGTGTTTGAGCAGCGTATGTGGTGCTTTATGCTGCTCAAGTCCTGTTTTCGCACATGCGCAGAGGCGACTAGCAGATTATCCACATACGCTTGAGTTTGCGTACCTTGATGAATCAGGCCCTTAGTCCACAAAGGCTTATTGTATCAGATATATACCCCAGAAATCATGCATTTCCTCTAGCAAAGATAAAACAAACAAATTTCTTTTCATGGTCTCAGAAATAAAGATATCTCTTTTACAAACATACCCAAAATATCAAAAATAAGTACATTTACAATTTTATATGCGCCATTTCCTTTAAATAAATTTATACCATAAGTAATTTATAAGTGATCCAGTCACAAACCTCAATGTCAATATCATTTTCCCCTGAAGTCATGGAACTAGTTATAGCAGCTATGACTGATTTAGAATTAAGGGAGGTGGTCATAAAGGGAAATTCCTGGTGCAATAATCCCTTATCACGTGTCAAGAAGAAGGAGACAAACACCTAGAGACTCACAATTTATCTCAGGTTTTTGAATAAATACACACCCATGTCAGCACAGGTAGTAGTGGAGACACCGGACAATTTAACAAGAACAAATGGCAAAACTAAGGTATTCTCTACCATTGATGTAGTCAATGGTTTCTTTTCAATACCATTGACAGAAAGCTGCCGTTACAGATTTGAAATCACAGTGCAAGATATGTAATACAGGCCTGATTCTTCAAAGTACGCATTCTGAGTGGAACCTTCTGTTCAGTATTATACACACATAATTTGGCTTTGCACACGCCCAAATTTTTCAAGGCATGGTGCATTGCTCTATGAATTTGCTAGTAAAGCTATTTACGTAAAGTAAAGGCTGGATTGGTGCACCACTGCATTAAACCACTGAAGTTTCTGTTTTGCTACAGGGGCACAGGTACATTTGAGTATGTTAGGTATTTGCATTGCTTGCTGCCTATAAATAAGTCCATTGAGCATACTTTGCAGTGGAGTTCTTTGGAGATAATTTTGCATTGTCTACCAGGTGTTATGAATCCCAGTGCATTCACGAAGAGCAACGGAAGTGTAAAGCAAAGTGTCTTTATTCAGGTAAATACACAAACAAAGATAACTCAGATCCACTAATAAGAACAGGTTCCTAAGGAGACTGTATAGTAAAAATGGCAGGAACAGGTATTATAAGTATTACCCCAGTCCAGAAGGTACAAGGCTGTCCAGGAAAGCAGAATCCAGGGATCAAGCAGAGATCAGACACAAATCCAAATAGCCAAGCAGAGATCTAGCGAATAGGCGAGGTCCAGAAGTCAGGCCAAAAGGTCAGGGCAACAGACAAAACAGCGTGGTCCAAGGTACAGGCAAACAAATCAGGGTCACAGGCAAGCAGGCAAGGTCCAAGGTACAGGCAGGGGTCATACACAGAAGTTCAATCCAGAAGGTATATACCAAACAGCACAGGAGCAGGTTAGCAGCAACCAGGAACAAACAGGATGAACTGCACAGAGCACAGCTTGAGGCAGGTATTTGAAGCAGTGCGACAGGTCCAGTTCTAATTAGCATCAGACAAGGAGATTAACTCCTTCAGGCATGTTGCAGAGTTCAGGAGCAGGACAGCAGCACCTCTAATGGATTATAGGTACTGCTGCCAGATACAAAACAAAGGCAGTCATAACATAGCCCCCACCTTTAAGGAGCGGATTCCAGACGCTCCATACATGCTCCCTTCAGGTTTTTCCCCTCTTCTTTTTCTTTTTATAAGATCTCCCTGGAGACACAATTGGGCTCTTCTCTAATGGAGTACAGAGAAGACCCAATTCTTTAGAAGCAGAAGAATTGGCAAGTTCGTCCACTAATTCTCTAGTATCCTCCACAAATTCACTTTCAGAGTCTGAGTCCCAGCCTAGAGTCGGGAGAGGGCCTTTTATTTTATCACCAGATGATGATATGCCCAAAAAGCCTCACCAAGGATGGTGTTTGTTGTGACTGAAGTGGCAAAGCAAGGGTTTTTCCATTTTTGTTAACCTTCTCCCTAGGTGACCTAGACTGTCTGATGGAAGACACATTCATAGAGGTCTTATGGACAAGTACAGGAACTGATGCACAGGCTGGAACGGGCACAGAAAAATCGTGATCAGATGACTTGACTGTGGATGGAGTGTACTTCTGACAAACAGCATTAACAAAGTCCATGGTATTATGAATAATGGGGTCATCGGAATTTAGTAATGAGAAGGCCCAGGTTTGTGGCTCCCCTCTAAAACACATAATAATTGAACCCACTTGGTTAAATTGGTCAACAAAATAATCCGGACATTCTTGAAATTGTTTCATGGAAAGTTTGAGTAACGTAACAAACTGTTTGATGTCTCCATCAAAGAAGACTGGAGGAGGATCTGATGACTCGGAAGAGGCTTTTGGGCATTCAGGCTCAATAGCAGACTCTGGAGAGTACCCAGCTTGTGCAGCAGTCTCTGGAGAGTCCTCGGTTGAAACGGCAGAGCAGGAGTCTCCGGCTGGGACGGTAGAGCAAGAATTCCCGGCTGGGACTGCAAGTTGGGCACACCTGACGGGAAGCCCGTACTGAGCACAGCACTCCGACTGGATAGCACTGTGAGATGCCTCAGAGCAGACAGCACTGTGAGATGGGTCAAAGCAGACAGCACTGTGAGATGCCTCAGAGCAGACAGCACCGTGAGATGCCTCAAAGCAGACAGCACCGTGAGATGCCTCAGAGCAGACAGCACCATGAGATGCCTCAGAGTAGACAGCACCGTGAGATGCCTCAGAGCAGACAGCACAGTGAGATGCCTCAGAGCAGACAGCACCGTGAGATGCCTCAGAGCAGACAGCACCGTGAGATGCCTCAGAGCAGACAGCACCAAGTGGCAACTCGGGCTGAACCGCATGGACAGGCAACTCGGGCTGAACCGCATGGACAGGCAACTCGGGCTGAACCGCATGGACAGGCAACTCGGGCTGAACCACATGGACAGGCAACTCGGGCTGAACCGCATGGACAGGCAACACGGGCTGAGCCGCATGGACAGGCAACTCGGGAGGGGACTGGAGGGACAGGGCCCTCTCTGGAGCATACTGTAAGGGCAGCGCCCCCTCTGGAGCAGACTGTAAGGGCAGCGCCCCCTCTGGAGCAGACTGTAAGGGCAGCGCCCCCTCTGGAGCAGACTGTAAGGGCAGCAACCCCTCTGGAGCTGAAGACTCGGGAGTAGAGGCAGCGGCTGCAGACTTGGGAGTAGAGGCAGCGGCTGAAGACTCGGGAGTAGAGGCAGCGGCTGAAGACTCGGGAGTAGAGGCAGCGGCTGAAGACTCGGGAGTAGATGCAGCGGCTGAAGACTCGGGAGTAGAGGCAGCGGACTCTGGACTGGACACAGCGGCAGGAGACTCAGGACCGGACACAGCGGCAGGAGACTCAGGACCGGACACAGTGGCAGGAGACTCAGGACCGGACACAGCGGCAGGAGACTCAGGACCGGACTCAGCGACAGGAGACTCAGGACCGGACACAGCGCAGTTCATCATGTTATGGACCCCAGTGCATTCACAAAGAGCAACAGAAGTGTAAAGCAAAGTATCTTTATTCAGGTAAATACACAAACAAAGATAACTCAGCATACAAGGTCCAAGGTAAAGGCAGGGGTCATACACAGAAGTTCAATCCAGAAGGTATATACCAAACAGCACAGGAGCATGTTAGCAGCAGCCAGGAATAAACAGGATGAACTGCACAGAGCACAGCTATTTGAAGCAGTGCGACAGGTGTAGTTCTAATTAGCATCAGACAAGGAGATTAACTTCTTCAGGCATGTTGCCGAGTTCAGGAGCAGGACAGCAGCACCTCTGATGGATTATAGGTACTGCTGCCAGATACAAAACAAAGGCAGTCATAACACCAGGCTTTTGGTTTGTTCTTTGTTTTTTTAAAATAATTTTAATTACATTTTTTAATATAAATTGCACAAAGAAGCAGAGAAATACAACATTGCAAAACAGGATAAACCAAGAAAAAAGGGGGAAGGAAGGTGGGGGAAAGGGGAAGAGGAAGTAAATAACAGCAGTCATTGCATGTCACCAAACCAGCTCAAAGTGAAGTGCAGTAATCAAGCATCAGAGCTGAATTCACCAATGATGTTTCAAAGAGCACACATAAGGTCCCTGCGATGATGACAATCTTAGACTAACGACTTAGAAAAGTAGACAAAACTAGAGTCTTGAAGAGGGATTAAAGAAAGGACAGGTCCAAGAAAGGAGTTTGTAAGGGGAAGAAAGAAAAAAAGAGAAAGGGGGGGAGGGATGAAGGTCCAGATCAATGTCAGCACAATGTTGAATAAACACTGGATAGGAAGAGAAGAAAAAAAAAAGGCGGGGGGGGGGGGGGTGTTAGGGTCGTAGATAACCCACTTCATTTAGGCAGGTCAGAGATTAAGTATTAGCCTCAAAGTGTGTGAGCCATGGGCGCCACATAGTTTGGAATTTATTGGGATGGTTATTTATAATGCTCATGATATATTTACATCTATAAGTGTGCCAGATTCTATTAATCACTGCCGACAAGGCAGAGGGATCAGGTGTTGATACCAGTCTACCAAATAGTGCATTTGGCTGCATTGAGGATGTGGTTAATTAATTTAAGTTGGATAATGGATATACTTATCCAACTTAAATTCTTGGATTGAGTGGTATAGATGCCAGAGCTGTAGAAATTGATAAAATAGTCCATGAGAAATATCAAAATGACGTTGAAGAACCACAAATTCATGTGTGCATGGGGGCAATGTACATTAAAAATCTAATGTTGTGGCGGGACCAAAGGAGTTATGGCTTGTGCCAGGCAGAAAAGCCGGATTGTCCCACAGTGGAGTCATAATGGAGACATTATCAATCAGTTGGTAAAAGCAGGAGAGAGCATCGAGAGAGAACCATGTAGCTGGGTGAAAGAGTGAGGGAAGTGAATAGTGATTGATGGAGATGCACAGGAGAGTGTATGGAGAGATCTACTGGAGAAGATTAGCTTTGATGTCTACCTAGAGTCTCGCAAGAGAGGGTGAGTGGAAAAGAACTGCCTGGGGTAAGTGGATGGCAACATAGAACTTTTGAATATTCGGGAGGCTCCGAAGCTTGAAGGTACAATGTGCAAGCTTTCACTCTAGGGTGCCTACCCTACCAGACAAAGCGAGCAATTGCCAGATGCTGTCCATCTTCTGTGCTGGGACGGCCGCCTGTCTGGGCCCCTGCTGTGTCTGGTTGCCAGACACAGCGACCAGATGCAATACTTCTGTCTTCCCGGTTGGGTCCTCTGTGCATGCGCATCCCATTGCTAGGCAATAGGATGCTACAAGGAGCTCCAACAGCATCCGATGGCAATGTGCCGCTGGCTCTAATCATTGGGAGCACTTTTCTATATAAAGCTGCCTCTGGCACCAGTATGGTGCTAGAGTATTGGGTCCGCCAGCTCCAGTGTTCCAGTTTTTTATTCTATCTGCTCTCCTTTGTATGACCCTGTCTGTTCCCCGACTCTTCTTCTGATTGCTTCCCTGATTGTGACTTACCTGTGTCACGGCAATAGGGCAATCTGGGATCCATCTCGGGACCCTTGGGACTAGCTGTGGCTGGAGTGTAGAGGAAACTGGGAGGCCGGATGAATGTCATTGAGCTTGATCTAATCCTGTATACTGGATGTTAGGAGGAGGAATGCTAGACTGGATTCCGTACTGGAATAAATGACTGGAATTTGGACCTGATGGACTGGAACCTGGACGTGGGAACAGGGGGGACCTGAACTCATGACCATAAACTCAGTACCTCCAAGAACTCAGAGACTCAGACAAATATAGTACCACAATTGGGACAGGGAAGTCTCAGAACTCAGGCAGATACTATACAAGGGGTGGCAACCTTCTGAACAGAATAAGCCTGCAGCTGGCCTGGGACAACACAGAACTTAGAACCTGAGGTAGGCCTGGAACTGGAAGTCGGTACTCCGAGACACAGAGATGGCTCCAGAAAGTAGATGACTCAAAACAGCAACCTACTACCCCAGCCAGTTGGAGAGACAGGAATAGATTAATGAAAGGAGGATCCACACAGAGGATAACAGCTGGAATCTGTATACAAGCAGATAGAATGAAGATGAATCCACACAAAGGGTTAATGGTTTGCAGTTCATATAACAGCAACAGGATGAAGCTGAATTCACACAAAGGGTTAATGGTTTGCAGTTCATATAACAGCAACAAGATGAAGCTAAATTCACACAGAGGGTTAATGGTAGAAATCCATAGAACAGCAAAGAGGTTGAAGTTAAATTCACACAAAGGACTGATGGTTGAGATCGCTATACAGCAGACAGGATGAAGCAGCAAACAAACAGCAGCTGTGGAAGTCTGGAACTAGGAAATTGTTGAACTGGCAATTTGCTGAGTGTAGGAGGAGACTCTTATAGTCTGCAGAGGAAGCCAATTGGTGCATGAGATCGGGGGTAAATGTGTCAAGGTCCGATTTTTTCAGCGTGTTAAAATCGCCTGTGATAACCTGCGATTTTATTCCAAAAGTCATCAAATGTATTAAGCTGCGATTTTTACCCTGATCTTCCAAATCGCTGGTCATCTCTGGTGCTTTGATGCGATGTCAACACTCCTGTGTTTAACTAACTTTCCTGCGTGCTTAATAAACACATCAATGTTACACTGCCCTGTCTATACAGCCGGAGCTCTGGCAGCTGTCAAATGTATAATAATAGATAAATGTTTTTTTTTTAAAAAGAGTAGGGTCCCCCCATCCTACCACTATTAACCCTAATGCTGCCAGCCTACTGCTGGTTACGTGAAAATCAGGGAAAAAATTAGCGTGGGGTCCCCCTGGCTTTCACTTAACCAGCACTAGGCAAACGAGCCGGGGTGGGTGGCACTATAGCAGGGGGTACCCTGCCATAATGACAAACCAACGCAGGTTGTTCAGCGCTGGGCTGAATTCCCGAGGGAGTGGGGTCCGCCGAAAAAAATGAGCGCCCCCCCCTCCTCTCTAGGGACAACCAGCCCAGTCTCGAAAGCACTAAGGCTATTCCTACCCCCATGAGCTGAGGGTAGTAGGATAATAACGGCGATATAAATGAAATAAAACAGACGCCATTTTGTTTTCTGGAACTACAAGTCCCAGCCAGGCAGGGTGCCATAAACAGTGTGGGCATGCTGATGCTTGTATAACTAAAAGCACCAGCATACCCATGGCAGCCAGGGCATGCTGGCACTAGGAGAAACACGAGTGCCAATTAAGTGAAAATCGGGGGGACCCCATGCATAATTTTTTCCCCTGAATTTCACGCAACCAGCAGTAGGCTGCCAGCAAAAGGGCTAATAGTGCTCGGACGGGGGGATCCCATGCTTTTTTCAAAAAAACCTTTTAGCTATTTTTAACACTTTTGACAGCTGACGGAGCTCTGGCTGTATAGACTGACAGTGTAACAGTGATGTGTTTAGTAATCACGCTACTAGAATGCAGCGTGTTGTATGTAGCGATTTTTAAAGCTAACTCAGGAGAGTTTGCTTAATCGCAGCTTCATACATTTGAGACTTGTATAGCTAGAATGGCACACAGTTGGGAGTTTGATCTCTATCGATTTTGGAAATAGTGCTTTTGACAGAAACACATCTCTGGCGATTTTACAAGAAATCTCAGGTTCATACAGCTGCGAGTTTCAACTCTCCCGAAAAAATAGCTGGATTTGCAAAATCGCACCATGATACATTTACCCCCAGGTGTTCAGACTCAGCAGGATGTTTAGCAAATGTCTCTCCCAAAATGGCAGCCTCCAGTACTGCAGACAGAAATCACGCTTGTCCTAGGATAGAATGCTGCATTCGACCAAGAGGGAGATGTACAGTGATATGGTACCGCTGAATGGTGTAAACAGAACTAAGACCCTGATTTGTGACAACCTGGTATCTACTTTCTGCCTGTTCCTGACTACTCCTTTGGATATCCTTGTGTACTGCCTTATGTCTGAATGTTATCGACCCGGCTTGTTGTGACCACTCCTGTGGAATCCTCGTGTACCACAACTGTCTGGACTCCTAACTGACTAGACTCCATCCTCTTTTCTCTGTATTGGTATCTCGCTGGTGACTCAGTAGGAGGACCAGGACCCACGCATCTCCTGCAGTAAAACCCATACCTCCTTGCGGGGGTTCCTGGAAAAGAACAGAGGTGCCAATACCAGCAGGTACATTTCTGTGTTCAGATCTGTGACAGCATTTTGGTTTTGCAGAGTCTGCATAGAACTTTATCTGGTAAAGACTGGAACAAGTAAAGGATCCTCGGTGGGAGGTTCATTTTTACTGCTGTGATGCAACCAAGCCAGGAGATTGTCAGACGCCGTCCCCGCTGATTACCTGTCAGACGGGGACGGATGTCTGACCTCCCGCTGCGGCTTCCGGCTGCGGGCTCTGCTGCTGTGCTTCGGATCCTCTCTTGGTACCGTATATTCCTGATTGGCGTGACCCGGACCGTCTGACCCTTCTACACTACACTGGCAACTGGCTAGTAGGACCGCGACCTGCGTACCCTGTGCAGCAAAGTCCAAACCTCCTTGCAGGGGTCCCTGGCGAACACCAGGGGTACGTTAGACTCCGCACCTACTAGGTCAGTAGTGCTAATACCGGTTAGTGTTTTCTCTAATATACTCCTCAGAAGGCCTGCGGCCTGACAGTTTACTCTGGCCATGACTGACGATACCGGAGAACCCTCGGCTCGAGATCTCCTCCTCCATTTAGGACACCAGGTGGAACAGCAAGAATCCAACCAGGCGCAACTTCTACAGTGCATACAAGGAGTGATTTCCCATCTGGATTCCCTGAATATCCCTCAGGCAGCTGCTCCTACTCCTTCTTCTCCTCCTAGTGGGAGTGTCGCTACTTCTAGAACCCTACAGATTCCCACACCTGAGAAGTATGACGGTAATTCCAAGGGATGTCGCATATTCCTTAACCAATTTGAACTGGCACCGGAAAATGTCTCTTCCGAAAGAGCTAAAGTAGCCTACATTATTTCCCTCCTCACTGGACAAGCCCTGGCCTGGGCCTCCCCGCTTTGGAGTGGAATGATGTATCCCTCTACAATTCTGCCACCTTTTTTGAGAACTTTCGAAAAGGTATTTGAGGAGCCCAGGCCGTGTGTCTTCTGCCGCCTCAAGGCTTCTGGCTCTTTGTCAAGGTTCCCTCACGGCGGGTGAATACGCTGTTCAGTTCCGTACCTTTGCCTCTGAATTGGGGTGGAATGATGAGGCTCTAACGGCTACTTATTGGCAAGGTTTGTCTGATCCTATTAAGGACGCTCTCGCCTCCCGAGATCTTCCCACCAAGATTGACCAGTTGGTTTCTCTTAGCTTAAAAGTGGATATTCGCCATCAAGAACGTTCTGCTGAAAGAAACCAGGATCGCCGCTCGGTTCGTTTGGCTCCCTGCTTTCAGTCTCCAGTTCCTTCAGCTGAAGAGCCAATGCAAATTGGGCGCTCTTGCTTGTCTCGGGATGAAAGGGAACGTCGGATTAGGAACCGTCTGTGTCTGTATTGCGGGGAACCCGGCCACCTTTTGTCTTCTTGTCCAAAGAGGCCGGGAAACTCCACCTCCTAGGCAATGAAAGGGAGGTTGTCCTAGGATCCAGTCTCCATACGCCCTATCCTCCTAAGGATACCAACTTCCTGATGCCAGTCACCCTCAGGTCTATGTATGCATCTCTGGAATGTTCCGACTTCGTGGATTCTGGATCCGCAGGGAACTTCATCTCCGCCACTCTGGTGTCCAAGCTTCACATACCCTGTTCTCTTTTGCCGCAGCCATTGGTTCTTACCGCAGTTGACGTAACCGAGTCAGCAACGGTTCCATCACCTGTATCACCTCTCCAGTTCGGTTGCAGGTAGGGGTTCTTCACCATGAGTGGATTAGGTTCCTGGTCATTCCGCAGTCCGTCAACTCTATCATCCTAAGGTTACCCTGGCTCAGGACGCATTCACCGCAATTTGATTGGCTTCATGCCCAGGTATCCTCCTGGGGTACTTCGTGTTTCGACCGGTGTCTCTCAAAGGTACTTACCTTGTCTCTCTCTTGACTCCCAGGTCAAGCTTCCGGAGCCGTACTTAGAGTTCCTTGATGTATTTAGCAAAACTGCCACTGAGAGTCTTCCTCCACATCGTGCGTGGGATTGTCCCATCGAGCTGGTCCCCGGCAAAACAATTCCTAAGGGTAGTGTTCATCCACTTTCCCTACCAGAGACGAAGGCTAGGTCTCTGTATATCTCTGACAACCTTCAAAGAGGATTCATCAGGAAGTCTACCTCTCCCGTAGGGGCTGGATTCTTTTTTGTAAAGAAGAAAGACAGCTCCTTAAGACCCTGCATAGACTACCGTCGCCTTAATGCTATTACTATCAAGAATCTCTACCCTCTTCCCCTTATTACAGAGCTCTTCGATCATATTCGGGGTGCTAAGATTTTCTCCAAATTGGATCTCAGAGGGGCTTATAATTCAATACGTATTCGGAAAGGTGACGAGTGGAAAATGGCATTCAACACCCGAAACGGGCGCTACGAGTATCTAGTTATGCCTTTTGGGCTCTGCAATGCCCCTGCCGTCTTTCAAGATTTCGTCAATGAGATCTTCAGGGATCTTCTGTATCAATTTGTGATTGTCTACCTGGATGATATTTTAATATTCTCGTCCGATATATGCTCTCATCGTCTTAAGACAGTTCTCTCTCGTCTCAGGAAACATTCTTTATATTGTAAACTGGAGAAATGCCTTTTTGAATGTTCTCAAGTTCATTTCCTTGGTTACTTGGTTTCTGGCACCGGCCTCCAAATGGATCCTAAGAAAGTAGAAGCCATTATCAACTGGCCACTTCCTACTGGTCTCAAAGCTACGCAGCGTTTCATCGGGTTTGCCAACTATTACCGTCAGTTCATTAAAGGATTTTCTTCCATCATCTGTCCTATCACGACATTAACCCCCAAAAGTGTCTGCTGCAAACCATGGTCTACTGAGGCAATATTGGCCTTCAAGACTCTTAAGGAGGCTGTCACGATTTACATTCTGCAGCTGCTGTCTGCAGTGACTCTATTGGATTTGTTATGCTTTCTACTTGTAGTACCACTGCCCACCAAAGGGGCCACTGTGCTACTTTGATTATTCTCCTTGATCACTGGGAGTGGTTTCAGCTGCATGAGGCCTATTTAAACCTGCCTGCTTCAAACAGTCTGGG